>NC_090888.1:17486489-17508989 GCF_036669925.1 Montipora capricornis | reverse complement strand
TTTTCTAACACTTCCATGATTCTCTGCCGCAACTTTTGGACGCCTTCATCGTTCTCAGCTTTGTTATTAACAGCAAAGAATGGTGCTATGACATGCCCCCCATACTCCTGCTCTGAAATTATCTTCTTGATGCGCTTTTCCGTGGTCTTCACGTCCTCAAAAGGCTGATCGGCATGTGTTCCAACGATAATCACTGGAGGTCGGAGATACGGCAACTTCTTTCTTTCATTTGCGAGGTTTTTGTGAGCATCAACAGCAACTGATCGAATACAGTGTACCGAAACCATCCATGACAACAAATTATCTAAATTGCTTTCATTGTTAAAATTATCCAGCAAAATATCATCAAGTCCCTGTCTGCAACAGGGCTTTGCTTCCTCCAACAAGTCTTTATTGAGATTATACACCAAGACGTAAACTGCTCGCTGAGAAAGAAACACGGAATGTGCAGCATAATAAAGATGTTGGCCGGCAAAATCCCACAGAGTTAAAATCACTTCTTTTGTTTTGATTTCATCTTCCAGTCGGAGATCTTGCAAGTAACGTACAACTCGGTTAGCGATATTATTTGGCAAGGTCGCAGTATCTATAATTAACTCTATTTCATTGCTTTTCTCTACTAGCGCTTCATCCATGGATCTTCCCACCACCTCTGCCATCTCGCTCTTCTGGACCATAAAAAACGATGATTCAGCCTAATTTGCTGACAGCTCCACGTTTTCTTGGTCTTCCACCTCCTCTTCAAGGCTGCTCATCTGGAAACGAAAGTGGTGATTTAGTTGTTTCATTGTGAAAGAGGCTGGTGGTCATACAAATCAATTATGACTGTCCTCACCTTGAAAACTAGTTCCTTTTCGCTGTAAGAAAAGTCATCAAATTGCTACTATAAACAAAACATTCATTTCCCTTTTTCCTTCAGATTTTGAGAGCGTGTTTGCTTGACACATAACTGGCAAAATTTTGTGCTTCCAATTATATCCAAAGGCTGTTTTCTTTGAGTACAAGTTTAGGATTTCACGGTCCTCCATTATTCACGTTCAAGACTGACCGATTACACCTCAGAGGGTTGGATCGAGGATAAGATGACGTCAAAGACTCACTCGGTTAAAACGGCAGCATGTAAACGCAGCTTATTAATGGTAATGGTAATGAATTTATATAGCGCATTTTCTATTAACAAATTCAAACGCGCTTCACAAGCAAGTAATCTATGGGTTGAAATCGGACGTCAGCGCCGCCGCTGGCAGGCGCTATAAGTCCATTAGCGATCTCACCCAGCACATGAATGAAATGAGGCCTGACCACAACACCGGGAGCTCCATGCCTACTCTTGACGAAAAGTATGTGGGTTCTTTTACGTCCCACAGGATTATGAACATTGAAGGGTTGTGAGATGGGGCCTACGGTTTATAGTCCTTATCCGAGAAGACTTGAAAGTCTTAACCATTTGCGGATGTAATTACAAAGGCAGCACTTTCTCCTCAGTTATTTTAAGGCCCTGAGTGTTTGTCCGGTCGGAATTGAACTCACGACCTCCCGCGTAACAGCCCGTTGCTCAACCAACTGAGCCACCGGTGCTCGGTCAAAACACGATTTTAAGGGCGCTTTCCGTTTGACAGAACTGACCTGCCAGACGGGGCATTTGGAAGGACTAATTCTACAACGCCTTCAAATAAACACACTTCGAGGATGATATATAGTCCAGATGAATGCGAGGGATTATCATGCACGTGTTCCTTTAAATTGTTGCATTTTCTTTGCAAACTGTCGGGTCTGGCCGGCCAGTTCTGACAAAAGGAAAGAGCCCTAAGTCTGAAAGCCCGAAACTCCTGTGCTGCATATTAATTTAGGCGCGTGCACACGCATTGCATGTTTAAACTTGTGAGTCTTTGACGTCATCTTATCCTCGATCCAGCTCTCCCAAGATTTTAAAGTTAGTAATGGTGGACCATTGATTCAGAAGATTTCAGTCAAGATTAACAGGTGTCTTTTTGAAATGAAGGCTTAAAAATCGGTCACTTAGTGTTCAGTTGACATAGTTTTGAAATACAAAGAAGAAGTAGAATTGAGTTTTGGTCATAGTAGCAATTCAAGATCCTTCATTTTTAAGGCAGTACTTAAAGTATGCAGCTACTGAGACCTACAGTATCCATACTAACTTTCTGTTCCCTCCCCCTTCACTTGGTATATGTAATGTACCATGCGTCAAGAGCATGCGCAGTAAGGACACAAAGCGTAACAATTATTGCCCTCAATCTGTGAATTGCGGTATATCACGTTCAATTGCAGTCAAATCTGAGAATATTCTACACGATCCAACATCAAAAGATACAAATCTATAAAGCTGCATTTGATTACTGGTTTGAATCTGGAGCATGCGCATACAACTCCAGTCTTGTAAGCACTGTGCCACATGGCCCTCCAAAAATTGGCTAAAATGGAAAGAATTTAAATGTCCTTTCTAATGCCGGCATCATGGCACTGATATTGCTGATCTGTGGGAACAAGTCTTTGCCAAGAAATTTCCACACATCTCTCGGTGCACATGTCTCCATCAAGCCAATGATGCTTATTATTATTATTATTATTATTATTATTATTATTATTATTATTATTATTTAACACCATCACCAGTACATATTCTTGTGTGCAATAAACTTAAGCACTTACGGAAGGTTTCACTCGATTAGGTAATTACACGTCTATCATACCTGGACCTGGACCTGGACCTGGTCCAATTGTGACTCTGTAGCAGTCCAATTTTTCTTGTCTGCTTCAGTTTGGGCCAAATCATTAGCAATTAGTCGTGATATTTCTCTCTCAAACTCGGATTCTTCGAGTTTCTTTCGTTCACTCGGAGTCCAGTTCATGACATGATCCACTCCAATTTCAAATGTCGATGGATCAACTTCAACTCCAACAGTACTCTCTTGCCAAGGGTCGAAAGGCAAACCGAGAAGAGATTTCTTCAGGCTTGTTTTGCCTGCACGGTCCTGTCCAAGAAGCATGATGCGCCCACGATAAACTTCGACCTTCCCAGTTTGCATGGCGTTCTGATAAGCATACACAGCCTTTGGGCCCCGGGCTAGAATTTCCAGTGGAACAGATGACTCTGTAAAAGGACAAAAAAGTGAAGAAATGTGTATTCATCGATGACGACTTAGGTATACTCCAAGAGCCTACAGTATAATAACTGGTTATTTAATAGAAATACATGAGGCAGCTGTTACACTAGCAACCTTTGTGGCTTTCCTAATTGGTGTTGACAGTAGAATTTTCCTTGCAAGAAGGGGTTTCTCTCCACTAACTAAAACATTCACTAAATAGCAGGTAGCCGGGGAAAATTAATACTGTCTGTGTGTGTGGATAGTGAATTGAGGGAAAATAATAGCCAAAAATTAGGGTCAGTCTGCAAAATGAGGAAAAGAAATTCACAAAACAAACTGTCAACCTGACAATGGGGTTTCAAAGCAAAGCAAACTGTGTGTGAAATAAAACCTTTAATTTCAGAAACAGCCGGATAGTACATGTACAAGAAACTAAATCAAGTAGAAGGGATAAACACATATTTGAACATGAAAATTATTCGTTCTTAAAAATAAGAATACTAAATATGAAAAAACTTTAATCTTTGTTCTAAAAACATAAGGAAAAACTAAAGAAATCTAATGCAAATTGAAACACAGCTTCCATGAGGCAAATGCAAACATCCCGAAGGAAAGAAAAGCTGGCTATGACATCATTAGGCTCGTACAGTAAATGGCTGCCAATCTTCAGGGGTAGAGCGCAACCGAGCAAGGAGGTTCCTAGTCCAGTGCCGGACCTCTACCAGACCCCCTCGTGCCGAGTCAAGAAAGGAAAAAGGAAGGAACAACAAACGGCAGCCCTGGAGAGAAACCAACACCAAAACCACGGACAGACTGGCGTGACCAAAACTGCGACGCAGATTAACCAAAAATGGAAATAACAGTAAACCAAAAACAGATTACCAGGTGCACCATGAGATTTCTGAAGATACCTGGTTGCAAATTTTTTCCCCCAGCTTTTTCATTTTCTTCCATATACATGCAAGTGACCAGGAATCCTTTTTTTTAATTTAAACTATAATTTTGCTGTGTAACTGCCTCACTATAGGTGATACGTAGCACCATTACCATTACCTATTTTGCATCTGTCTTCAATCCTGACACAAACGGACACTTCCTTCCTTCGTTAGTAACAATCTTAAGTGGTCCGTCCATATTGCCCACTATACATCTAAGGCAAACCGCTTGCTGGGATTCCTTCGTAGGAACTGTGCCCAGATTACGGATGTTCGCAGTAGGCGGCTACTTTATATTGCGCTTGTTAGATCTCACCTTTCCTACGCCAGCGAGGTTTGGGCACCACAAAGCTTGGAACGCGACCTTGCCCTTCTAGAGGGAGTTCAAAGAAGGCCCACAAAATTCATTCTGCGTGACTATGAACTACCTTATCGCTTTCGCCTTATAAAGCTTGATCTTCTTCCTATCTCTTACTGGCTTGAACTCAAGGACCTTCTCTTCTTTTTTAAATGCAAACAGGACAATTTTGACGTTGACATTTCTCAGTATTTAACCTTCTCGTCTCAACGCTCATCACGTACTCGTTCAAGTCAGGCCAATATACCTCTTCCTAATTTTTGTCGTACCTCTTTATTTAGAGCATCTTTCTTCAATCGTATTGTTTCCCTTTGGAATGGTCTTCCTTCTTCTATTCGTGATATCTCCTCTGTTTCGTCTTTTAAACATAACTTATTCTCGCACTATTTCTCTAAGCTTAACTCTGATTTCGACGTCGACCGTATGCGAACTTGGAAGACATTTTGTTCTAAATGCCGCTCGTATAATATAAATTGCTGTTCTTAGTGTTTTAATGCTTCATCAGTTTTTGTGTGTGCGTGTGCGCGAGCGTGTTTCTAGCATTTGTTTTTTGTCAGGTATTTTTTTTCTGTTTTTTTAATTGCTTGTCATTGTGAGGCTGGTCTTTATATGGGACTTCGTGTCCTGTAGATCACGCCCTCAACTTTCCATCATTTGTTGTAAAGTTGTAAAGTTGATAGATAAATAAATAAATTATTATCTGGTTATATGAAAGGGATTGAAATACATTTTTCATTCATACCATTAACTAAGGTGATCATCTTTTTGAGAAGATATCTGCACTGCTCAGACCAGCAATATTTCGTTCCATAAAAGTAATGCAAAGCCTTAGCCTCATTAAGCCTTCTCTGCCTGTCCATGTTCCAGATGGCCTTGATAGCTACTGTCCACACATTGGGATAATCTGAGTCAATAACAAATGAAGGACCAAACGGTACATTGCCCAGGGCTTCTCCAAATCCAGAGTTCTTGCTGACGATCACAGGTAGCCCAGCTGAAAGAGCCTCCAGACCTGTCGAACCAAATCCTTCTGTTCTAGAGGGCATGAGTACAAGATCCACCTCAGAGATTAATCGCTTCAAAGCTTCTCGGTTTCTGATATAGCCTCTCGTCCTAAGGCGATTTTTAGGAATACCGCATTCAAACAATCGATTTGCGATCTCTTCATGTTTTCCATCGGGTGCTCCTACAAACACTAGACGAGTGTCAGGTAATGCCGCAACAGATCTTGCTGCAACGTCAAATCCTTTTAACTCAAAGTCTGCAGCATCTCCGCGACCGAACACCAGAACTGTGAAATGTTTTTGTTCCTCATAAAGTTGTTGAATACTGACAAATTCATCAATAATACCAGGAATGAACTCGAAAACATCTTGATCTTTATTACAACTGCGGAGATATGCGCGAATGGCCCGTGCCTGCTTGGGACCCACTCCTACAACGAAATCAGCCATTTTGCACAGCTCTACTTCAACATTGTGCTTTTCCTTGCCCCTTGAGATTGGATTCTTGTAAGATTTGAACATGCCTAGTTCCTCTGGGTCAGTGTGTAATACTTGAACCCACTGACATTTGTGAGAATCGCGGATAACTTGTGCTTGGCAACCAAGTTTCACTCCATGACCAACAATAACGTCAATTTGCAAATGCTCTGGTGGAAAGCTGAGTCATTCCAGCTCTTCAAACCAAATAATTCAAAGAGCTACTGGGGTCGATAATTACATTTATTATTTTGAATGGTTACCATAATTTAAATTTAGGGAATATGTTTATGGTGGTCCCCACATTGATCAGTGATTTGCACTGTCTTCAAGTGTACAAAGTGCGTAGGCATATCAAACAAATAAAGAAAGTGCTGTCAACTAATACCCGGGAATTGAAATCTTCTTTTTCTACGCGAACACAACGTAGTATCTTTTGTTCACTTCGATCCAGTTACAGAAACCAATTCACCTTGTCACGTGACTAAACAGGCTCTCTTGGAAAATTGTCCTTCCAACAGCCGATTTGCACTTGTAACGAGTCCTAATGATTTTACCTTTTTTTTTGCCTTGTGCTTCTGACGGCATCTGGCGCTCGCAGGAAGCATCTGGCGAAACAAATGAAGGCGAACAACACGTGAATCGCTCACAAGGAAAAAAAAGTAATATTACACTTTCAGTTCGAGCTAACTATCAAGATATGATACTAACTTAGCGTGTACTTTTAAGGGCGTAGACAGGGGGAGGGGTCATGGGGTGCCCCCCTCTCCCTTGTAAGTCTTTTTTTAAAGCAAACAACCTACAATATTCCGGTGGCGAAAACGCCACAATCTGGTGGGTACCCTCTGTTTGACACAGTGTGACCCCCCTTTGAAAAATCCTGGCTGCGCCCCTGATTCTAGTTTTCTACTCAGCGTTGTAAGGGTTCAGTCTCAGTGAATTAGAGTTTTGGCTTCTTTTTCCATCAAATTTTGAGCTAAAGAAGCTGCCATTCGCAGTTGATGTCTATCTGATAGAAAAGCGGTTAACGAAGTTTCTAGAATTAGATTTGAAACGATTTTTGTATGAAAGGGATTGAAATACATTGTTAATTCATACCATTAACTGAGTTGATTATATTTTTGAGAAGATCTTTGCACTGCTCAGACCAGCTATATTTCGTTTCATAGGAGTCACGCAAAACCATAGCCTGCTCAAGCCTTGTTTGTCTGTTTTTGTTCCAGATGTCTTTGATAGCTGCTGTCCACACATTGGGATCCTCAGAGTCAATGACGAATGAAGAACCAAATGGTACATTGCACAGGGCTTCTCCAAATCCAGAGTTCTTGCTGACGATCACAGGTAGCCCAGCTGACAGAGCCTCCAGACCTACCAAACCAAAACCTTTTCTTCTGGAGGGCAAGAGTACAAGATCCACCTCAGAGAATAATCCCTTCAAAGCTTCTCGGGTTTTGACATAGCCTCTTACACTCAGGCGATTTTTAGGAATACCGCATTTAAACAATCGATTTGCGATCTCTTCATGTTTTCCATCGGGTGCTGCTACAAACACTAGACGAATGTCAGGTAATGCCGCAACAGATCTTGCTACAACGTCAAATCCTTTTAACTCAAAGTCTGCAGCATCTCCGCGACCGAACACCAGAACTGTGAAATGTTTTTGTTCCTCATAAAGTTGTTGAATACTGACAAATTCATCAAAAATACCAGGAGTGAACTCGAAAACATCATGATCTCTATTACAACTGCGGAGATATGCGCGAAAGGCCCGTGCTTGTTTGGGACCCACTCCTACAACGAAATCAGCCATTTTGCACAGCTCTACTACAACATTGGGCTTTTCCTCGCCCCTTGAGATTGGATTCTTGTAAGATTTGAACATGCCTAGTTCCTCTGGGTCAGTGTGTACTACTTGAACCCACTGACATTTGTGAGAACTGCGGATAACTTGTGCTTGGCGACCAAGTTTCACTCCATGACCAACAATAACGTCAATTTGCAAATGCTCTGGTGGAAAGATGAGCCATTCCAGTTCATCATATCCAGTTAGTCGTGTTGCCTCGAGAATCGTTATACCATGACGGTGGGCTTCATTCTTATCTTCATAGGAGCAGGTCGGTAAAAAGTATGTGATTTGGACTTCAGGGAATTTGGCCAGCTGTATGGCCAACTCTCTATTGATTGTGGAAAGTCGGCCTTTACTGGATGCCCAATCAGAAGCCAAAATGGTGACTTGAACTTTGCTGGGGCCAAATTCGTGAGGTTGCTGCCATGGGGCTGATGCCATAATTAATTAAGTGTGGTGTTGACGCTAGCCCAGCTGCATTGGGTGGATGAACCTTGAGCCAGAGCTATTCTGTGTTCTTAACAAACATATAAAAAGAAATTACAGGACACATTAAAGGCGTTGAGGAGAAAAACAATGCGAATAGAGAAGGGAGTCGAGAATGTCGAGAATGGGCCAGGGAATGGCAACCTCTTCATAAATGCCAGATTCGTTTTTAAGTGCTGGCCCCTTGCTAAAAACTTAACTACTTCATACCTGGGCAACCAACGTTTAAACAATAAGAAATACTTTGGTAAAATTATATGGGTGATTAGGGGGAACGCAACTACCACTACCACTACCACTACTACTACCTTGCATACAGAACCCGCGCCCGCAGTGCGCGCGGCAGTCAAAACTGTGCTATCCTGTCAATCATTTACCTTCACCGGAAACAGTGCATTTCGGGTGGACGTAAATGACATTAATGTTGATGTGCCCCGTCGAAAGGAAGACCAAAGTCTTTATTCGGGAAGTTTCCACAACTAAATACATTATCAATACGGTTTTGCCGTCTTCTTACACTTGATTCGAAAATACCAGCCTGAATTTCTTAAAATTGTTAGAAAAAGCACAAATGACAGCCAAAGCAAAACAGCTTAAGTTCGAATTCTGCTCGCCGACAACCCAAGTTTGTTGACAAGAAAATTGCCACAAAATGTTTTTAATAAATGGATTTCTGGCCTTTTATTAATAGCACTCACGTGAATTTAAAATGGATTATCGGAAAGAAAAATTGTCAAGCTGACATATGTTTCGTGTAAACATACATTTTCAAGTACCAAAAATTTATGTAAGCACTACAAAACTTTTACTAACCATTGCCCGAAGGGACACTCTTTACAAGCTGCAAGGAAGCCGCTGATGAATCTTGCACAAAAACCTCGGCCATTAACACCGGAAAGCCAGACTTGGAGAGTTTTTCAGTGGAAGGCTCACTAAGGAAGAGCTTCTAGAGCTTGCCCTCCTTCAGGTCGCCAGAAAGGTGCAAAGAAGCTGATTCATGTCCGAAAAGAGCAAGAAGGGGCAATCAAAATTGTGTTTCTTGTACTGTGCGAGAATTTATTCAAACATTTTCCCTCACTCCCAAATAAGAACTTGCTGTGTCTTGCAATTCTACAGTGAATTGCTGTTAGGCCAATAAGAGAATCAACATCAAAGAGGCACTCCCAGGGTTTTGGGGAAGAAGAGAACATGGCTAATTTGACTGGGAAACAGAGGAACAATATCAAAATGTTTTAGGGAACAAGGGAAGAAAACCAATTTAAATTTTAGGGATCAAAAAGCTAGGAGCAAGTTTGAAAGTAATTTGGGGAACAAGGAAACACAAGCAAATATTTAAAGGGAACAAGGACCCCTCCCCTCAGGAGGGCCTCATCAAATGTTCTGCCCCTCTCATCCAACAGGTCAAACAAGCGATTCCAACAATTTTCGAAGACTCTCTTAGAGAAATAAATTATTTATAAAAGCACTTTAGCATGCGAAACAATGCTCAGATGCTTATGAGCACCCTCATGCCCATGTTTGTAAAAAAGCACCATAAAGTATTCCTTGCCGCTGGTTTAGGCATTGTTTCATCTTTCAACATTAGGCAAAACCATATCGATTCCATTCTCAGAGGGCACTGGGGAAAGAAACTAGAAGAAAAAACTGGCTTCAATCCAATTCTCTCAAGGTAATCTTTTCAGAATAGGAAAATTTTTGAGTGCCAACGTTAAGCCTTTTAAAACAAGCAAAAACAATTTTAATAGTCTTTAAATTCACAGAAAGTCAAACAACCTATTTTAGTCTCATATTCAATTAGATTTGGCTGCAATATTCCTTAAAAATATGCAGAACTATTTGCCATAAAATGTGGAACATTTCCTGCCTATTTAAATATGCCACAAAAGGGCTCCAAAAAGCAACCAGTTGAATTTTTAGATAAAGATAGTGTCTTTATGGAGGTCTGACAGAATACCTAAAAATTAAATAACTTGATGTGATCAAGACATCGAATGACCAAGCAATAAACAAACTGCAACAATGTATGTTAGGTTCACAAAGTGGAATGAAAAAAATATTCCGCAACTGATGTTTCAATATGCATTTAAATTAATTTTCTATCAACAATTCAAGGGACTGACTTTTCATTTTCTATTCACTGGTATTGATTTATGTTTCCATGATAAGTTTGAAAGTGAATCTGGCAACCACAGTGCCCTAGCAATGAAATGGGAAATAACTTTAACAAACCCTTGAAACTAACATTTTACAAGGGACACCATTGTTGATGTCCTGCGAAGAACAAAGAACAAATTGAAAGACGAGTTGGTCTGGAGTTTATCCACAATGGACAGTTAGTGGCTGCATTCATCAATGTAGAGAAGAAACACATCAAGTTTCTTCTCAAGCAACCAGGTGTTCAAGGAGCTATTCAACACTATACCTGGCCGGAAACTGAAACTCGTGGAGCCAAACAACTTGTTGAGCTTAGTACTTAAACTGGGTAGATATTTATGTCTACAAATTGTCTATTCAACCAACAGTTTCTCCTAATTTTTTGTACCATTCACTTGTTGGTTCTTTAATATAAAATCGCTAATTACGTGCTAATTCAATTAAGGAAGTCCTTTCAAATCATCAAAGTTACTTTGCGCCACCAGGAACAAACGAAAAAATACAAGCACTGAAGAACAAACTGCTCAAGAACGCACAACTCCCTTTGAAACAACAAAACAGGATCCTCGAGTCACTGAAAAAAGTGCTGCATGCTACTTGGATGTTTGCAGAACGATCGCAAGTTGTAATCATTGAAAGAAAACTCCACTCCAGATGTGATAGACGATGGTCGAGCAAGACTCGCCAAGCACGTGGAACACCCCACAGGATTGTTCGTTGTTTGGCACTGCCGATGAACGAAAATTGTTCCCCTCCCTATTAAGTTCCAACCCGATAAGACCACCATTGACAGAACAATGGGTGATTTCTGTCTCGCTGAGTTCAAAGAAGCGACGGTCAAGAGAGTCACAAGAGAAGGCTGAAGCGAATGTCCACCGATCATAACCAATCAGAATGTAAACAATTGTCGTGACGTCGGATAGCACAGTTTTTCCCGCTCGCTGAATTCTGATTGGTCAGTTTAAATTTCAGTAGCTCTCGCCGTATGCAAGGTACTACTACTACTACTACTACTACTACTACTACTACTACTACTACTACTACTACTACTACTACTACTACTACTACTACTACTACTACTACTACTACTACTACTACTACAATACTTGAGAGAAGGATATGCTAACTTTTTTAAAAGCTATTATTGCGTAGGACTTCTTTATTAGGGGGGGGGGGGGGGGGAGGGGGCGCCCCAAGAGAAAAAATGAAACTGCATTTCAAATGGCCTTACCCTTTATGCTTTTACATGTGCCTAAACCAACCCACACCCCACCCCTCCTCCCCCTCCAGAACTGTGTTTTCTGCTCTCGTTTTGTTACCCGTCTTCTGAAGGTGCCTCAATCCAGTTTCAAGGATTGACTGTTCAACACTTTTTCACAGAATCTTTCCTTACAAGTTGCTATCATTATGACTTGTAATATTAGATCACTATAGCAACAAGAAAGTCATCTATAAACTGAGTAACTCTGGAAAGAGTTTCAATTTAGCCTGCTGATTTGCTTTCCAGTGAGAAACAATGGGCTTCGCTGAGTTAGTTAGTGATACAAGTATTTAAAGACAAAATATGGTGTCTTTAGAAAGATCTTCTATCATTTCTACATAATCTTGCTAATGCCCACTTCCAGACATCACTCCTCAGACTGGCATAAGTAACTTGTGGATAATCCTGTTCTTAAAAATGAGTTCTTTTGGAAGCACACCACATGTGTGACAGTCAAATCGTACAATCATGTTTTGGTATATACCTGCACTACAACTTGGGTAAAGAAGTTTCCTCCTTTCAAGAAATCAAAACCAAAAATAAACAGTGTGAGATTTAACCACTACAGCAGAGACAAGAAGGCATTCAACTTTAAGAGGTTATGCTCAATTATGCAGGGCTTCTGATAGGATGCAGAAAAAAATTAAAGATTATGCGGAAAGTTTTGGCCATATTATGCGTAAACATCCGTTGATTATGCGGTAATTACACCGGATTATGCGGAAATTTAAACAATTTATAGAACTAATAATTACGTGTACATGTAGGTCCGTCCAATGTATTTACATGCTTAAGGTAAACCAGGACTCGAAATTGCGACCAATAAAGTCGCATTTACGAATGAAACTTTTCCCTTTGTGATTAAGATATCTGGACGAGTCGCCAATTTGCGACCAGCTTTCACCGTTGAAATAAAACTTTTGCTAAAATAAATAAAACGATAAAAAAATATTTTGTTTCTCGTCATGAATTTTGTTTGAATTTGGAGCAAAAATGTGATGTGGTTGAACCACGATCCATTCCCTCTATCATTCACCATTTTCAGCGGTTTTTTACACATACGTATTGCGGGCTCCTATTTTGTTTTGTACAACTTCATTGCAATGATTGTCCCTACTCTTAAAAATGAAGCAATTTAATTTGCTATTATAACTTGCAGCAAAATTTTCAAATTTAATTTGCATCTTTGGCTAGATTGCAGAATACCCGGCCCACCAAATGTCCTACTTAAAAAAGCTGCCACCGCGGTCCCGCAGTCGTGTTAAACAATGCTGCTTCCGCGTCCACTAAATGTCTTACTTAAAAAACTGCCACCGCAGTCCCGCAGTCGTGTTTAACAATGCTGCTTTTCCGCAGTAGCATGGGACAGAAAATGATTTTCATATAAACAACTCTGTTCCTAAACCGGGTATTCTGCAATCGCTCCACCTCTTAAATTTCATTCTGCTGTTCCGCGTTAACTACACCTTTCACGAGATCGTGTGAAGAAGAAGGGATTCGTTTACTGATTAAGCCTAAGCGCTCGTTTCAGTGATTAGGTGTGAGGACTCTCCTAAAATTTTAGCTTTCATTTTGCGTTTCGGTTAACTACACTTTTCATGAGATCGTGTGAAGAAGAAAGCACTCCTTTACTGATTAAGCCTAAGCGCTCGCTTCAGTGATTAGGCCTAAGCATTCTCGTAAAATGTTAGCTTTCATTTTGCGGTTCGGTTAACTACACTTTTCACGAGATCGTGTGAAGAAGAAAGCACTCGTTTACTGATTAAGCCTAAGCGCTCGCTTCAGTGATTAGGCCTAAGCATTCTCTTAAAATTTTAGCTTTCATTTTGCGGTTCGGTTAAGTACACTTTTCGTGAGATTGTGTGAAGAAGAGAGCACTCGTTTACAGATGCCATGATTTTTTATGTGAGTCGCAGATCTACTGTAATTTAAATGTGAGTAAGAAAGGCTTCAAAAATATGTCCGTATCACCGCGAACCATATAGAACGGATATATTTAACAATTATTCGCCGAAGGCGAAGTGATTATCGGTGATTATTAAATTCTCAACCTCGGATAATGCATTTCGCGTGCTCTGATTGGTTCACTCAATCTCGGTTATCAGCTCATATACCTTGGTTTGACCTTATATGGTAAATGATTGCGTTAAGCGTTGCTAAACTAAAAATGTTTTCGTCGGAATGCCAAATTTCTCTTTGAATAAAGCCAAAAAGGAGAAAAAAAACCTTTTTTTGTGGAAAGTTTGGATCAATTCCGACATTTAGAAGTACGCGAAAAGGCAAGAAATGTTTTTGTGATGAGCCTGTGTCTGTCTGACAACAAGGTATTACACAGCATTGCATCAGTTCTCATCAAGTTTTTTTCGATTTCGCTCGGATTTGCTCGCTTTTTCCGCTCGTATTTCGTACTTCCAAATTTTTGGAGTTAAAGGGATTTAATAAAACAATTATTCCATTCGCGCTTGTTGGATATGAGACTGGTTATAGCCAACTCGGCGCTACGCGCCTCGTTGGCTATTTACCATCTCATATCCAACGCGCGCTTATGGAATAATTGTTAAATATTCACCGAGACGAAGTCGAGGTGAATATTCGCCAATAATCATTGAGCATGAGGCGAATAATTGTTTTAGTATCAATACACAGGTGATTATTTCAAAAAAGAGAAAAAAAAAACATTTCAACACAAAATCATCTTCACTTACAGTGGCAAAATGACTACTGGCAGCCATTTTGTCCGTCGAGGTGATTATCATAATCACCTGTGTATTTATACTAAAGTGAAATAAACATAAAGAAAGGCCATGTACATGTACTTCACACATTAATTATTGCTTCATTACACACAAGAATGGAACTTTTCGATTTAATACAATAACAGAGCTCTCAATTCTTAAATTTCCAAAGAGTGAGATGCTTGCTGAAGATAGCGACAAAGGCACAAGTGTCCTGTGTTTTTTGTGCCGGAGGCACCAAAAATTTATCGGGCGGTCTGGGAGCATGCTCGAAAATTTTTTAATTTGCACTTCTCAAAGTGCTGGAAATGCACCGTCAAGTCTGCAATTTTGGTTTTTTCATGCTGCTTGCTAAGAGAGCCCATCTTATTATGGTCAGCCTGAGCTAACATATCAGCCTATACTTTATACATTAACGGGTGAAAGTCCTGAAGAAACAAGAACATTGCTTGCACATGAACAGACTGAACATTGGCCGAGGTTCAGTACCAGTGAAGGAACAAATTCAGAATTCATGAGCACTTCTGAAAGTTTTAAAAGTAGAGTTACATTGTACCTATGAGAAAAGTGCCAATGCATGAGAAATGCTCCTGTCGGCATGAGAGCGTGAGATTGCATCGAAATGCGCTAAACTAACGCTCAATGCGTAGGACTTGAAAGCTCTGCAATAAATCAATTGTTTGCGACCTGATCTCTTTCACGATAACATAACTAAATCATTGGTGTGACATCAAATTATTTTCGGTGATCATGAGCAGTGTTCAATGGAGTTTCCAAGACAAATTTTCTTCTCAATAATGAACCCAATATCTCAAACACGTTACTGACCTCAACGAAGTCCCCTTATTGTTCTTACTATAGTAACTTTTTGTGATTGAACAGCCCATGCACAAAGGGAGCTAATCTGAGGTCCACTGTTTGTATCCACAAACATGGCCATGATTTTTTGGATGAAATTGTAAGGGCTACATATGAGTACGTCAATTATCGTTGTTCCATAGTGAATGTGAACGTGTCAAATGAATGCAGCTATGTATTAGTAAAATTAAACATAAGACGTTAAAGTTAAAGTTAAGTTTAAGTTAATTCAAGTTCAAGTTCAAGTTAACAGCTGGTTACAATTATTATTAATGTTATAGTTAAGACTATTAATATAATTTCAGTCGGTTATAAAACTCTCACAGCGCATTTAGCATAAGAGGCTAATGGAGACAGCGGAGAGTAAAATAAATACATCATGTATGGTATTAATAAGCAAAATAAGTAATAAAATACATGTAAATACATAAATAAACAAATAAACAAACACAATGAGAAAATCAAGAACACTTAACTATAGATCTATAACAATTAACAATAATTAATATTTGGAAAAATAATTAATCAATTGAGAGACTTCAATATACTTACCTTCGCGTTCAAGAGTATTGAGAAGTATTTTCTTGATAGCTTTACGAAATTTAGATCTACAAAAAATCTAACACTACAAGGGATAGAGTTCCAGATCAACACTCCGATTCTTGCAAAATAGGTTTTGATTCCCGCAGTTCTTGTAGCCTTTACATAGAACAACTTTCTTGAGGATGCTCTAGTGTTGTAGTTGCAAACTGTACTAGTTTTGGTAAATTGATTGAGAACATTAAATAGTACCAGCTTGACCATTAATGTCATACATAAGATAACTAGCATATTGAAAAAAATAAAATGATGAGGGAACACAGTTTGCTCTGACAAAAAAGGGAATTGTATCCTCATGAGCACTACCAAAAAAAAAAAACAAATGAAGAGTGCACTTTTGCAATTTAACCTATAATTGCTGTTAATGAACTTGTCCACAGTTGCCCCAAGAGCAAACGCAGTTAGATAGGGAGTAATTAGAGTGTGATAGATATCGAGTTAAAAGAAAGGATTATTTTTAACACGTACTGATCTTCTAATCTCTGAAGTGAGCCATAGCTTAGCCAAAAGTTCCACTTTCCTAGTACATAAAACTTTCAAAGGAGCTTATCATTTATTATGCAATTAAGAGATTTATGAAACTTAGAAAATGATTGGTCTACATCTCTATCACCGCAAATATTGTTCCAATCAACTTGTTGTAGATCTGCTGGAAAATGATCTGAGTTGAAATTGCTATAGTCTCGTATTTAAGGGTGAAGAATCTCGTACAAGCGTCTTAATCAAGCAGACTAGTGAAAAATGATCTGTTATATTGGTAACAGTATTCCCACTGGCAATATTGTTTTTGAGATTATTTGAGAAAACGTTATCAGTCAATGTCGCAGAAGTGCCATATACTCTTGTTGGTTTATCAATAAGAGGAAGAATGGAGAAGATTTGCATGCATTGCAATAAAATCTTGCTGTAGTTGCAAGTTTCATATTTAAGTAGAAGTATATTGAAGTCTCCCATAAAAAAACGCAACCCACAACGCTTGAAAAGAAGAACTAGAAACACATTCTACCGCATGATGATTACACCTTACACTGTCTAATGAATAAGCCAACACCTCCTGCAGATAGAGGAATAAGTCAGTCTCGCTTCAGCAGGGAATCCACTGGTGGCACAAAATTGTGATTTAAAGTGGCTCTAACCAGTTTCAACACATTGAAGACACACTCTCTTTAGAGAGATTGGCACTACACACTGTGCAATGTCATGGTATCATACGACACCCCGTTTGTTGCTCAACAAGATGTGGTCATTATTGCGATGTAACAAATTACCTTGTCAAGGGAAAAGCCCAGCAAAAACAACCTATAGTTTGGCTTAAGTTGCTCATATCTCATAAACAAACTCGGTGACCCCCATTTTTTATTACCGGAAAGTGATCAGAATGCCAAGATGAAACTTTCTGCAAAGTTTAAAAAAATTCTGTACCGCAGAATCAGAGCCACCTTTAAAAGTCACAGATTTGAGGAAGCTCTGAATTGGCTGTACAATTTAGAGAAGGTTTCATCTTGGCTTCCTGATTCCTTTCCCGCATTAATATAAAAATTGGGGGCCATTGGCTTTGTTTTTGAGATGTGTGAAACTTCAAGACAAAATAAACATGGCATCTGACAGGATGCGGCGATGTGGATCCGCATGATTCCCTAAAATCTGCATCCTCCTCATAATTACGATATTTTTCACATAAAACAGAAGAAATGCCTGATATTAGTGATGAAACAGCTGCTTGCCATCGTCACAAACTAAAAGCCAAAGAGAGTGACTTTTTTGAAACGCTTATTTTCCTGAAAATCGAAGAAAACACGCCATTTCGTTTGCAAACTGCAAGTTTCCATGCATTTTTCAGCAATGAGCCTGGACACTAGTTAAACCGTGTTGTAAATTATAATTTCATAACATAACCTGGGCTCAATAATTAAAAAAAAATCTGGTTGCAATTTTGTGGCAAGATATGAGAATTTAGTCACACGTTATAGTTGCAAATTGAATATCGCAGGGAAAATAGGAGCCTGCAATATATATGAGTAAAAAAACGCTAAAAATGGTGAATGATCGAGAGAATGGATCGCGGTCCAACCACATTGAAATTTTGCTCCATATCTCCAAATTGAAACGAAATTCATAACAAGAAACGAAACAATTTTTATTGCTTAATTTATTTTAGAAATACTGTAGTTGCGGCAAAATGCCAACTGCTACCCCCTTGTTTCAACGGTGAAAGCTGGTCGCATGGCGACTCCTTTAGATATTTTGAATCGCAAAGGGAAAACATTCAGTCGCAAATGCGACTGTATTGGTCGCAATTTCAAGTCCTGACTGATGACCATAAGCATGCAAATTCATTGGACGGGCCTAATTATTTTTAACAGTTTTATAAATTGTTTAAATTTCCGCATAAACCGGTGTAATTTCCGCATGATCAACGCATGTTTACGCACAATATGGCCAAACTTTTCTGCATAATCGTTAACTTTTTTCTGCCTCCTATCAGAAGCCCAGAATAAAGGGTGTTATTACAGGCCTTTCATGTTTCCACGGTCACTTATTACGTTACCACATTACAGCATCTTGTTCAGCAATAACTGGTGTTTCTTATGGTACCATAACATGGCTAATACATGATACAGCATTGCAGTGCCAAACCGTCTAATAAGAACTTTACTTGATAGCTTTGAGACCAGCTTGAGCCACCTTAAAACAATAACAAAGAGATTTTTAACCCTTCCCCGCCGTTTCCACGGTGACTTATCACGTCACCACAATGACCGCAACTTGTTCAGCAATAATTGGTGTTTCGTATGGCACCATAACATTGCTAATACATGACACAGCATTGAAGTGCCAAACCTTCTAATAAGAACATTACTTGAAAGCTCTCAAACTAGCTAACCCTAACCCTAACCTTAAAACATTAACAAAGAGATGTTTAATCCTTCCCCACTTGGGAGTCAGAGTTAGAAATTTTACTCTGGCTAACAACGGATGATTTTACTCGCCAATTTGGGGCACTTTAGGTGTGAATGGGTTGAAGAAAATGTGAAAGAGTTGAGAAAATACTGATAAACTCACCTGAATTCTCAGCTGTAGAAATTAACCTTTAACTGGTGGAACTGCTGCCTTCCTCACAATCCTTTTCTTTTAAGCCAAAACCACCCTAAAAAACGCACACTTATCAGGGGCTGTGGAGTACGTTTAAAAGTAAGGGTGCCAGGCTTTCGTATGTATCACTGAAGTGTGAGGGGAGGGGGGGGGGGGGGGAGGAGGTTTAGGGGAATACATATAATAATAATAATAATAATAATAATAATAATGACATCAGCATACGGACAGAACATAACATCGAGGCTAGGAGGCCAGATCTAGTGCTTGTTGACAAAAGCAAGAAAAGCTGTCATATAATAGACGTGGCAGTTCCAGAAGACAGTGGAGAAAAAAAAAAGGAAGCCGAGAAGGTTGAAAAGTATCAAAATCTGGCCAGAGAATTGAGGAGAAAGTGGGAATTGAAAACTAAAGTCGTACCAATTGTACATGTATTTGGGGCTTTAGGAACAGTGCCATTGCAACTGAAGGGCAACTTAAAGGGCATAGGAGTAGACACATCAATTACCTTAATCCAGAAGTCTGCATTGCTGAAATCAGCAAGGATACTAAGAAAAGTATTGGAAATGTAAAGGACAGCAAAAAGAAACATTTTGGTGTTCCTTGGCAACTTGTTGTTACCTGACACCAAACCTTAAGCTGAGTAGTATGACTATAAAATAATAATAATAATAATAATAATAATAATAATAATAATAATAATAATAATAATAATAATAATAATAATAATGATCAACTGAAATCAGAGCAAATCAAACTAAATGTTAGGTTTTGAGGAGAGGAGAAAACCTAAGTACATGTACCCAGGAAAAAAAACCCTCACGGCAGAATAGAGAACCAACAAACTCAACCCAGAAACACGTATGGCGTCAAATCTCAAATTGATCCCGGGCCACAATGGTGGAAGGCGAGTGCTCTCACCACTGCGCCAGTCCTGCTCCCAACAACACCACAGGAGAATGGAAGGGGGGGGGGGGGGTCCCCTAAGCCCCTCCTTCTCCAGAGCCTCTGCTTATCTGCTTATTCAAAGTGTCTATAGCTTGGGAGTGACAGATTAGTTAAATTTTACTTTAATTTGTACTCTCTTCAGTTTTAAAACCAACCTGGCCATGCCATTACATTCCTTTCACCATTAACTTCGCCTATTCCGTACAAAGGTACATTTTATTATAATATTCCTCGATTTGAGACAGAGGCACCCAACGAGAATATAGTTCAAAACCACTTAAACACGAAATTGTTAAACATTTTTTTAGTTTTTAAACGGTAGATATAGGCATATTTTCATTCCCTCAAAATTTTTCATCTGTTTGGATTTCCTAGCTAAAAGTCTAGTGATCCAAAAACTATAGGAATCAAAACTTACCTTTTCCACTTTCAGCCAGAAAAAAGGCTTCTGAAAATTCTAGGTGACCTTTTTAGGGTAAACATCCGTTAAAAATGGGCAATTATACCATTTATCAGATACACCGAAAATCCTAGGAGAGGCAGGCAAGCAAGAAGTTTACAACAAATGTTCCGAAAATCCTAGACCTCAAATCGTCCTCCGAACAGATATTTTCTGAAAATAGACGTTAGGTGCCCCCGTTGAGAGGACTGTTGGTTGATACAATGGTGAGGGCAGCCTGTTTCGAACAACATATTTACACGCCGGTTCATTACAAAAAAAATACACACGTATAGAGATGAGATTTGTTACTTAATAATGCATACCTTGCACAAAATGTGATGGATGTTTTATTCTAGCGAAAACGATCGTTAATCTGCGTACAGAAAGCTCTTCAAGGCCTTTCAAACAAAAATGAAAGTGAAAGAGGTATTTTCGAATTTCACGCAATCATCATGCATATCATGAGTCACGCGATACTAAATTACGATGAAATGTTAGAGAAAATTACACTGGGCATGGTAAAACGTGTCAGCTCGATTAGTAAGGATAAAATGATCTCCAAACATCTATAACATAGCCTAGATCTTTCCACGAAGCATGTCCTGGCCGAAGCACCGAGGCAAACTCAACAACATTGAACTAAAGTCGACCTACATGTAAAGGGTCTGACATTCTCTTGAGTGGATTGATCTTATTCCCTGTAAAGTCACTTTTTAGTTACTTCACTAGCTGAGAAAATAAATTCCGCCTTTTTCTGCAATCAGCTGCCATTGCAATCATACGTATATTAACGTGGAAATATGTAATTCCAACTTACCAGAATGCAAACTAACCAGCTAAAATTTGCTGGATACTCGGCTCTATCGCTGAATCATTTGCGAAGCGGGATCGGTGTCAGTGTTAAGTTTATGCATTAAATTACATATAAGACACAAACCTTCATCAAAGCTACTGCTTGTCAAGGAACATCAACGTCCTCTGCATACGTTTGTAAAATCAAAAAGAAGATCTGAGCCGTATCCATTGCCGCATCCAGACAGTGAGTGGATGACGTGAAGACACTAGACCCATACCTCGCTGAACAACCTTTGTTTCGCGGAACAAGGATTCTGATAATTGATTCTGATTGGCTACCTCTCCGACATATGCAGCAAGTGTAGCAACGTATTTCATTGGTTGATCAGACAAACACCGAATTAATATTTCATCGGTTGATTATCATCTTTCATCAGGTCAATGTTAGCCACTATCAAAAATACCATATTTTGCCTCCACTACTCAACCGGACACTCAAGCTAGGTGATATATGGGCACGTTGGCCAGCCAAGCCACCATGCAGTTTATTAAGCATTGGAATAGGTACAAAAATATTAATACACCAATTGTAAAATAAAAAGAAAAGCAATGCACCAGAGTCGGACACGAAAATCCCTAAAAAAAACCAGCAGGTGGAAAAAAGCGGGAAACGTGTATCCCCGACCGAGGCAGTCGAGCGACCCTTGGGGTTCTAGGGTATTCTATTTGAAAGGCACTACTTACAATGTTAAATGAACGCTATCATATAAAGCCTAACGAAGGCAATAAACACTAATTCAGCTCGATATGGCAAAAAAAAAAGAAACAAACAGGAATTGTGCATGCGGCGAAGGCTGACCGTAGAATGCCTTACTTGCTAATCAATCGCCAAATACACACCACGATCACGTGGCACTCCAAGCGCCTGCCGCTCACAACTAGGGGCCCGTTTCTCGAAAGTCCCGAAACTTAACGGGCCATTTTCGGGTGTCACAATTCTCTTCGTATCTCAAGAACGGAGACAATTTAAGTTTTCAAACTTCATAGTAATTTTTCTTATTGTTACCTTTAAAACATGTTAAAAGATCGGCTTTCCAAAACAAGCGGTTGCCAGTTTCACAAATGGCTTTTCGGGCCCGAAAAGTTATCCGGACTTTGGAGAAACGGGCCCCAGGCCTCTGCTACGTGACGGCAAAATATCAATTTATGCTAATCAGGATGATCACAAATTACATAATACTCTTTGTTTGTCCCTCCAAAATTTTGCATTAGCACTGTTTTTATTTTCTCTTGGGACTACGCTAAACGGGAAAAGTCGGAGTGAAATTAGGGTTTTGCCAAAAATGCAATTATGATATTAGCAATAAATGATATTAGCTCATTTCTTTCCTGCTAACTCCA
>NC_090888.1:17433989-17478989 GCF_036669925.1 Montipora capricornis | reverse complement strand
CGGTGACAATTGTTCTACCGTACGGCTATCATGATAATAATTTTTATTTCCTGCTCTTGTTTAACCTCACTGTACAATACCTTAGGGCTAACTACCCTGAGTCTATCTTTCTGTCTCCTGTCACTTCACATGAAATCTGGAGTTTTGTTGGCAGTATGAGTGCTAATAAGTCTTCCGCTCCTTACAGTCTGCCTGTCAATGTTTTTTAAAACATATAATCTCTTAATGGTTTCAAAAAGCTTCACTAGATTATATATCTGTGCCTCTGGCTTTTCTAGTTAACGACTCCTTTACTAATGGTAATTTCCCTGATAAATTGAAATTAGCAAGGATTACTCCTATCTTTATGAAAGGCTCAAGACTTAATAAAGATAATTACAGACCCATCTCTGTCCTCTGTAATTTCGGTAAAATATTTGAAAAAGCTTTTATCATCGTCTCTATAAATATGTGGAAAAATTTAAGATCCTCTATGCACTTCAGTCTGGTTTTAGGGAACATTTTTCTACTACGCATGCGCTTATTTCGATCACTGAATCTATTCGCCAGTCCATTGATATTAACGAATTTGGTTGTGGTACATTCGCTGATTTGAAAAAATGCCTTTGATACGGTCAATCACAGAATCCTATTAACTAAGCTCAACCATTATGGAATAAGAGGTAATGCACTTGAATTGTTTGAATCTTATCTATCCCCCAGACTGTTATATGCATGTGTTAATGGTCATAACTCAATTTCTCAGCCAGTAACTAGTGGTGCTCCATTCTAGGTCTCCTTTTATTCTTACTATATGTAAACGACCTGCCATACTCCTTAAGCCTACTAACATTTCACTTATTTGCTGATGATACTAACCTTTATCTCTCCAGTAGAGACCTTAACCAACTTGAACTAACTCTAAATCAAGAACTCAAATCTGTTGCTGACTGGATGAAGTGCAATCGCATAGCGCTTAGTATCTCAAAAACTAATCTTATCCTCTTTAACTCAAACAAACTTAAACCTGACCGGTCTTTTTGCATTAAAATTGATGGTGAATGTATTAAACACGTTGACTCGGCTAAGTACTTAAGTATAATTTTTAATGTAAATCTAACATGGAAAAAGCACATTAATGAACATTGTCTCAAACTATCCAAGACCGTGGCTATCTTATCAAAAGTGAGACATTTTGTCAACCAAGATATTGTTATTGTGCTCTGCTACTCTCTTATTTCTCCTTTTCTTCTCTATGGTGTTCATGTTTGGGGCTTAACATTTCCCTCGTTTCTAAGACCATTGCGTACTTGTTATCCAAAAGAAAGCAATAAGAATTGCAACCTTGTCCGAACCAAGATCCTATTCTGCATCCCTCTTTAAAGTGCACCTAAAGTCAAATATTTTTCGTCTACAATATTAATCTCCCCATCAAAATCAACACCGTTTCACCAATCTTACCTCAGAATTGCGCTTTATCTGTCGGGCAAGACGCGCAAAGTTATGAAATTTAGCAGTAATTTGTACCCACGACCGTGATGTGAGAGCAATGGGTCTATTCTCGATTTTACGTCACAAACTGTTTTGCAATGCAAAATTTCTTTGAAAACAGGAATGCAAAACAGTTTGTGACGTAAATCGAGAATAGACTCGCGCCTCTCCCATCACGGTCGTGGGTACAAATTACTGCTAAATTTCATAACGTGGCTTGCACGGCACAGAAAAAGTGAAATTCTCGGTAAAAATGGGGACATATGTTTCCTTTGGATGGGGAGATTTGTATTAGTAACGAAAAATATTTGAGTTTAGGTACACTTTAAATCTCTCAACTTACTTGACATTAACGAAATCATCAAATTACAGGTTCTCTCTTTTGTTTATCAATGGTCACACAGACTATTACCTTCATCTTTTAATAAATATTTTACTTTCGCCTCTTCTGTTCACTAGTACTCCACTCGTCAGTCTTGTGATGGCCATCTTTATGTCACTTCTGTTAACACTACCCAATATGGTTTACGTTCGTCAAAATTCACTGGCTCTCGTCTTTGGAATTCTTTGCCCTCATCTGTTACTAAGTCAAATTCTCTTTCACTATTTCGTAACACCGTCAAGAACTCTATGCTTCATTCTTATACTCCTTTATTACTAGCCTTGCGTAGGAAGAAATATTTTTTATCCTAAAGAAAGAAATTTTCTCTGTGTTCACCTTGTATGTATTTTTGTTTTCTCTTTTTCTGTTTTGTTGGGTTCATTAGCCTCTGCCACTTGGATGATCCCAACTCACTCATTATCCAGATATTTGTACCAAATTTCCTTTATTCATAGTTTTTGTTTGTAAATCTCAAGTTTTTATTCTGTACTTTTTTGTTGTTTGAGTTGAGTTAAATAAATTATCTGGCCTTATCGGAGCTGATATCTCATCTGATCTGGGAATGCAATGAATTTCAGTAGTTGCACGTCCCTGACCTATTAGGAAACTAAGGGACAACAAGACCCCCAGGAACAATAGACCTTTTTGCAGATACGGCAGCCAATTTGATTTCTATTGTTTCCAAAGACATAATGGGATTCTCAGGGGGCAAATTAATATGTATTTTCCCTCTGGGCATCCCATACTAGCTATTTGAAACAATAGAAATCAAAATGACCGCCCTATCTGCAAAAAGGTCTATTGGCTATTTGACTAAAACAGTGGCTCTGGTCACTACGCAAGTGCATTTTAAATTTTGATGAATTGATTTTGGCGTCTTCTCCTAAACGCCTATACTCACGGAAGCCTTTTTCAGAGAGTTCAGTGTTGTCATGTTGAATTTGATCCAATACATGCTCTGGGACACGGAGACGTCGGCCAACCCGCTTCCATGAAGTACCAAGCTTTTCGGCAATGTAAGAAAGATCATCGGTTGAAGGAGTACCAGACTTACATGGAAAACGTAAGTCCAAATCTGAAGGGTAAAAGCAATGAGAGTAGGTTCAATGGTGAGCAGGGTTAGCTCATCGGCAAGGACATTTATCTACGTCAGTGCGATTCTTGGAGTCAGCGTCATATATGGTTTGAGTTTGTTCCTTCTCTACTCCAATCCGAGAGGTTTGCCCCGGATGTTTCGGCATGAAAACACAAAATTTGATCTGATTTCATTAACTCATGTAGCAGCTCTCGTAACGAATAATGCGATTGGCTCGATACCCAAGCCAAAAACAAACGATTAAACAATTGAAACAATGACTAAACCCAAACAATACCAGGTTGCGAAAGCTGCTACATAACTGATTTCATTCACAGTCACCCCGACTGGTAGAACCGAGCAAGCAACATCTTAAAAATGTTTGGGTTGTAGCCAGGCATTGTTAAAAATTACTTAACAAGAGTTGACAATAACTTTTAAAAGTAAAAAAAAAAAAAAAAAATAGGACGTTTCGGTTACTACTGCAATTTTCTTCAGCTAAAAATGTAAATGTAATGGCGTCCCAGTGTGGTGTAATAGCAAAATGAATAAATGAAAATATCTACAATGAATGTGTTGATGAAAGTATTAGCAGTGAAATGCTATGAAATTGTGGCGGGAACTGTAACAATTGTGTGCCAAGATTCCAAAAGTTATTTAACAATTATTCCTCGAGCCCGAATGGGCTCTGAGTCAATAGCGAAGGCCATGAGGCATTCGAAGGCCGAATGGGCTATTGACAATTGCCTCCTCAATTTATGCCTTTCATCGCACAAAATTCACAAACTCCACAAATAGATAAAACGTTTAGGTCACTTGGCACTGATTTTGAAATGCAAGTTACCCCACCTCAACGAACTGGGGAACCTTTCCACTACCTTACAATGCAAGGGGCAATGACCAAAAATGGACTTAGGCTTGGCGTACCTACTGCCTCCGAAGACATGTCCATTTCTCGCTCCTCGTTCTGCAATTAAAAAGAAATCTCTATCTTTCAGGACACGCCAATGACATCAGATTTGTTGCCGGTGAACTAATAAATCCTTTCATTTTAAGGGAGCTAAATATTATTAGTATCACCGAAACAGTGGACTAATGCAAATCCTGCATTTTAATGGGCCATTTCCGAGTTCATGTCTGCCTTCTCTTCAAAGCGAGTCTAAGTGCGAACTTCTTCTCATGAAAATTAGTTTTCATTCATATGTAAAGTAAAACTAATTACCATCACAAAAACTTCGCACTTAAACTCGCTTTGAAGAGGAGGCAGACACGAACTCGGAAATGGCCCATTGGCAACACTACAAGGACAATAAGTAATAGTCCTCGAATAGCGAAAAGCGTGACGCTTTCTTTTGTTTTATTCCCAAATAAATATTTCTTCAACTTGCATTTGCTAACTTTATTATTGCCTTTTCTGTCCGTCTAGTTATTTGATACTAAAACAATTAGACCATTCGCCTTCAAGGGCCACGGGTCACTTGCCCATTCGGCTTCGCCTCATCATAGTTAATAGATGAAGGCTGGTTATGAAACTCGACAAGTTTCTTTGTTTCATGTTTTTGTTCGCTTTTTTGGCCTTGACCCTGCACAAAACCCGACAAAAACACGCGTTTTTCGGCAGGATAACCAATCAAAAGTTTCGACTAATTTATTCGAAATTAACTTGCGAACCAAAAACAAA
The DNA here is from genome assembly GCF_036669925.1 of Montipora capricornis. Taxonomy (NCBI): domain Eukaryota; kingdom Metazoa; phylum Cnidaria; class Anthozoa; order Scleractinia; family Acroporidae; genus Montipora; species Montipora capricornis. Next base: position 17,474,381 of record NC_090888.1, on the reverse strand, counting down.
AGATTGTGCAGGGTCACGGTCGGTTCAACATCTAAATGCGACTGTATTGTTCCTGCTTTTGAAACCCCCAGGGTTTCATAACCAGTCCCTAGATTAGCTATGGCCTCATGGGCTATTGATCCGTAGCCCTTGCGGGCTACGGGTCTAATTGTTAAATAACAGACATCATTTTACCGATATTAAAAGTATTGTAAAAAAAATGCTCATGTTATGCGCAGAAAATGATCATTCATCGTAATTTGTCCTCAAATCTCGTTTGAAGTCTGTTTCCACTTAAAAGAAAATAACCGAATTTTAATAAAAACAGAATGTGCAACAGATTTAAATTCGAACAACTTAACCGGCTACGAAAGTTGTTACATTCATACTGCTGACAACTCTGCACATATTTTCTTAACGATTGATTGATTGATTGATTGATTGGTTGGTTGATTAAAAAATCACGTCAACATTTTAAAATTACACTTCAGTGAATTTGAGAGACTACATTTACCTGAGAATATTGAAGTTCAAACCACTTCTCCAATCCTGGAGCTGTAACCATTTCATCCGAAAAATTCTCCGCGCAACTGACCACCTCTCCACAAGGTAGTACCTTGAGAAGATGAAGGGAATCGTCTTGGCCAAATCTCCGAGACCTATGCTGAGAAAACATGTGGCCACTTTGCAGGCAATGCGTACATGCCACACTTAACTCATATCGAAGATTACTTAGCCAAGGAAGGTCCTGTGAGAAGCCATCTAAAGTTCTCTCGATGAAAGTGCGAACTTTGACAGCCATTTTATTTGAAGCATTGCTCGATGACGGTTCCAGTGGAGACTGACACCTCTTTAAAACAACCTTGATGAAACGTTTTCTGCAAATCAGGGCGAGTATGATCTGCTTTCCAAGACAAAACCTGGCTCCATTATTACGCAGTGTAGGTTCTTCCTTGAACCCATTTTCGGAGCACCAACTGATGCATTTTGACACAAACTGTGGAAAGAGCCCATGCGGTACAAAACCATCGAGAAAATGCACAAAGAGTGGACATGGGTCGCGTTCGGACGGCTTAATCTCGCAAAGCTCGGATGGTGATGATCTTAACTGTGTTGGTACGAAGTAGACTGGCTCTTCTTTGCTTTCTGAAGTCGGCATCCCTGAGGAAAATTTGGCGATTAATCCATACAGCTCCATCATTTCAAGGATATCCTGTTTTAGGTGGCCTTTCTTAATAAAATCGGAAAAAACATCATCTACCAGAGGTGTCCTTAGAATGCCTTTATCTTGGAGTTCTTCCCAACAATTCACGTACAAAGGATCCTAAAAGTATGACGGAAAAGGCAATTACCATGAGGATGGGCCATAAAAAGACAAAGAACATGCACACGTTTGCGTCTCAGTGGCAAAGAGGAAGGAGTACAGCATAACAAGCAAAATATCATGCTTGCTTCTATACAATATTCATATTAAACGCTAGCGTTTACGGAAACTAAAATCATGATTTTCCACAGGTCCAGAGGATCTTCTTCTCATCCAAGAACACAACATACGTGGCCAAACAATTGACAATCAAGTAAACAGAACAATGCAAATGCTACATGAAACTTAAACTTTAACGGGCAAGACAACTTTGAGAAGCCAGACGGTTCTTTGGCAATGCCAGAAGACTGGTCGAAATCCAGTATTCTTCGACAATCACTGGAAAAGTATAGAAAGACAAAGTGCAACTTGGATATTTTTTCTGTATTTTCTTAACAACTCGTAGACTGATTTCAATTTCAATTGCCAGCCAGTCAGTAACTCGACACGCCTTACCCTCGTATAATTATAGTGTGGTCTGTTGGCGTTTTGCTAGCTCAGCACGGCAGTTGTCGGGCCTTAAAGGAAAACGGAGACTGCAAGCGCACTGACAAAAAAAAAAAACTTACGTAGATTGCTTTGATTCCGTTGGGCATAGATTAGTAATGCCTAAATAACAAAATTCACTTACAGCCTCTTCATAAGGCGGAACAGTGATTAATTGCTTGAATAGGTCGATCAACCACTGGGCCTGTAACACCACAGTCCGCCCATGCTTCACAATCACACCAAGGTCATGATAGAAATTAAGCATGGCTGTTGTTTCGTCCTCGTCATCGATACGGCAAACTTGTTTAATGACAGGGAGAAGCTGATCAAGGTCCATGTGGTACATCGACTTGGCCACAAGAGCTTCCACAACTTTTTCAAAATGGAACCACCTGCGAATAACAATGAGACGCAAGAATGATGAAGGGAACTTAAATTATTGAAAGATGTGTTTCGTTATGGCACTCAATAATGGTCTGCTTTGTCTTTAATAGTCCTAGTGATTGTCATATAAGGGAACGAAAAGACAAGAGGCCTACGGAAGTCGAAGGCCCCTCCGTTTTTTTCAGCTTCTAGTGTCATTTACGGCAAGGGTGGCGACTATTCCAATCCTGTCGCACGCACAACTTGTCCCCACTAATACTGGTACTCATCCTACCCATCACGAATGGATGGAAAGCTGAGTCAACTTTGGAGCGCACGAGTTGGGATTCGAACCCGGAGCACTGAGATGCAATGCGGGAGCGATATCCCCTACACTACGCGCAGGCCATTACTAAAGATTAACTGACGTCCTTTTTCCTTGATGTAGCTCTTTTAAGCTTAAACCATCAATTCTGAACACGAGAAGTAGTGGTCGCAAAGTAAAACAAAAAAAAAATGCCCACATCGTCAAAAGTCTGACTGGAAATTTCACCAAACCTTAAAACCGTCTCGGCGAATGATAGAAACTCGAACACTTTCGAAATCTGAAGAAAAAAGACAGCGACTTTTGGTAATGGTAATGGAGATTTTTATTCCCTATTCCGAGATTAGCAAAATCAAAGAAAAAAGATCGACACCATACTGACCTAAGCGGCACCTCTTCACCCATGTATGGCTCATTGTTTAACACTTCCATGATTTTCTGCCGCAACTTTTCGACGCCTTCGTCGTTCTTAGCCTTGTTGTTAACAGCAAAATATGTCGTTATGACATGCTTCGCGTACTCTTTGCCTAAAATTCTATCTTTGATGCGCTTTTCCGTGGTCTTCAAAAGGCTGATCGGCATGCGTTCCTACGATAATCACTGGAGGTCGGAGATACCGCAACTTCTTATTTTCATTCTCGAGCTTTTTGTAAGTATCAACAGCAACGGATCGAATACTGTGCACCGAAACCAACCATGACAATAAATTATCTAAATTGCTTTCATTGTTAAAATTATCCAACAAAATCTCAGTAGTTCCCTGTTTGCAACGGTGCTCTGCTTCCGCCAACAAGTCTTTATTGAGATTATACACCAAGACGTAAACTGCTCGCTGAGAAAGAAACACGGAATGTGCAGCATAATAAAGATGTTGACCGGCAAAATCCCACAGAGTTAAGATCACTTCTTTTCTTTTGACGTCATCTATCAGTCGGAGATCTTGCAAGTAACGCACAACTAGGTCAGTGACATTACTTGACATGGTCGTAGTATCGATATTTAACTCTAATTCGTTGCTTTTCTCTACTGGCCCTTCATCCTTGGATTTTCCCACCTCCACGGCAATCTCGCTCTTTTGGTCCATATAAGACCATAATTCAACCTCATTTGACGGCAGCTCCAGGTTTTCTTGGTCCTCAACCTCTTCTTCAAGGCTGCTCTTCTGCCGGAAAGGAAAGTGGTGATTTAGATGTTTCATTGTGAAAGAGGCTGGTGGTCAGACAAATCAATTATGACTGTCCTCATCTTGAAAACTAGTTCCTCTTGCAGTAAGAAAAGTCATTAAGATCGTTCATTTTTAAGGCAGTATTTCACGTATGCAGCTATTGAGACCTACAGTATCCATACTATCTTTCTGTTTCCTCTTCCTTTGTGTATGTAATGTACCACGCCTCAAGAACATGTGCAGTAAGGAAACAAAGTGTACTAATAATTATTGTCCAATCTGTGAACTGCGGTATATCGCGTTCAATTGCAGTCAAATCTGAGAAAATTCCACATGATCCAGCAACAAAGGATACAAATCTATGAAGCTGCATTCGATTAATGGTGCCACATGGCCCTCCAAAATTGGCTAAAATGAAAAGAATTTAAGGTGGCTCAAACCAGTTTCAACACTTGAAACGTTCTTACCAGAAGGATTGACTCTACAACACTTAATCGCTTAACAGCAATGTTATGGTACCATATCAAACACTTTTTATTGCTGAAAAAGATTCGGTCATTTTTGTGACGTAAACAGTTACCGTGGTAATAGGAAAGCCCGGCAAAAACACCCCATATTTTGGCTTTAGCTGCCCACATCTCAAAAACGACCTCGGTGACCCCCATATTTTGTTTCTGAAATGTAATCAGCATGCAAGAATGAAACTTTCTGCAAAGTTTAAAAAAATTCTGTGGAGCGGATTCAGAGCCACCTTGAATAATTGAAAATAGAAAATTTAATGAAGCCAAAATATAAGGTGTTTTTGCAAGGCTTTTCTGTTGCCGTGGTAACTTGTTACGTCACAAAAACGACTGCATCTTGTTCACCAATAATTGATGCATGGTACCATAACATTGTCGCTACGTGATAAAGTGTTGTAGTGTCAATCCTTCTAATAACAAAGTCTCTTGAAAGTGTTAAAACCGGTTTGAGCCACCTTAACTGTCTTTTCTAATGCCGGTGCGGTGGCAATGATATTGGTAGGTACTTGGTGTATTTTTTTTCTATTGTTTAAAGTGCCACTACGACGAAACTTTTTGGTTTTCTTTTCGAATTTTTTCAACGTCAATTAAGTCAATATGTTCAAAATAATACAATGCATTTAAATTTGGAACGATAGAAGTGAGATAAGTCGGGAAATAGCCAGCCAAAAACCGTTAAAAATCTGTCCGCCATTACTCGGACGGCATTGGAGAAGCCTGCGATATTTTGTAAGCAGTCTTCACGCAAGACTTGGCTCGTGACGTCATACGCGCATCGCTTCGTGGGCGTTTGACAAAGCGAACAAGCTGATCAAGGAGTAATGTATATAATATCAGCAAAACGCAACTCGGCGATCTCTCACATCTCATAGACGGCATGGGAAATTAGCCGCGTTTATTTTAAGTGTTGCGCATATGACGTCAGACCCCAGGCGATCCAGCTAGACCCAACCCTTTTCCTCGCTCACGGTCATTTGTCGTTCGAGTATTGGCGGACAGCGAAAACAGAAAAACTACGTTACAATAATACTTTCAGTTGGTATTTTGAGATAAAATTTGGCTTGATACCTTTTTAGTACATATATTTTCAAAATCTAAAAAAAAAAAACATGCAAAATTTTCATCGTAGTGGCGCTTTAAAGTTTTTTTAAACAAGGTAAAACCTTCAGTAATTATACAATAACCCTAACCTTAAAAACAATGCAGTGCACTTGGTCAAAGACATGAGAAGTAACTACAGATGTGTTAAATTTGTAAACTTTTCCATGAGCTCCTTTGGTGTTTTCTCCAACGAATGCTCCACATGTACATCTTAGAAATGATGAATGATATTGGCATTGACAAAGAGCAACAGCACTTTATAATCAAAAAATGATAAATCTAGCCATTAGAGCGACATTTTTTTATCTTCTGTCGTAGAAATAAGATTTGGGATAGCCCAGACTTAATAAAACTTTAATTTTTGTTTTTTTTTATTCATTTGTATATAAATACAATATACAAGAATATCACTCAATTTCGAGTATAGCCAGTTGTAATCTGCCTATACGTAGAGAGACTCACAACTGTATTCAAAGTAAAAAAAAGTTTCCATTATTTCTTTTTAAAACCATAACCAGTACACAATATTGTGTGGAATAAAGTTACGTAAGGTCTCACTTGATTAGGTAATTACATGTATATCGAAAACTGGACCTGGTCCAATTGTGACACTGCAGCAGACTCACATTTCTCTTGTCTGCTTCAGTTTGGGCCAAATCTTTAGCAATTAGTCTTGCTATTTCTTCCCCAAACTCGGATTCCTCGAGCTCCTTTCGTTCACTTGGAGTCCAGTTTATGAGTTGATCCATTTCAATTTCACATGTCGATGGATCAACTTCAACTCCAACAGTACTCTCTTGCCTAGGGTCAAAAGGCAAACCGAGCAGAGATTTCTTCAGGCTTGTTTTGCCTGCACGGTCCTGTCCAAGAAGCATGAGACGCCCACGATAAACTTTGACCTTCCCAGTTCGCATGGCCTTCTGAAAAGCATCCACAGCCTTTGAGCCCCGGGCTTGAATTTCCAGTGGAACAGATGAATCTGTAAAAGAACAAAACCTGACTGAAGAAACGGGTATTCATCGATTGATGACTTGGGCATACGAAAAGAAATCCAAACACTTTTCAAAGGATTAGAACCTACAGTATAATAACTGCCATGCTCTACTAATGAACTACAGTGAACTCGTGGGAGCTAAGCCATCAAACTAGGTCTAGATGACCTGAGCTAACATTGGTCCGGCATTTCACAAGAACGTAGGTGTCAAAGGGTGTGTACATGACCCTAAACAAAAATATGACCAAAAGGAACAGCAATAAAATTAACATTGTTTAGATTAAAAGTACTTTATGCACAAACTAGTAAGAATTTAAGTTAAAATATTTAGTAACTACCTAAGAATTAACAACAATGTTACAACCTTCAATCATAGAATTCCTAATATTCTGACAAAATCTATAAACAGGAGTGATTCGCTTAACATGAGTGGGTAATGAATTCCAGAGGTTGGCAATGGTGTAACAGAGAGAACACATGTTATTTTGAGAAGTTTGATCCAAGTTTACAAACATATTACCATTCAGTGATAGATGACTAGGGAGCTTAAGCACAAGAGTTTTTTATGCCACGAAAAGCAGGGAAAGCAACCAAAAGTGTACATGTACATGCTTTCCCTTTAACTTATCTCGACACTATCACATTTGTGTCAACTGGGGCAGGGCGTCAAGTGACAAATGACACTCAAAAAATAGGAAAATAGGAAAGACAATGGCCAAAAAATAGGAAAACAATAGGAATTCTCATCCCAAAATAGGAAAAAATAGGAAACCTTCCTTGAACTCTATCCTCTTAACAAAGCCAAGAGCAGCTCTGTTCCATAATCCCATGCTTTATTTAATATCTAACAGGCAAGATGGCATGCGTCCTTCATAGAAACAAGTGTTAAAACTTGTTACTAAGGAAAACTTGTCCTTCACATGCCAAATCACATACATTACTTTAAGTCCACAGGTGTTAACTATTGCATGGCATCTGACAGGATGCGGCGATGCGGATCCGCATAATTCACGGAAATCTGCATCTTCCGCATAATTCTGATATTTTCCGCAAAAAACAGAAGAAATACCCGATATTAGTCATACAGCAGCTCCTTAACATCCTCAAAAACATAAAAGCCAAAGAAATTGACTGTTTTGAAACACTTATTTTCCTGAACATTGAAGAAAACACACCATTTCGTTCGCAAGATGAAAGTTCGTAAGAAAGATCGTAAGCAGTTTCCGCGCATTTTTTCGCCAATGAGCCTGGACACTAGTTTTTGTTCCTACAATGCTTCCCATTGGACGAGAAACAGTTACACTTCAGCAAATGACGTGACTGATAAGAAACTAAGGGCGCGTTCGATTGACCGTATTCCGGAATAGGAATACATGGAATAGAAGTTAGAAATCCTTCGTTTTTACGGAGATTCACATTAAAATTATCAAACACCTTCTAAAATGCTATTTTAAACATATCTTTATTATCCTCGTTGCTTCAAAAGCGCCAGACATACCGTTTTAAATCATCACTCCACGTATTCTTATTCCGGAATAGGAACGGTCAATCGAACGCACCCTAAGTCAATGATCGAGGGAATGGATCGCGCTCCAAAGGTATTACAATTTTGCTCCATTATCTCCAAATTGAAACAAAATTCATGACGAGAAACAAAATAATTTTTTATCGCTTTATTTATTTTACCAAAAGTTGCGGCAAAATCCCAACTGCTAACCCTTTTATTTCAACGGTGAAAGCTGGTCGCAAATTGGTGACTCCTCCATGTATTTTAATCACAAAGGGCAAAAATTCAGTCACAAATGCGATTGTATTGGTTGCAATTTCGATTACGGATTTACCGTAAGCATGTAAATACATTGGACGGGCCTAATTGTTAGTTTTATAAATTGCTTAAATTTCCGCATAATGTGGTGTAATTTTCGCAAAAGCAACGCATGTTTATGCATAATATGGCCAAAAATTTCCGCGTAATCTTTAATTTTTTTCCGCATCCTATCAGAAGCCATGTTGTTGGAAACTGAGAAAGATACATGTAAGCAGCAAGAATATTTTTTCTTGCAAACTGTTAATAACATATCAAAGTTCAAAGTTACCAAATGTCTTACATAAAATAAAAGCCAACAAAGACTATCCGTAACCAAAAAAAGTCTAAAGCTTACTATTTTTTTTGGCACTTTTAGCACACTGGGTAACCTTAGCTTTGCCCTTATTTTTTTGGGTAGTGCTTGTCATTGACGGCAAGGCTAAAGTTTGTCCAACAGTTGAGGCTGTTTTTCAATCAACAATTCCTCTTTTCACCTATCTCCTATATTCTCTAAGTATTTCATTACATCATTTCGTTTGCGCTGAGCAGAGTCAAGCATCGTTGTGCCTACAGTAGTAACACTTTGTTGACAGTTGTTTGTCATGGTTACCACTCTAACAGCAGTCACAAAATGTATACGGCTGAAAAATACAGTATTTGAATTTTCTTGGAATAGAATATTACAATAAAGAAAAAGATGCAAATGTCTTTAAAGAGATGGCATATTAATAAAACAACTATTATTCGAAAACAAAGAGGAAAACACTGACAAAGTGTGGGCATGAATTTCAGAAGGTCATCATTCACACAGGCTATAAATCCTCCGCATTTTTGACAGAAAGCTTTCTTTTTTTTGAAGAATTTACCAATTTCATTGAGAATTTTATCTCAAATATTTCAAAATATTCCCCTGCACTAAGAAAGACCTAAAAAATAGGAAAAAATAGGAATTTCTTCAAAAAAATAGGAGAAAATAGGAAGCAGGCCAAAAAATAGGAAAAAATAGGAACTTGATGCCCTGGTGGGGTCTCCGTTGGAAAACCACTCTTTATCTCTTGTGATTGAGCATGCCTGATGCTTACATGGACATCTTGAAAAGGTCAAAAGGATGTGAGAGGTGTTTACTGTACAGTAAGTGCGACTAGCAATGGAAATAGCCGATCCACATCATCAATGTGGTTGCCGTCCAAATACAAAGTAGCAAGGGAGGTGTTTACTGTGAGGGTCTGGGAAAGTGAATTACCACCCTCGCCACCAATGGAGTTGTCAGACAAATCCAAAGAGGCTAGGGAGGTGTTTACTGCGAGGACCTGAGAAAGGGAAGTAGTCCCCTAATCACTAATGGGGTTGTCAGACAACTACATGTACAAAATGGTTAGGGACGTGTTCACTGCGAGGACCTCGGAAAGAGAAGTAACCCCTTATCATCAATGGAGTTGCAAGACAAATCCAAAGAAATAAGGGAGATGTTTGCTGTGAAGGCCTGTGAAAGCGTAGAAAAGCGGCCAGGCAAAGTATTTTAAAATAAAATTGACAAATCAATTTCAGTTAACTCAAGATTCCTTCCAAAGCTACAATGTATCAGCTAGTTTAGTATAAAGGTTTTCCGAGAAACGCTGACATTCCTATATCAAGTCAAAAGTTAAGAACAACTTCTGCGGTCCTCCGGGTCTCCAAGTACGAAAGCAAGCTTAACTTCAGTACATGTATCTTCGGATTCCAAGGCTATGATTTCATTCATGAAGATGAAAACTTGTCTTAGTTGACCAAAGAATCTCTTGTCGGTCAGAACTGATTTCTTGTCTATGACTCCATCAAGGATGGAAAATGCAAGATATAGACTGGAAAAGAATTCTTCAAAGTCTTGTGAAAGAAACTATAACGGAAACAAGGCCTTCTCTTGCTACCGCCAGCCTGGATCGAAAGAAAGCCAAATTTAATGATCGGACTTTCCTTGAAATTCCCTTCGATATCTTCAATATGGAGCTTTCCTTTGTAAAGAGATTCCAGTGCCATTCTCCCTAGGGTCATCAGATCCTTCTTGTAATTTGAAAGAACAAAGTCTTGACAAACACTTGATAAGTGGTTCTTCATTTCGTATTGTCTCAAAACGAAGATAACAATCTCTACGAACAGCAATGCCCTCCTTTTTGGTAGAACACCCCGAAAACCCTCAAAAACCACACAGAGAAGAAGTGTATTTAAAGGGCTTTTCGTAAGTTCTTCTAAATTCAATTCAATTTGCTGATCATCATCATACGGACGCCACAGTACATTTATCAGCTTCTCCCCCATTTGTCCTGCGTGTCGAAAATACTTCCTTATAAAACACTCCGCATCACTTCTCGTAAATCCAACAATCTCATATAGTGTGTCCGAGTAAGGCCTTACTTTACTTCCTGCTTCGTGACGAGAAGTAAGAACAATGTGACAACCAGGGAGCAGCTTTCTTTGAATAAGACTAAAGTACACAGCCAATTTTTGAGGGTCTGCCTCATCTAACCCATCGAGTACTAACAGGACTTTAGAAGGGTTTTCTCGCACGAAACGGAAAAACGTTTCTTTCAACTCAGGGTCAATTTCTTCCGGCAGAATTTGATCGTCAATAGCTTCCCAGATGCTAGAATCAATTTCACAACATCTGAGGAGTAGGAGCACCTCTACTCTTGGGAAAGACTTGTCCCATTCGCAGTCTTGTTTAGTTGCCCAATCATACGCCAGCTTTTGGCAGTAGGTCGTCTTTCCCATGCTGGGGTCACCCTCAATCAGGACAATCCGTGGATGTTGGCAATCTTCGTGTGATGTAAAAACACCTGTCACGTTGGTGATTTCTTTCATAGGCCTTCCGCGTGTCTTTTCTTTTGCGACTATCCTAAGTCTGGTGAAAATGTTCTCTACTTGGAAGCTGAACCCTTTACACCAAGGAAATGAGAAAACCACCCCTGCACGCTTTTGGTAAAGTTGTCTTATCCATTGTATGATATGACTTTGCCGTGAAGAACTAGCTGCAAAACATATAAACACCAAGAACAGGGGTCAGACTTGTATTCGCACCTTTTCAATTTCAAAGCGAGATCCATCCTTTGCATCTGGTGGACTATTCTTAGCTTGGCTTAATGATTTCCGAGCTAATCCGTCTTCAGATTACGATTCATAGGTCACATGGATAAAATGTGCAACAGAAATTTCATGAAATTGCAAGAATGTACTGAGGCAAATATATTTGCTGAAAAGCAAGCGAGTCAGCGTTGTAAATGAGAAATAACTGTTCGTGTGTTAAATTTGATCTTGTGAGTGAATTTAGAGGTTTCACTGGTTTGCAAGCCCTCTTGGCTTATTTTCCAATGTATCACCACCACAAGGATCATTCCAGGTACAAAAACAAGCAGAGTTTCTAAATGTTTCTGTTGTCCTATCCACATAAGCAAAATGTTTGCTTTCATAAAAAAATTGTCACACAAAATTCCTTCTGCATGGATGAGTTTTAAGCTTGCACATTACAGTTCTTAGTGGTAATAACTAAAATGAAAACGAACACAATAGAAATAATAATATATTCCAATAAATTGAAATGGTTTGAGGACTAAAATAAAATAATAAATCCATTTTAAAACCACCTTGGACAGAGCAAAAAAGCTGATTTGTACAAATTGCTCATTTTTGCTCCACACTTTTAGTGCAATGTTTTGGACATTTGATTTTTACAATTGCATGAATTTTATTTGCACTTTGATTTCCAACAAGGTCAAATTGTCTTTTTGTCTAATGAGAATGCTGGGAAGAAGATGGAAACTTTTTGCTTGCAACTAGGAGCTGACTTTGTTCATTGCCAAAAACATCTGTCAAAATCACATATGAACAAACCGCACATGACTAAAAGGTGGCATTCGCATACACAGTGCAGACAATACAAGATTGGCACAGTAACTCTGAGCAGCAGTGAACCATTTAATGGGTCCTTTTGGGGATTCCTCTAGACAGCAGGCACCTAAACTAGAGACTGTTTGCCACTGACATAAAAAGAACATCTCCTAGGTTTTGCTGTTATGCAAGACTCTATGAAATGGATGTCCTTCATTGGCAAAACGTTAAGGGTGCACCAGTAGTATCTGAAGAAACCCCTGCCAGAAAACCTCAATTGAAAGAGCTTAGACTCAGTCAGATAAATTTAGGTTCAGATTGACACTTGCTTCAGTTTAGACCACTTTACCTGTCTGTTGCTTAGACTCTTTCTCTTCTTCTCTTGCGTTTCTTTTGAAAAGGGCCATGATGGGTTAAAGACATAAACTGTAAGCATCTGAAAGAAAAAAAATCCGGAAACACCTGAATGGCAGATTTAAGAAATTAACAATTATTATAATGGAAAATGCCAGATGATGAAAGTATAAAATAAGCAGTCAAGAAAAAAGGAATAATCATGCTATGAAGTATATGGGATTCTTTTAGAAATTTCCTGCTTAACTACCCTTTATGTGTAAAAAGAGTAGAACATTAAGCCAACTTCATTATTAAACCACTTGGAATTTTTACTTTCAAGATTTAAGGTTGTCACAAACATCAACAAAAATTGACAAATTTTGGTCAAAGCTAGTTTAATTTAATTGCCCTTTAAAAAATACTTGTACTTTTTGTAGGTATTGTTCAATACCCATACCGTCATTAGGTTTTTAAGAGTACAGTTGTATTAGGTTTTAAATTTTTTTTTTTTCACAAGGAAATCGTTGCATGGAGACTCATATTTAAGCCTTTTCAATCACAGGAAAAAAAAAAAAAATTCCACTCTGTTTGTCGCCGCAAAAGACATATTGGTGAAAACAGTTTAGAACTGGTCTGGGCAAACTTTTGTTGCTTTAATTACTAAACACACAATCATGGCAAAATGTCTTAAATGGCAAACCCCTAGGCTTTCATCAGTTACAACTCTTTGAAAGTCTCAAGGGAAAGGGAAATCCACTGCAAGTTCGTTTTGTTTCAACACAATCTTGTAAATACTGTACCCACATCCAGTCTCAGACTGACTATTACTTGTTTCACTTTAATTTTGAACTTTGAGGATAATCCTGTCATTAAGGTGTTCTTTCGTAAACACACCACATTATCTTCTTTTATCATTATTATATACTACTTTATATTGTTTATAACAACAAAATCATACATGATTTGGTACATAACTGCAATAACTCTTTAATTTACTTCAGAAAAACCTGGAAATCACATCCTGGACTAAGAATCGAAAATTAATATGATAAGCAGTGTGAGATTTAGGATAGGACAAAACATGGACCCCCCTTTTGGACTGGGTCCATGGACCACTTCTATGGACCCAGTCCATGGAACCCTATTTTTGGGGGGCTAAAAAGTATCCCAAAGCATGTTAATGAGCTTTTTAACCTTAGAATATGTTATGCCTTTCCAGTCAATATTCAAAGAGCTTTGTGTAGGTAATCATGTGATTCCGAATGCAATGTGGAATAAATAACCACTTGTAAATTTTTTCAAGGACGACCAAGATAGCACGAGCCTGTAGAGCGAGTGCAATTTGTAGTCTTTGCAGGGGCAGATCTAGGGGGGTCGGGTGCAGGGGATGCAGTAAGGATATCTTTCCTAGTTTTCCTGATTTTACAGCACTTTCCAAAAGATACATGTATGAATTGGTAATTCCATGCACTAACAAAATCCTAAGTTGCCTAGAGGCAAACCCGTGGAGTGATGTAGAAAGGGATAGCCTAAGTTTCTCAAAAATACACTAAAGGCCTTGGCGCTCCTCAGAAATTATCATGAGGTTTATCAGTGGGTCAGATCGGAGTTACAGTAATGCTTTTTGATGCAATCCAAGTTCATTTTAGCAACTTGGTTGTTTGGGCCATAGATCAATGGCCCACACTTTTGTAATACAGTCTTAGAATTACTATCGACTTAACAGTCATTCCCCGAACTACATGTAATAGGGAGGAGTTCAGTGCAATACTCGAATCAGATTACTGGGAATTGGATATTGTGTGATATGCCTTTTGCCAACAAAGACCGTGTTGTGTCAGGTTTGTGGCAAGTTGTTTTAAAGGAGATTTCCTATAGATACATGTATAATTATGCTCAATTGCTGTAAATTGTTTGCTGCTTTTGATGTGTATTTGCAGATATCAATATTACACAAATTATTATTTTGTCGACTCCTATATACCATACTGTAAAATTGTTACCTGAAGGCTTCATTGCAATAATAAACTGTATTGTTGCATTCAAAACTTAAAAGTTCTCGATGTTGTAAAATCCAATTGTTTTGTTGTACTGAGCAGGGCAGTATCAAGGCAGAAAATAAATTTCACGCTGTTTACATTTTTAATTTGTCACTGAAGTTGGTAGTCTTTTAGGGCAAACTACGCTACCCAGCCGATAAGTCATCATAACATAAACATTAAAATGATAGTGATTACTAGTGTCACAATAAGTACATGTGCATGTAGTGCTACTTTCAAATTGATAGTGTTTTCACTATGTCAACAACGAATTTCAGGTTAGATGGATACTAGGAACAACTGTCTTCACATGTACGCTGTATTTGCCACCAAAGTGGCCTCATCTCAAGAAAGTTTCTTATCATTGTTGTATGTTGAGCTGATTGAACTCTAAGTCAATGCACCTCAGACATTGAGTTCTATCACATTCACCATCATCATTCAAAGGGTGAAAAGGGACACCCAAAATTTGCAGTTGTTCTGTGAGGTGACCTGGTAGTCGTCATCTAACAGGGGTTGAAGCCGGTCACCAGTGGTATATCGCCGTCTGTTTGTCAGAAATTTGTCTCTCACCGCCACCTACTCTGCCTTGATTTTCACTCAAACCCTTGTAAGAGATAAGAGTGACTGCTGCTTACATTGATTAGCCCAGTCATCTACTGCAAACGTTATTGAAACCCCTACCTAATGGAAAAGGTGCATCTGGATCAAGTCCGTACAACGGAATTTCATTTGGATTAATAATACTCTCAATGCGAGAGTATCCAGAGTACATGTACATGTTTTTCAAAATACCAGAAGTGAACATTTGTAGTGGGGAGAACTGATGTTCCCCAGAAACAAGGTGATTGTTCCACTGACCAGTAAAGTGCTGCAATGCCCCATTTATCCTTGGCATGTAAACACAGTGCAACGCAAACAAGTGCTCTTTGTTTAATGGGTCACAAAGACCGATGTCTTCCCTTCCATTAAGGATGGCAAAACAACAACGAACACTAGCGTGAATATCTCAGTGCAAACTCACTCGACTCGGCAGTTGTGGACAGAACTTCCAGTCATGATACTTCCGCAGTCCAGTCCTCGATTTTCTAACAAGTACTGTGCCACTCCAACATTTTCCAATCCAAGATCACTTACAACGTACTCTCGAGGGTAAGCCAAATTTTCGCACTCCTTTGATGAACAGTTCCAACACTGTGTCCTCTCGAATATTATCTGTTAACTAATGTGGTATATACAATGACCCTTGAATACCCATCGACACAGCAATGCACAACAAACCTCTCACTGGTTAGCTTGTGATTTCCATGTACACTGTATGTGCTATGGTGTTTGGTGTTGGTACTGAGTACTTCCTACGGTAAACTGCTCTGAGGGCTCCAAGCAATCTTTGTTGTCCAATCTTTACAGCATCTTCAAGCTGATGAAGCAAAAATCTTACTGTATACTGCCCCAGCAGGCTCCTCCCCTAGGACCAAACCCTTGTCCATAGAAAATGGCACCAAGTCCACATACTGTATCAACAGAAGGGCTACAGCATCTGTCACAACTTACTTTAATAACCACTTAAAATGAATCATAATTATCACCTGTTTGGTGGATCTGTACAAGGTATTTTGATGAGCCCCATTTAATACCTACCCATACATGAAATCATGCAAAGGTGCAACTACCTGTGTGTACACTTCAATTACATACCAGATGCCTGAGAGGGGTACCTCTTTTCGGGTTCGAGCCTCTAACTTTTGTTAATCAATGGAGAGCTCCCCCTGGTAAATTTACACGATACAGGAATTTGGGGGTCCATACAATATGTTGACCATGGGTATGACATCAAAGAGGTTTTTCAGTAACACCAGCCAACACTGGAGCCCCAATATAACTGAAGCTACAATAAACAAGGAAGCTACTTTAGTTATAGGTATAACCTCTGTAGAGTGTTACACACCTGACAATGCTGTCCCATTCTTGGTGTTATCATTCCAATTTAATTCCCATCTTCTTTGACGTAAAGTACTTTTCACTGATACCTAGCAAATTGGCAATTTTTACCCAGGAGAAGTGCAGTTTGTCTAAGAATTAAATCTCCTCTCTTTTGACAACGATGACTGGTCTTCCACCTCCTGTAAGTTTGGTTGTAGGTCAAGGATGAATTTGACGCCCTTGTTTCAAGGGAGCTAATAAAGGTCTTTCCTCATTCTGTTTTGTTGTTACACGAAAAACGAAGCATACTTTTGTCAGAACAGCTTCTATTATTACATGTATCTTGAAATCCTGAAGGACAGAGTCGTCACTATGCACCACACTGCGTAGTAGCAACTGTAAAGTTAAAATTGCATCTTCCAGGTGCAAATTAGCTTCCTCGAAGTACATTGTAATCAACAGCCATCTCTTGTGTGTTCATATTCTGGATACCAATTAACAGCATACGAAGAGACTCTACGAAGTTGTAGAGGCCTCTATCGCTGGCATCTCTTAAAGTTTCATCTGCCTTATTGTTTTAAATTTGGCAGGCACATGAATCATGGGTAATGCGGTCATGTGCATACTTATATGTACATGTAACTAGAATGGAAATTTAAAAAATCATAGTTCGAAGGGAAAAAAAAGGTACGAATGGAAAAATATCCATATAGAATGCATATAAAATAAAGAGAACAAAAAAAATATTGTGCTTTTATTACTTACTGTACATTCAAATTAATGGCATGGGGCGTAAAATAATTATATCAAAGCAAAATTTAAAAAAAGAACATGTATGTAAAGGAAATAAAATTACTGCACAGAAATGGAATAGATGCATGACACAATAAAGCCGTTTGAATATTGACTGGAAAGGAGTACCATATCAGAAAAGACAATTTCGGCTAATTTGCTTCACTTATCTTGGACACCATTAACCCACTCACACCTCAAACGCCCTAGGATGTCCCACATTGACCCGTAAAATCGTCTGGCGTTAGATATGAACTTGAAACAAAATGTTAGGTGCTCCAGGGAAGGATAGAATGGGGCCATTTGGATTTCTCTTAACCCATGAATGGGGCCATTTGGATTTCTCTTAACCCATGAATGGGATCAAAGAAACTCACCCACATCATTTTCCATTGTGAGAATCAATTTAATTTAGGCAATATGACTATTTTATCATCAATCATTCTGATGTACACAATAAATTATCATTGTAAAATAGATTATTACATGTACATCTTATTATATAGACAGCATAGTTTTACTGGAAAATATACCACTCATAAAATTCATATGAAACTACATCTGGGACCTGAGTGGCGTATTTTCCATATCCATCGATGACGTCATTTCCCGCCTTTGCGTGGTTGTTTGCGCAAACAGTCAGTGAAAAATGGTGAGCAATAGATTCGTGAAGTTCTCTGAAGCTGACGTAAAACCTTTCTCTGAGAAACAAGAAAATGCTGAACTGAAAAATGAAACTTCAGACAACTGAAAACTATTCAACAAATTCCTTGCGAGTGAAGAAGAAATGCAAAAATTGAAGAAATTCCTGCCGCTGAGCTGAAAAAATCACCGTTTCTATGGTTACAAAATATAAATGGCTCCTTTCGATGCTTTTTGTGAAACGATTTAGTATTTCATTCTGGAGGTTGGTGTTTATATAATAAATAGAATATTACATGGCCGCTTGGAGATACAAAATTTCTCTTCTCATGATGAAAAATATTTCACTCGTCTGCTGAGCTCACTCGTGAAATACTTTTCAACAATCGAAGAGAAATTTCCTTAAGCTATCTCTGCACGGCCATGTAATATCGTCTACAGTATGTATTCCACAAAATATCTTTGTAGTGAAAATTCAAATGAAATTCAAATTCAGTCTGATCATACAAGTAGTTCAATGAAATTTATTGTTGTTCCATGAGTGAATGTGAATGAATGTGTTATAAATGCTGTCCATTAGTAAAATTCAACATGATAAGACATTGAAGGAATAAGTCTTGGTTCAGTAAGGAATTCACTGGTGGCACAAAATTGTGATTTAAAATAATAATGGGTAAAATTTAAGAATCCGATCCCACCAACGCGTCGGCCGACACACCACCGCCACCCCACCGACACCGCCGCCAACACACTACCGACACGTCGGCCGACACCCTACCGACGCTTCGTCCGACACCAAAGTTTATACAGCGGCCCACGCGTCAGCCGACAGTCGACCGTCAGTCGGCCGACAGTCGGCCGACAGTCGACCGACAGTCGGCCGACAGTCGGCCGACGCGTTGGCCGACGCATTGGCCGACACGTTGGCCGACGCGTTGGTGGGATCGGATTCTTAAATTTTACCCAATAATGAAGAGATTTGATGATGGTTTTTAAAGAAACATGTGAGAGAGGTTTAGGTAATACTGATGAACTCACTTACATGTAGCTAAATTCTCAGCTGTAGAAAGTACATGTAACCTTCAATTGGTGGCAATGCTGCCTTCTTCTCAATCCTTTTCTTTTAACTGCCAAAAATAACCCTGAATAACAAACACGTCTAACTCATGACAAGAAAATCATTTATTTAAAGTGTCTACCTTGAGTGGGTTGCAGGTCTCCTATGTTTAATTTGTACTGTCTTTTCAGCTTTGAAACCAGCCCAACCATGTCACTACAGTACATCTTTATCCGAATAATGGAGTATTTTGTTGCAATATTAATTAAGTTAACAACATGGGTGACAAATTACTCCTCAATTTTGGTGCAAAATTTCAGCATTCATTTATTATTACAATGTTGCCATGGCAACTTTTCTAACAGTGCCAAAATGGCGTCCATGTTTGAAAAAACCCGCCTCTTATGAACATAATTTGTAACCCCTGATATAAGGGAATAATTTCATTTGCGTTTTGTCCAAAATCAAAGCACATCCCGGCCTTTACTCGTCAGCATTTGATTACCCATACTAATTTTCTCAATTTGGGAGAACAATTGTTTCAGAAACAATGGTGAAGGTAGCCTGATTCTCAGACAGTCCAGGTTGTTCGTGTCACGCACTCTACTCCCTTCCCCGTCTGATTTACTTGGTAGGAAAGCTTGTTCCTGACGTCATGTCTAATTTCCACCAATGACAAGGAATGGTACACTTTCACAAACCTGAGGAATTTAAGGAATGTGCCTCAGTGAAAAAAACATGTCGGAAGATGCCAGAGATCTTGATGTAGATGTTGACTGTGCTTTGGAGAAAATTTGCTGCGTATTTGGGGTCTCTAAGCTTTTCCCTCAACATTAAAAGGTGATAAAGGCTTTTATCTCCAGGAATGATTTCTTGGTAAACTTGCCAGTCGCTCATATTCCAGATTGCTTTGGAGGTTCATGCTGAACTTTCCAAATTCAACAACACTTTTGCTGCGAAGCCAGTAATTATTATTTCGCCATTTAATGAGAAAAATTTACTACGGGCGTTAGGAATCAAAAACTGGCTCTGTTGGTGAGGACAATCTTGCAATCAAGAATGAACATAACATAACAATGAAAGAACTATTACCTTCTGCCCGGCTTAGTAAATGTGAGTATTTAGACTTCTTACTTGACTCTTCACAAAGACTCACGTTGCCTCCAGACTAAAAAAACTGTTGAAGTTTTGGTTTTCAAACAGATCAAGAACTAAATGATTACCTGTACTTGTTGCAATGAGTACATGTACATGTGACATTTATGTCAAGAACACATTTATATACCCTTGTTATTTTTGTATTTCTATTAAGCTTCTTATTATTGTTGTCAGGTATGTATCATTACTGTTATTCTTGTTGCATTCACTTTTTGAAAGAAATCAATACGTTTAAAGTTTCATACTCTAAGACCGATGCCACTTAATCCTTTAAAGCTAAGGAAAATCAAATTGACAAAGGAAAGGAACTTTAAGTGTCTAGTTGTTCTAGCCCTGGAGCACTCTATGGGGAGACTGTAAACTGAAACTAACAATTAGCACAAATCAAGTCAAATGTTGGTTTTTGAGGAGAAGGGAAACCAGATATTACCTGGAGAAAACCTCTCAGTGCAGAGTAGAGAACCAACAAACTCAACCCACATAATTATGACGCCAGATCTGGGAATCAAACCCGGGCTACATTGGTGAGAAGCGAGTGTTTTCACCACTGGGCCATCCCTGCACCCCTACAGAATTACAGTACTGTTTCAATAGGTGATGCCATGCAAAGAGAAAAAGCAAGGTTGCTGCCTAACGGTCGCCCGCTCACCTGGGGCGCCTTATTTGCGAGCATGGGCGACCAAATTTCTGAACAAGTAGCCCGAACGGGCGCCTTACTTGATTAATCCTCACTCACATGTAAATATGATCCCAGCTGGAATTAATTAATTCTGGGCTCTTGAAAAAATGACTCGGGCTACTAACTTTTAATGTTGGAAGCCCAATGGGCTCCCGGACAATTTTCTTAGGCAGCAGCCTTGAAAAGCCTTTGAAAGTAAATTCAAGAAGATCAATGTGAAGAAGGCTCAAGGGGCAGACAATTTTAGAGAGACAAAGTTGGTTGCTGAAGACTTTAGTCCTTGTATTAAAATAAAGTAAAGTAAAGTAACCATATTTAAGGTCTATAACTCGTAACAGTAATTCAACTGTCAAACCTGAGGTCGACGGTGCGCTCATTTTACTCCCCCCTCTCCATCAGTGCTCCGTTTTACGGGTATTTAAAGCTACTTAGCTATCCGGAAAGGAAAGAAGTCGAAACAAGGATGCGAGATCCGGGAATCTAACTCAGGACCTCTTGCACCAAGGACGTGCACTAACCGACAGTGCCATCCTTGCTCCTGTATTGCTAATTTGAGTAGGCAATTTTATGAGGCAGGTCTCTATCGCTCTCAATGGAAGATTGGAAAAGTTAAAGTTGATTGCTCAAATTACAGGCCACTAATTAGCTCTTCTTCTATTCCCAGCAAAATAATGCAGTCAGTTACATGTATATGCGATAATAGAGATTCTCACTTGGAAAAAGTACATCAATCAGTGGGGTTATAAGAAGGATTATCTACTGAGTCTCTTTTGTTGTTATATTTGACTGAAACTTGGAAGTTAAACATTGACGATGGGAAAGTCATAGGGGTTATTCAGTAGATCATGAAGTTTTGAGTTATGAACTTCAAGCGTGCGGTTTTTATGGGAATTTATTGCTGTTGCTAAATAGTTACCTTCAAGTGAAAAAGGTCAACAATTTGTTGAAGTTTACAAATGCGGCAAAATCTAAATTCAGTTTCATGTCCTATCACTTATGTCCAGGTTTGACCCTAATTAGATGCACACCCAATTTTGACATCCAACAAGAAGTGTCCCTTCAAGTCCTATGGAGTCCCACCGGGATCTCTTTTAGGGCCATGACTGTTTTCGATTGATTTCACTGATAACGTTTCTACAGGTGAACTCTAGCTTTGTGCAGATGACCCCACCCCTTTTGTGATTGGTGATACAACTGACAATGTTATTCAACTACTGAATGTCATTCTCGCTGATATTTGTCCATGATGTGAATTAAATAGACTCACTATACACACAAAGAAATGTGAGGCTATGATCATCTCTGGAAAGGAATTTTTTGGTCCTTTACAACAAGTATGCTGTGGAAATCTAGTCATTAATCTTTCTAAAGTAGTGAAATCGCTGGGATTACTAATAGCCAATAAACTTTCTTGGGACCATCATATTCAAAAATTATCCAAATCATTCTCATCTCAACTAGCTATGTTGAGGAAGATAAAATTCTTGCCAACAAAACGATTAATTGGAAACCATCTATTACAAAAGGTTTCTGCCCAGTATCACATAGTGTCTGTCAGTTTAGGAGAACTGCTCTCTTACTCTATTTGATGACATTAAGAAATTTCATATCAAGGCAGCATGAATTATCCATTATATTCCTAACAACAAATATATGGATCATCAAATTCTCAGCCCAGTAAAATGGCAAAATATAGCATTTATGTATAAACAGCCCTTAGGTGTGGAAATGTTCAAAGTAATGAAGAGCAATTCCACTCACAGACTCTTGCAAAATTTTGAAAAGTAAATTCTCGTAAAAGGAAATTGGTATTTAGAATAATTGAAATACAATGTAATTGAAAGGCAACCCTTGCTATTTAGAGGACCCATTCTTTGGAATAGTCTCTTTTCTAGTATTAAGCTCACTAATGGCGAAATAACAATAACTACTGGCTTCGCAACTAATGATTGCGCTATTGAATTTGGAGAGTTCAGCATGAACTACTAGAGCAATCTGGAATATCAGCGACTTTCCAAACCCCGTTGACAAGTTTAGCAAGACATCTTTTCTGGATGTAAAGGCCTTTATCGCCTTTTCCTGTTCAGGGAAAGACCCCGAATACGCGGAAAGCTTCGTCAACATCTACATCAAGATCTCTGGCATCTCCCGACATGTTGTTTTCACCTGAAGAACATTCTTTAAATTCCTCAGGTTTGTGAAAGTGTAACATTCCCTGTTATTGGTGGAAATTAGACAATGTATATGACATCAGGAACAAGCTTTCCTACCAAGTAAATCAGACGGGGAAGGGAGCAGAGTGCGTGACACAAGCAACCTGGACAGTCTGAGAATCAAGATATGGTGAAGGCAGCCTGTCTCGAACAAAACCATATTCACACACTGATTCATTACAAAAGAAGATGGACGATAGAGATGAGATTTGTTACTTTGACATAATAACCTTGCACAAAATGTAATGGACGTTTTACCCTATCGAGAACGATCATTAATCTGCGCACAGAAAGCTCTTGAAAGCCTTTAAAACGAAAATGAAAATGAAAGGGAAATAGATATTTTCGAACACTCTACCGTCAGCCCTATCATGAGTCACGCCATAGTAAATTACTGTGAAATGTTAGAGAAAATTACACTTCACAGTGCTGGAAATAATTTTTCTTTATTCACAGGACATATGTCCTTTCAAATCTTCATTTTGGTCCAACATTTGACAAATTGGACCGGACATAATTTATTTACTGACAACACCTTGAAGAAGATAACTCAAGATGTGCTGGTGAGATGTTCGGTCATCGTGTTCGATCATAATGTGAATTTGGCCGGACATTTTCAAAATTTGATCGGACAATGTCCGATGACCGACTGTTATTTCCAGCACTGCTTCAATTAAACAAGGCCATGGTGAAACGTGTCAGCTCGATTAGTGACGATAAAATGATCGCCAAACATCTAAAAGCGTACCCTAGTTCTTTCCACAAAGCACGTTCTAGCCGAAGCAAATTAAACAGTATAGACAAGTTCACACTCCTGAGTGCATCATGGGTAATGTCAGGTTCTCCCTAGTTTTCAGCGCAACAGGTAAGGGACCTTTTCAAACCCGTAAAGCAATTGGTTAATGTTGGACGTTCTGCTAAGGATAAGCGACTTTGCAGGCGGCAATACGTGCTCTTACAAGCGGTAAATTTTACCGGTTACCGCCTGATAAGGAGAACCCTGTAAATTATCATGCAGGACAAGATGGAGAGAAATTCAAAGGTTTGTAAGGAAGTTTAAAATGATGAAAAGTATTCATGACATGCAATTTTGGGGATTTTATTTTCCAAAACAGAAGATATGCACTCGAAGGTGCGGCAGAATAAATTTGGAGAAATTACTTTATTAAAAAGAGTTTCTACCATACATTTCCTGTAATTCTAAAGGCACAAAGTTAAAGAGAATGTATGGAGACAAAAAAAGCAATATTTAGGAATTCCAAAGAACGCATACCAAGCCTAGTTCATTTCAGTTGTGAACATAAACATATTTGTCTGGTTTATGATGGCAAAAGTCTATGAAGTAGAGTCATGTACAGTACATTTTGCTTTGAATGTCCATTCAAACCTTTGAATTTCCCACCATGTTTCCGTGATTTCGCATGATGCAATCAAGAACGTGAACTGCTCTATTGAAGAGAGTCATTCTCTTGAGTGGATTGGTCTTATCCTCTGAAATTTCACTTATAAATTTCTTCCCTAGCTGAGGCAATAAATTCCGCCTTTTTCTGCATTCAGCTGCTATTGCAATCATACATGGATGTACATTAATAATGAGGAAATATGTAAGCTTAACTCCAACATACATGTACCAAAGCAAACTTGCGGCTAGTTCTTCGTGTCAAGCCAACTTCTCATTTGCATTTAGATTAACATTTAGAATATCTATACAGAGAAGATCCCAAACAAACTTTCGATAATGCTCTATAAACCAGCTAAAATTTGACGGATGCTCGGCTCCATGGCTGAATCATTTGCGAAGCGGGACCGGTGTCAGAGTTTAGTTTATGCATTAAATAAATATAAGACACTAACCTTCATCAAAGAATACAGTTGAAAGTTTCTCACTAACACTAAACGGCCTGTGTATGGTTGTGGAACCGAGCCGCATCCAGAGTGGGTTGATGACGTCAAAGAAGCAGCCTTTCAGATGGGGCAACTGGGGTCGGGTGAGGGATATTTCGCGGCCTGGGGCCAGTTGTTCAAACGATGGATAGCGCTATCCACCAGATAAATCACTATCCAGTGGATAAACACTAGCAAAACAATTTGAGTTATCCAGTGGATAGTGGGTGATTTATCCGGCGGATAGCGCTATCCATCGTTTGAACAACTGGGGCCTGGGGCATAGCCAATCTCGTTCCCAGAGTCATCGTTCCCTTGACCAGCGGTCGGGAAATAGAAACTCGGGTCGAATCCAAAAAAGGCCATATTTGATGGGCTGTTGAAAAACGGTTTCATTTCCTGACATTTTCAGTCTAAACTCGAAAATCGGGCTTTCTTGTGGATTTTTATCTACACGAGGTTGAAGATGATCTGAAATAAATCTTTTTACAACTTACCAGTTCCGTAACGTTTTTGTTTTTGAAAATACAGCAATTTTCCCTTGCATGACACCAGATGCTGAATTATTTTTGATTGATAAAATTTATCTCGTTATTGTTTATTCCCCGGAGTTTAAACGCTTTGAGAGTATTAGGAGATGTGTTTAAACTCGTGTGTACTGTCTCGCGAGTGAACTCCATTGTTGATTTCCAACCGTCTCCCCTCACGTACGCGTAGTTATTTAACCGGAACCAGAGTTTTCAGGTTCCGGTTTTGGATTTTTCCAGAGCCTCCCGCGCCCATTCTGCTGGATAAGGGTAACGGACGCTCTTGGAACGAGATTGGGGCATAGCCCCATACGTTTTGTTTGTCACGCGATTGACCGTCCGCACAGACTCTGGGGGAGGAATATGGGAGACTATCAGAAATAACGCACAAACAGCGGTGACAAACATCAGATATACACGAATCATTTGAAGTTATCTTTTACTTGACGTTTTGTCATACAAAATTGGAGTTTAATTATACAGGATCACTTCTTAGCTTGCGAACGCATACGTATTTCCGTCGGTCGTTTCTCTCCCCCGAGAAAAGGGGATAGAAACGACCGACGGAAATACGTCTGCGTTCACAGGCTACTAACTTATTAACTATTAACTATTATGCAACGATAGAGGTAACAAAAACTACTAAAGACACAACTTTTCACTGCTGACATATTCATTTAAGGTCGGCTTTTTAAAGCCGACCTTAAATGACCTTAAAAGTACTTACACTCCCATTTTAGCCATATTTAGGTAATTTTTGCCCAGAAGCTTTAAATTGGTCATTGATATGTGCTACTACGAAAGTTTATGTTTTTAACATAACCCGAAGGTCGTGGGTTCAATTCCCACACTTGTCAGAGTTCTTCTCTTTCCTTGTGTGGGCCCAGTTCCATCAGTAGGGCATCAGTAGGGCTAACGCTCACATATAAGTGCTACGCGGCCAACGTTTCTATTAAGCGAACCTTTCCTTGTACTTGTACATGTTAATTGCCGTGACTTTAACATCTTCACTTCCCACGGCCTGCTCCCGTCTGACCTTGTAGCTCAGTCGGTAGAGCGGCGGAGATCTAACCCGAAGGTCGTGGGTTCATTTCCCACACTGGTCAGAGTTTTTCTCTGTCCTTGTGTAGGCCGAGTTCCATCAGAAGGGCTAACGCTCACATGGTTCATATGGGATAGAAATCTAGAACATCACGTTACACTACTCTCTCTCCTGTTAACTATGTTTTTAACAGTCTGCAGGCTGTTACCATGGTAACGCATCTCGATTAAAACAAGGTCTAAAGGTTGATTTATTCCTCATTTATGCAAAATTCACTCAGTCTTTTTGCAGCATTTGCCTACTTAAAATATAGAAATAAAACACATCTTAGCACCTAAATTTATCTTAATTTCAACAGGCAGATTCTTCGTAGCCTCCCACGCAGACACTCGTAAGGCTTCGTCACGCCTTCCTCCCCCACTAGCGTCTGCTGAAACAAGCCACACATTCCTTTCCCTTTGTTGAGTAACTGTCATCTGGAAATCACGCGTGGGTTACATAAGAACCAATCAGCGCTGTGTAGAGTTTTTCCCTGGGAGCGTCAATGTGTCAACTTCTTCTTTAGATGAATCATGAAAGAGATGAAGCCTTTCCAAAATATCCCACAGACACGTTAATTTTGTTTGTGGGCTACGCATTTGCACTCCCTCTAGTCAAAATGCGAGTGCTTAGCAAGGGAATTGTGTAGTTTCATCTAAAACTGAAAGCGCCGTGGAAATATTACAAACACGAATAAACATATGAAAGTATTGCGAGTGTATTTTAACTGCACGAGAACCATTTATACCACCCATCTAGGACAGTAGCAAAAAGAAAGCTTGAAAAAAATCTATTACGTTAAATAATCAAGCTGCTTTTGGCGATGATTGTCTCTAAAAATTGTTCCTGAAAAAAAAAAAAGGCAGAAGCAGTCACACGTGACATGGCTTCTTCTGTGCTGAGGCAAGACCGCAAAGTGATAGATCAACACTCTTCTCTAATCCACTCTTGAGACGACTCAATTTCTGCTAAATCCCAGGACGAATTTGCGAGAAATCGGGAAAAACAGCCAGCGGGTGTTGTCCCATTCTCGTCCCCAGAGTCCTCTATTTTTTTTGGTCACGTGGTCCACGTGACCTAAAGAAACTGCGCAGCGTTTCACTTGATTCCTCTGAAGGAGCACCATGAAGAGAATTTACACCGCATTTCAAAGACCATAACGAGTAGAAAAAAAATAGGCACGCATTGCAATTGCGTACATGTGATAGTGCAGTAATTTGACACAGAGCTTTATTCCTTAATTGTCAACTGAGCTGTGTTTTGTTTCTCAGGAGATTCAAACTGTTAGCTCTAACAGTACACGATATTGTTTTGGTATTGTAAATCATTATAGTGCCATTGTAGATGTCTTATATAATAGCCCCTGAAAAGACCTGTGGTTACTAGTAAAGAAGAAAGAAAATTAAAGGGAATCGAATAACATTGGCATCGAGGCTGACATGTTGATCATTTTCAAGTTCCCTTCAAATTCTTCTTCACAGCAAGCTAAAGCACAAATTACTGTGAGGTTACCTTTCTAGCAAGTATTGTATATCACCAAGACAGCTTTCCACGACGAAAGCTTACTTAAGTGAATCCCTGTCGGGCTGGGTTAGTAGTTGGATGGAAGACCACTGAAAATATACCGCTCGCACGTGCTCACAAACATGGGACCGAAAATGCTATTTTAATTTTAAAATAGCGAACTAAGCAAGCAGCCGATTTTGTAAGCCTGCTTCATGCAAAACGAATATTGATGCAAATGTTAATAAATATTGACACACAGTTTTGAGGAAGAGCAGAGAGATTTGACTTATCTGTCGAAACATGACATCCGGAAAGCACGGACACCTGTTGAACGAGCTTTACATTTTATTTTTTTTTGACCAATACGGTAGTTTGTCTCGACAGCGTGGAATGTTTTTGCGCTTGAAAAAAAAAAAAACGGAAAAAAGTTAGAACTTCACTGTGGCTGGAAATCGTTAGTATACTGTACACGTAGCCTGTGTTTCCGCAGGGTTCCAAGCGAGAAAATAAATGTTAACCGTCGAAAATTAAAAGGTCGCCATCAGCAACAAAACTTGCGACAAGATTTGGGCAGCGAATATAAAAAGCTGTCATCAGCAAAAAGATACCGTTATGACGGCATCATAATAGGATTTTATGGCAAGGCATTGCTTATATTATTATTATTATTTTTGCAGGCTAAGGCGGCAGGCTCTAAGCCTATCTTATTTCGAGCCAATCAGAATTCAGGTCGTTCCGGACAACATCGTTCTGAAGCCCGTTTTTCCATGCGCTCTCCCCCTTTTGATCACTCACCATCACGCTGTTCACATCGCTCGTTTGAACCAATTTTCAGCATTTTTTAGGCAAGTACCCCCCTTTCCTTTTTCGTTTGCTATTATTCAATGGCGGAGCCCCGTGTTTTAGTTCTTGGTGATTCTTTTATTCCACGCTTGCGCCTTTTCCTGTCCCGCGATCCCCCCACCCCCGCACCCCCATTTTAGCTTTGATCTTAAGTTATCTAACCGTGACTTGATAAAATGGCACGGAGTTGGTGGCCGTACTGTTTCCAAAACGCTGCAACTCGAATTGAATGTTGTCCAGTCTTTTCGACCGGAGATAGTTATCATGCAGTTGGGTTCCAATGATTTAGTAGACTCTGACCCTTTACATGTTGGCTCAGCTATTGACGATTTTGTTAGGCTCTTACATGACACCTATGGAATTCAGGTTGTCTGCGTGTGCCAGACCATCATGCGCCAGGGCGAAGTAGTCTTTGATCGTAAGGCCAAATTGTTCACGAAATACGTCCGGGTAGTTTTAGAGCCGGTACCTTATGGTATTTTTTGGGGCCATAGGGGGTTTTG
This sequence comes from Montipora capricornis, assembly GCF_036669925.1. Taxonomy (NCBI): domain Eukaryota; kingdom Metazoa; phylum Cnidaria; class Anthozoa; order Scleractinia; family Acroporidae; genus Montipora; species Montipora capricornis. The sequence goes on along the minus strand of NC_090888.1, from coordinate 17,445,230 downwards.
GCGTCCAACTCAGAACCTTTACGCACGTGATGGTGTGCATCTCAATTCGTTGGGTAAGAGAAAATATCATCGTAGTCTTAGAGGAGCAATCCTGAGGTCCTTGAGCCTGTTCACCACCATTCCGTTTTGTTGAATCTTCAACTTTTCATTTCATTTCGCAATCGAGCCTTTTAAAATTTACGTGCTTGCCTGGCCATGCTTTTGTTTCAGTGACAGCCGTTTATGTTCCTGATTTAACGCTTTATTTAATTGGGCGCATTCTATTTCGGCTGCACTTATTGTTCTTACACTTTTACACAACTGTTGTTTACCTTTTGTGCATAACTGTTTGTATTTGCTGGCGTTGGCCTTATTCATTTATTGTGTCCTGGCGAATGTTATGAGTGTGCAGTCCTATTCGACCGCCCTTTGGGTGTGTCCTCAATGCACTTTGATATTCTTTTGCCAGGTATTTATGTCAATTCTTGATACATGGCTCGTCATTTGGTTTTCAGCAAAGTTCGGCTATTTGTCACCATTATCTGTGCGTAGCTTGGCCACTTTACCGCTTGTAAAAAAATATTAATACACAAACGAAAAATAAACATCCCGGCTCCGACCTTCAGTCAATTTGCTCCTCTTTGACTCATACCGGGTTGATATCTTACAAAAAAAAAAAAAAAAGGTGATATCTTACATTCTTGTTGAAAACTGGAAACTAGTGTAACACGAGCTTTAGTTTGATTCACATGTGACGGAATTACATCTTGTTTTTTGGCGGTATTATATCTTGTGTATTGGCCGAATTATACAGGCCTTCTGACAGGGTGCGGGAAAAAAAAAATTAAAATTGTGCGCTATTTTGGAGGCCAATTGTGTGGGACAAAAAGTCAATTTTGCGGGATTGCACAATCTTGCTCTGAACAAAATATTTCATCTCGCACTCCCTGTTAAATTTAAAAGGCAAACATTGTGACCGCCGGCCATCGCCGGCTTGATAAATATTTCGTCAGCTACGTACACTTGACTACAAAAATTTTCTACAACGTAAGTCAACTGGAGTTTGTAAAAGCTACTGTTAATGGAAGCTGTGGATTTTCGAAAATTATAATATCTGACAAACCGTCCATCCTGTAAATGCCAAGAAAGATTTATTTTCGCTCTGCATTTAGAAAGCCACATGGCCTTATTTGACAATACCTGGGATTGGCTATTTGAAAACAATAGGCACAAACCGCCCAGGATAGCGCAAGCTACGGCAAGGACGCCTTGTTGTTTGTGTGACCCAATCGACGAGTTGTTCGCTGAAAGCGTGGAATTTTAAGGTAAATAGTCTGAAAATGGCCTAAATATATTCTAGATCTCGTGATACTCAATAGAAAAACGCGTTTTGATTAAAATTTTGAGTAGATAATTCCGTATTGTGCAATATTTTGCAAATTTTCCCGAATTGTGCGTTATTGTGCGGGTTTTACCGAATTGTGCGGTTCCGCACCCGCGCACCCTGTCAGAAGGCCTGATTATATCTCGGAATCTTAAGAAATTGTCTCTACCAGGAATTGTATTCTAAAGGGAAGATATCTTATTAAAGAGTTTGGATCATTACAACAATTCTCTTAGCGGTAACATATGGCATTTACCTGCTTTATCTTAATTTTATTACTTTTACTTATCTAAGTTATCCTCCTAAGCTGAAGCGAATGTCTCAAACACGCACGCGAACTTCTGCGAAGCGGGCACGTGTCCCAGAACTGATCGAAATCCTCCCTGGACCTAGTGCGCAACAGCAAGCCGCAGCTTCAACAGAGCAGCCACTCATGGCCGTCAACATGCAGACCCTCTCGGCGTCGATTTCTACCGCGGTTCAGCAAGCTGTTGTAGAGGCATTTAGAGCACAATTGCCAGCCGTACCTAGCCAAGACACACAGTCCACCACGGACCAGTCAGTGGCGAATGTAGTGAGTGCATCCTGGGCTACGATCACTCAAGGTACTCCACCACCTAACAAAAACGCTGTCATCTTCGCTGAGCCTGTCCTAGACTCGCAGGCTCCGCAAAAAACGCACTGCGTCAAAGCAAGCATTTCAACCGTTGCAGCACCAGCCAGTAACACCCGTAAAGGTGGATTGGCTTAATTTCCTTCTAAGTGGATACGAAACTTCTCTCCGCCTTTATTTAGTTAATGGGTTTACTTTTGGTTTTCACGTTGGTTTTGTTGGGGAACGCTGCGCGTTGCACGCACCCAACCTTAAAAGCGCTTTAGACCAACCGCAAATCGTTCGGACCAAACTCCGTAAGGAGTGTGAGGCCGGGAGGATATGTGGTCCTTTTATTTTTCCCCCTTTCCCCAAATTTGTTTGTTCTTCTTTAGGCAGTGTTCCTAAAAAAGACCCCTCTGAATTTCGTTTAATCCAACTCTTGTCGAAACCTCATGGCACCTCAGTAAACGATAACATACCGGACGCACATTCTTCGGTTCACTACGCTTCTATTTCTGATGCCACTGCGGTACTTAAAGTTAGGGGCGGGTCCTGTTATGCGACTGTCTTCCTCGTGTCAAATTTTTGAAGCTTTTAGTTCTTCCTTGGAATGGATATCTGTGAACCGATTTGGCGCTTCCGCAGTTCTTCTCGTTCTTGACGATTTTCTCTTTATTGCGCATACTGAAGAGCAATGCCGCACCGATTTATTCAATTTTCTTCGTATGTGTGATTATCTTGGCGTGCCAGTTGCTCAGGCCCATAATAGGCCCATTAAATAGCGCTTTGCACAATTACTAAAAATAGACTTTGTCGCAGGAGCCCTCCGCATAGACTCAGACAAACATTTCGATCTACTGAAAGAAAATGTATGAGTGAGACCAAGGGCCATTATCGATAATTGGATGAAGCAGGTGGTCACTTTTACTGTTTACACGACGTTATACCGTGGCCCCTCACTCGTTTAAAAAGGTCGTCACGTTTGCGCGTCAGTTTCGACCCGCTACACTTTAAATACCTTTCTAGCTGCTCAATTGTGTATTGTCGCTATTTTCTCTCGAAAATAGAGCCGAGAACACGGTCGACGTCGCTTAAAACCAAAAAGAGTGAAGTTTCTACTCCATTATTGCAATCTCCGGGGTAACAAGCCGTGTCTCCTTTTCTGCCATGCAGACAATACACCCATTACGGTCAACCAATTTAATACCGAACTTAGGCGCTGCTTAAATTTCTGTGGTTTGAATCCTCAACACTATAAAAGTCACAGCTTTCGCATCTGAGCGGCCTGTCTCGCAGCAGACAAAGGTTTTTCTGACGCCCAGATTCGCGCTCTTGGCCGATGGAAGTCTGGTGCCTTTAAACTTTACATTCGTAATTCTACATTACAAGGAATTTAATTTCGCATGGGTCAGACATGGGCTGCAATGGATCATCCTTTTCATATGTAGAACTTTACGCTCTTATTCTTACTCTTACTTTACTCTTTACCCCGTTGGCTGTCACGCAAGGAGTACACCACGACATGTTTGTAATACTTTTAAAATCGTAACGTTACACAATCCCGCGTGTGTATGCGATGATGGTCAGACAGGGGCTGCATCATCTCATACAAGGACCCTGCCGTACGTTTCTTCATTGCAGAGTCTGTTACACTGTCTCCAAAAACAAAAAATAAATAAATAGAAATAAAAATAAAATAAATAACACAATGATGGTCAGACGGGGGCTGTATTATTTCTTAACGCAAATGTTTTAGCGTTGACAGCTATCTAATCAGTTGGTGGTTGGTCACGCAAGCGCTGCAACTTATCGACCTACGTCCCACGAGCTCTGCTGGCGTCTTGGTGGGGATGCCACATTCTGTGGCTCTTTGGCGGTTTTTCCCCCCACCTTTGCTGAAGAGATATTGGTTTTTTTTGTATATTGGCAGATCTTGAAAATAAAGTTCGTCACGTTTGAATGTGTCCTTTAGCAGCATGTCGTAGTGATGTGGGATATAGATCAATTGAAGCCTTTAAGTGCTACTGTGGTTCTTTATTGACTCCGAGCTTTCGCCAATCTACGGCATCATCAGGGAGAACGATAAAATATTTGCGCTATGGTTTTAAACGTTGGAGGTGCCACTATAAATTAGCATAGTGTAAAACTAGCCAGTAGGAAGCATCAAAACTAAGGACGTGATAAAATGTTCTAAAATCTGTGTGACAAACAGTTCATAAAATAGCTGATTAAAATAGAAGATCATTAAGTGGCACCTCCTACGTTTAAAACCATAGCGCAAATATTTTATCGTTCTCCCTGATGATGCCGTAGATCGGCGAAAGCTCGGAGTCAATAAAGAACCACAGTAGCACTTAAAGGCTTCAATTGATCTATATCCCACAAGTTCGTCACCTTTGGTGGCCAAATTTTCTCCAACCTAATTCGACTCTGTGTCAGCAAACTCAGCAAACGAGTGCGTCGCCTCGCCGGAGCTCTTGGTCACGCAAAATTTTCTGCGTCCTTCTTATCGTAAAAATGCCTTGATATAAAAAGACACCGTTATGACGGCATCATAATGGGATTTTATGGCAAGGCATTGCTTATGTAATGGTTTGCAGGCTAAGGCGGCAGGCTCTAAGCCTATCTTATTTCCAGCCAATCAGTATTCAGGTCGTTCCGGACAACATCGAGCTGAAACCCGTTTTTCCATGCGCTCTCCCTCTTTTGATCGCTTACCATCACGCTGTTCACATCGCTCGTTTGAACCAATTTTCAGCATTTCCCACCACCGCCCCTTACGCCTGCCTGCGACTTAATTCCTAGTTTGTTTCTCTTTCTTGTCTTAGTGGGTGACCAGTGTCCATGAAACTTAAGAGAAAAAGTTTTTTATCGGTGTTGTTTTTTAATTTGCCAAAATATTTTGCATCGCATTTTGGTCACGTGCCCCTAGAACAACTTATAACGTCTTCATCCTTTACTAAAAAATGGGGAAAATTTATAATTCAAAATTTTGAAAACGTTTGGCGTTAACACGTTTAGTACAACTGTGCCTACCGAATGCCGCCTTTTAATGTGTTACTCCGTATTTACCTTTTAAGATATTTGGGTGTTTATCATGTCACGTGACCTATTTTCCTCAATTCTTCATTGCTCTTAACATGTGGACATGATTAAAAAGTGGCATGACAAAGCCCTTAGAAGGGGTCATCGAATAATCAAGAAACAAGATTAATATAATGTAGCTGAATGTTCCCCATTTTTGAGTAAAGAATATAACTGTTATAAATCGATTTCTGGTCACGTGACAAGAATGTGGTACGGAACATTTTGGAAAAGTTATAACAATACCGATAACTAACTGCCTGCCAAGTTTCATAGGCCCTGAACAAATGGTTTCCCTTCAAATATACATATGCATAATAATTAGGCTGGCCAAACCTTAATACACTTGAGATGAATGGCTTGGTTCAGAATACACCATTTTCAGGGATTGTGGTATATTCTCACAACTGAGAACGCACCAAGCAACACGTATCCCCAAATCAAACCCATTAAGATCGTGATACAATTCAGACTAATTGCGTGCTTATTCCTTACAAATTATCAACGAAACAATGACAGCTATTTTACCGGTTGGAATAATAAGGAGTCCTTAAAAATCTTTGCTTTCAGAAATTTAAGAGTACCTCAAAAAACTGTATCAATAGCTCCAGAAGCACATGACCTTGAAGCGTGCAACTTCCAACTGTTTTCTTTGGAACAAGGCTGGGGGTTTTAAGACACCAATTTTATGCCTAAATATGGACAAAAATAACATCGATGCTGCACGCTAGGCAAAATGCACGAGCTACGTTGCATCCAAATAAGAGAATTTTTTTACTAAAAAAACTCGAGTTCAACGCTTCAAGGTCATGAGCTTCTGCTACGTCCTATTAATTTTTCATACTTCCTCTCTTTTCCCTCCATTTTCTTATTTCCAGTGACCTTATCTCCATGCTGTTGTTGTTGCTGTTTTCTTGGGTGCCTCCCTGAATCGACATTTTTTCCCCTTTATTTATACATTACGCACTTAATGTATGGCCACGAGGGAAACAAGTAGTTTTGTATTCCCGAGAGTCCTGATGTTTCCCGAGAAGACGTCGAAAGAAACACCAGGACTTGATGGAAATCTGAACTAACTAGTTTCCCGAGGGACCAGACATCAAGTGCTTCGTTATATATTTAGACTTTCCCTTCAACAATCGCAGCAAAACAAACAAACGCGGGCAGCAATTGCAGTGCTTGTTTTGTTGAGTGAAAGTGTAGGTATGTAACAAAATTCTTTATTCTAGCTAGATTAGCTTTTTAGTTTTTTTTTTTTTAGGGGCATTGTACCTTAGTTACCTCTATTTCCGTGTGGTGCAAATAAGCTGTTTGTGTTGTTTTTGTTCTTTTGTTGTTCGGTTGCTCAGTAATGAATAACTCTTCATAATGATCCAAACGGCGGGAATGTTATCATACTTTGCGGAGTGGTGAGATTTGTAAGAGTAAACATGCAATTCATCCTTGCCTCACGATACTGGGTTTGATTTGGAGATACGTAATGCTGTGTTCCCGGTTGTAGGAGTATTAAACCACAATCACTGAAAATGGTGTACTCTGTACCAAGCCATTTATTTCACGCGATGAAAAGGACCACCAAGGTGAACCGTATGATTCTGCTATTTTTCACACCGTTCTGTGTTAAATTATTCCACTGTTCCACCGTTCCAGCATTCCATGTTTAAGAACTTGCCCTTCCTTTTCAATTTTAAAGCAGTGTGAGTTTTTAGACGTTTCTTGCTCATTTGCGAAGTATATTGTTCTTGTTTATGTAAACAATACACAACGTAAGTAACAATACAAAACAAAACATAAGTGACATTCGTCGCCTCTAAGATAGGGAATTAGACCCTGCACGCGTCCCTCTGAATTTTGAATGCCGCCTCCTGATGTCACGCTGAGCGAGCTATCAAAAATTAGCCAATCAGCGCGCACCAGAAGTAAGCATTGTTGTTATACGTCATAACTGAAATATGTTTTCCGATTGGTGGAGAACGTGTCACATGTCATGAGTCAAAACTCACTAACTCCCTAGGGCAAACAAAACTCACTAACTCCCTCGGGAAACAACGACTTGAACTTTCGACTCGCAGGCCACTCAGGTCGTGCACCTTTGAAACAGCGGCAAATTCCGTGTAAAAATCCGTGTATCGTTCTATTTTGAGTTGGGAGGTATAACAAAACACTTAATGACTCATCCCACGGGAAACAGTGAGTTTTGTTTCTCCCCGACCCTCAATGTTGGGTCTCGAGGAAACAAAACTTACTGTTTCCCGTGAGGCCAGTCATTAAGTGCTTATTGTTATTTTCCCGCTACAGCGCGCCCATTCATTGGCTAGTTGATGGTCACATGACATTTCACAATGAAACTGTTTACCGCCAAATGCCATGAGCGGGCAACAGTGCGAAAACTATGACGTCAAACGGGGAACAGTTCACTGTTACCCGCGAAATGTTGACCGCTGTTGCACGTGATCAGAGCGTGCAGTTGCAGGTGGCCTGATGTTGTCGCTGGAATCTGAGCGCTTTTTTCAAAATGTTTGACCCATTTGTTTTGCAATATAACAAATCACTTAATGACTGGTCCCTCGGGAAACAGTTCATTTTGTTTCCCTCGAATCTCAATGTTTCCCTCGGCTGCGCCTCGGGGAAACATTGAGATTCTCGGGAAACAAAATGAACTGTTTCCCTCGGGACCAGTCATTAAGTGTTTATTATTACATAAGTAAAGAGATTTACGTATACTTCGTGATAAAATAAAAATCACATACGATGTTCTCACTAGTGAAAAATTGTCGTATCGGCGTTTTGATTGGTCTAGCGGTTTTTTCACTACTGAAAAATTGTCGTATCAGCCTTCTGATTTGCTAATGTTATGTTGAACTTTGGAGCGAGTGGCCTATGCACCGACAGCGGGAGTAAAATTTGTAAACATGGCGGCCTACTGGTGTATGGTTTTGCTTAGTTTTCTCAACAAAATACTTCAGAAGATCTGAAAAAGGTTTTCAAGTGCTCAAGCGAGATATGGAAGGTAAAGGTTTCTTTTATTTCAAAAATACTTTGCTATTTGTTTGGGACTTTTCTTCACTATCGGTGGTTTGATAGCCTCTCGATAACACTTAACCTCGTTAACTTTATGATCTCTGTACTTATTTAATAAACAAATTACTTCATGGTTGGCTCGTTTGTACGATTTTTATTACTCACTATAAAGGATCGCTAAAGTCAATCGTTCGCTTCGCTCACTCGTTCGTTTACGCGACCCTTCACAACTTGGGAATAAACATCGTACGCACTCACCAACCATGAAGTAATCTATATATATAAACAGTAAGCAACGCGTTGTGTATTTTAAATTGCTGGAAGCAGAAACTCCCAAAAACTGTAAAGAAGGTAAGCCTTCGCCAGAAAATCTTAACAAGTACCGCAGATACTGTAAAGCGTAACCGTATATTCTGTGAGGTAATTCGTCAAAGTCCATTTCCACGGAAAATGTGTTTCGTTCGTCAGGGACAAATATAGCACACAAACTTGAAACGACGGGAATCGTAAGAGGACTAATAGAGAAATGGCTTTTCTCTGTCCGCATCTCCACTTTGTGAGACTCGTCAACCACAACTGCTGCCAAATTTTGGTAAAGCGAAGCGCAGTTATCCTTTTTATTTATTTTAATGAAATACAGACATTACAGGGACTACATCACACTTATAAAAATACTAGACAGAACTAGATACAAAGGATATTCTAATACCTACACCATTTTATTTCAAAGGCTTATCGAGTATTTGTGATTACAGACATGTATTTTACTAATTCAATAATTTGAAAAATGGAATATTTTGTTTTCAAGTGAATTGGAGTATTGCGGACTTTACACCAGGAAATCGAGCAATCATTTGTTGAGCCACCTTTTCAGCTTAACAAATACTTGTTAAAATCGTGTAGAGTTCCTCTATCGTTAAGTCCGCAACTGAGGCAGCCGAAAGGCCCACGTTTCTGTCCAAAGGATCAGCGTAATGGTTTGTAGAGGACAGGAAACTACCACGGTGACATGATGTCGCCTTCGCTGTATTTTGGCCGCTACGAAAAACAGTTGGAAGATAAAACTTTTCCCGAATCCTGTGGACAACCGAGATAGAACTTCCTTTCCTTCCAGCAGAGAAAATCAGTGTCCGCTTCCGGCAATTCTACTTTTCAATAAAACCTGGATCTAGAAACTGGAAAATCCCATTAAAATCACCTTTTTGATTCGTGATCTGCACGCAAAATGAAAAATACGATACCTTTTTTCTCGATTTCACTCGCGTTTATGAAACCTGAAATAAGTGCCACATTTTTCTCAGATAAGGTGGAGTTTTGTTAGCATTTCTCCCAGATATTACTCAAGTCAATTTTCTCAAGTTATTGTTCTATTTCACTTCTCACGAAAAAGTCAAAAGAAGAAATTTCTCGAGTTTTTTCAGCTTTTCGCCGCTTTCATCGAAATAGAAAAATGTCGACTTTTTTTTGCCTTTCTTCGTTTGGCCTGCTTGATTGACAGCTGTCAAGAAAAGGCGCGAAACTCAAATCAGGATCGTTTCATCTGTTACTGTAGCTCTGTAGCTGTGAAGATGGCGAACTGCGTCAAGATTAAGATGAATGAAAAAGTCATGAGGCTTAAGTCTTCTACTTTAACAGTGGGAAACTTAGCTATGATTTATTTTCAAACTCGATATAAACCAAGGCATTTACATTTGCTGCGAACAAGAAGGGGAGATTATTATACCGACAGAAACAGGCTTTTTCAATATAGAAGACTACGCCAAGACGTACGTCGTGAACGGCGAGCCAATTCGGCCCGCTTCCTCAAGGCCCTCTGCCGAACTATCTTCGCTATGTAATTCGCTTGGAATCCCCCAGTCTTACCAGAGAACAGCCTCCCTGAGAACAAATCTAAACCCACCACCTGGCCAGATGTCCAGTCCGCAAACCTTGCAACGGCCGAGATTCTCCTCTGGCTCGAGAAAAGTGCAACCATCATCATGGAAGAAGTCGGTTGTAGTGGTGGACGTCCTATCATCTGGCGCAATAAACGAGAAATTTCAAGTTCATCTGCGTTTGACAGAAGAAACCGCGTCGGTGGATGAAGTGCAAAAGATGTTAAAAGAACAACTGGGTTTCGACGTAAAGCCCTGGTCAAACGGCGCGTGATAGTCGATGATAGTAGATTCTCCACAAACTATCATCAACTATCACTAACTATCGTTCAAGTGGTCAAACGGCCAAAGAAGTTCATGATAGTTGACGATAGTTCACTGGCAGTCGCGCAAGCAAAGTCACGAGAGAAGCGAGTTCCAAGCTCTTTCCGCGTAAAAATGTGAACATTAAATGGCCTCCCGTAAGACAAACTTGTAAAAGTATGAATTTTTCGCGACGAAAGAGAGCGGCAACATGTTTTCTGACCGCTATCGGACCAGTGATTACCAAAACAGCTGACCGAAAAACTAACATGAACTATCGTACGCGTGGTCAAACGAGGAAACCTATCATGGACTATCATGAAGAATTTGAACAAGCTCAAACTGAATGATAGTTGATGATAGTCGATGATAGTGCATGATAGTTGGTGGTCAAACGGAAGCTCGCGCTCAACTATCATCGACTATCATCGACTATCATGAGCCGTTTGACCAGGGCTTAATTCTCCTCGATGCCAAACATCTGCCAGTTATGTCTGGGGAGACCACCAAAGCCAAGCCAAGTTAAAAAATAATCGTAAAAGCTTCAGTCGAGTGAAGAAGGCTTTTTATTTTATTTTATTTCGTAAAGTATAATACTTAAGGATTACTTTTAACGTTTTTCTTCATGTGCCTGTAATCGGGAAGTGGTTTTAGTAAGCCAATTTCTGTGAGGGTTTCTATTTTTAAACCACTAGCGACGAAGATTTTTAGTCACTGGCGCAAATGTATGGTTGTGGTTGTTTTTCCATTGGAAACATCAGGTACTAGGCACATTATTTAATATTTTGGCGCTAAAAAGTATATGGCTAGTACCTAACGTTCCAATTCATGGATTGTGAGAACTGAACTGAGTTAATTGATTACTTGTTTTTAACATAGGGCCCGGACACTCTACGCGAATGTTCGTTTATTTTGCAAAAATATTTGTCAACAGTTCCATTCTACAAGTGCGCAATTTTGGACAAATTGTTGTCAAGCATGAAAACTGTCAGATTTTACAA
>NC_090888.1:17401489-17423989 GCF_036669925.1 Montipora capricornis | reverse complement strand
CTCCTCCAGGAATACCTCCATAATAATTTCATCTCTTTTTACCAACTTGTAAAGATCCTCTGTTATCAAAGCACTTTCCAAGTTTTTCTTAAGCAGGCCGCTCTCAAAATTCTGCCGAAGGGAATGCAATCCATGCAAATCAGTGACTTCAAGGATGCAAATAATTGATCCTTCAAAAATGTATTTCAAAAGAACTCCAGTTGGCAGGACGACTCGATGAAACAGCTGAATCATTCTTTCAGGGTCATCGATATACTTTGCTAGTATGAGGTCTGTTCCAGCAACCCATGCACCTCCATAGGCTAGTTTGAGGACAACTTTGAGGATAATATCTGTTGTAAGGATCAAACCAAACAAAATTTAGTTAATGACAGTATTTAAGCAATAGAGAACGTTTTCCATGTTTGCATAGCCTGATATAAACACGAGAGGGGTTGGGAGAATTCGAGACAGTTATGCAAACCCGCGACAAAGACGAGGGTTTGCATAACTGTCGAGAATTCTCTCAACCCCTCTCGTGTTTATATCAGGCTATGCAAATGTAGGAAAAAAGTTTTCTATTGCTTTTATAAAATATTTCTCAAAGATAATTCAACAAATAAAGGAAAATGCTGTTTTTTTCACTTTTTGATTGAAACAGATTTTCTTGACACACGGTGTCATTTCCTACCAACCAATCAAAACGCACGTCTGATAATACATAACCAATCAAAGTTCGTGAGATGCCACACCCGTGTTTACATACTCTTATCTAAACACAGCTATTGACCAATGAAAGTGCGCATACTATCCTAATTATGAAATAAAAGTAAATCTTTTAGTGCAGTAAATGTTTGCCCGTGGAGACAGAGGAGGGCTGGCTCAGGTGGCGACCTTTTATTACCTGTAAAAATTAGCTACAAATATCACCCTTGTGTTTCTGTATGTCTCTGTTTGTTTGTTGTTGTTGTTTGATTTATGTGTATTATATTTGATGTAAATAAATAAATCAATTTGTAAAAAACATCACCCTTGCCTGATAAGTAGTCGTCGGAGGTCATATAGCTGCAAATTTTTAATTTATCCCTAACAATTATGCAATTAAACTTTGTGACCTTAGCGAGAGTAAAGTTATTTTGAGATATTTCGTTCAACCCAGGCCATTTTTAAATCGCTTCAGTGAAGCTAGAAAGTGAAATGCCTTATTTAAATCTTTTTGAAGGCATTTAACAGCGTTTTGGTTTAAGAGGACACCGTGACCTCCAATAAGTCATCAGTTGCGAGTATCTCTCATACCCAATTTTAACCAATATTAACCAAGAATTCTGCAGCTGGGTTCTAGGCCTGTGCAGTCTTCGGCAGGTTGTTTAACGTTTTCTATAAAGGCTAGCGTTACTTTTATGTCAGGGTAAATGCAGCTGCAGTTTATCCTTACTTGAGGAACAGCGCTAGCATTTCGGGAGACACTTCGTGACGTTAATTGTCTGTATTCCGAGAAACGAGTGATTTTGAAGTTGGGAAAAAGAGCAAGAGGACACTTCGTGACGCATATTAAAATCCGCACGCATTTAATTACCTGTATTTCTGGACATATCTGATGATTTTTTTAAAATAACGTATCAAATTGCATCTTCCAGTTTTCTTAAGAAGAGGGAAAGTCTCAGCACAGGAGTGAAATTTTAACCTTACCTTATAGTTAGAAATAGTTAGCAAAGGGATACTTCAGTCGTGTTGGATATCAAGATCGAGCGTGCATTGAATTACTTGCGTTCCTGGTCAAAAATGCACAAGTTATTAACGAGGTCGACCTTTACACAGGTAAAACGGTATTAGGCACACCCCCTTTCACCTAAAGATTCTGGCGACAAATAATACTTTAGGTAGGGTTGGCTTTGCTGGACTTGAAGATCTGGACTGCACTTTTTCCCCTGGGTATTCGCTTTTTAGTTTCTTCTGTTAGTTAAATATCTTTAATACTTAAAATCAATCATCATTATTATCATCCCCTTTTGCGGGCTGATCTTTTTTCCATTGTCTTCTCCAGAGGATCGACCCCTAATAAATAACTATGGATCCTTAATGTATCAGTATAGACTAAGATTTTAAAAACTCTTAACCTCAGAGCCCTTGTTGTTCCTAATGATAATGTTCCATGTTTATTATTATTATTATTGTTATTATTATTATTATTATTATTATATCACAGTAGTTGCCAATGGAGTATCCCCTATCAGCAGGTAGTGACAGACCACCTTAGCGTTCCAGGGTTCTTCGGAGAATTTCCCGTGCATCCTAACTGTACTGATTTCTGTAATGATTGCATGCTTAGTCCAATGTGCAGGTCTCCCAAATACCTCTGTAGATTATTAGAGAAAGTACCAAGAGCGCCAATTATAACAGGGGTGATTCTAACCGTACGTAATCGCCAAAGTCTCTTTATCTCAAAGGCAAGGGCAATATAATTCTCCTCTTTCTCATGCTCCTTTAGGCATATCCGGCTATCAACCGGGCCAGCGACGTCAACAATGTGGCATTCGTTTGTTTTCTTGTCGATCACGACAATGCCAGGCCCGTTATGCGACATTTTCCGATCTGTCTGGATGTTAAAATCCCACAGAATTTTAGTCTTGTCATTCTCTAGAACACTCTCAGGGGCAAAGCTCAGTAATAATAATAATAATAGTGTCTTTATTAATTCGTTAAAATACATAACAAACGTTACAAAGAATTAAATATGATGTATAAAATACATTAATGCCATCTAAGAACTATATATTTAAATTGCATTTAAAATTTAATCTGTTAAAAAAGCTATCTTAAATGGTTCTGTTTTCAATTTTGGTCTGGCAGAAGATGGCGTAAGAAGTAACTTTAGCCTTTGGTGCTAAATGATGCAATGGGTGGCAGGGATTTTTAAAAATTATCTTCGATCACATTGTTCTAGAAGATTAAAAATATTTACTTGATCTATCATATATCGTCTTTTATAGCATGTAGTTAAAAAATGTTGAATTGCGTTTAGGTCAGATTCATTCGTTCCGTAAACCGGTCGCGCATACATAAATTTTGGCATAATTACAGAGTACAATTATAATTTATCTACTTCCGTCTTCCTATATCATTCCTTCCTTAGAGATCTTATAATAAAGAAGCATTTGTTCGCTTCCCATAGTTTGGCCCTCCCATGAGCTGAGTACTTACAATCATCCTGTAGTGTCAAGCCTGGTACAGTGCGTTCTTTAAGTTGTTCGATACCCCGTACTGACGGTAAGGCTCTACTGCAACCTCTCTTAATAAGACTAACTTCCTTACACTTGTCAGTATTGCATTTCATGTTATTTATCTCAGTCCAGTGCAAAAACGAGTCTCGGACCTTTTCTGATTCATTTCTCTTGCCCCTACAGACTGGTATTACCACAGTACTGCCATCAGCATGCTTAATTAAACTTGCGCTTTGCGGTTCGTCGATTAGCAGGTCGTTTAAGAAAAGACTGAAAAGATAAGGACCATTTACACTCCCTTGGGTGGTGCCACGATTGACACATTTCCATTCAGTAACTACATTATTATGCACAACTCTTTGTTTCCTATCCGATAAAAAATCGATAAGCCAATTAATTACATACGGATTCAGACGAGCCTTTTTTTAGCTTTTCTGACAATAAACTTTGCTTTATACTATCCGATAACGCTTTAGTAAAATCCATAGTAAAGACATGCACAGCTTCGATTTTAGGATTATCTAAAGTCTGGTAGATATCATGCTGAACTTAAGAAGTGCATTAGTACAACTACCGCCCGTTCTTTACGCAAACTGGTCATTTCAGTATATTGTTCAAGATTTTGTTTACTAAATGTGTTATATACTGTTCGTTCAAAAGTCCTAGTGAGTTCTCTTGTGACTTATCGATATTAGCTTTTATAGCAATGGTTCTCAGTAAATGGCTCTGGGCAGCCACCAGCAACCCCTCCGTCTCTTTCTTTAGATATATCCTGTCCTTAGCCTTAGCTGTCCTTAACTGTTTTCATTGGCAAGTTCATTCATCCCCATCAGAAACTGTCCATGTAGCTTTTTACTCCTCACCTCCTTGGTTCTCTCTCTCACTTTCCGCCTCTTAATCTCATTATACTCCTCGCCATCCCATGTTATGTACCCCCTAGCGGCAGACAACAGCCTTTCTTTGTTTTCTGACACGTATTTAGCTAGTCTTGCTTTGGATAGCTCCACACTGTCTCCACTGTTATCAAGCGCCAGCCACCGCCATTTCTTGGTAGATAGAGCCTTACGACACTATCGAGGATGGAAGGCATTATACAAGGCATTATTTTTATGAGCAGTTTATATAAAAACAACTGGTTGCCCAGATTAACCTACTGACAGTAAACGGGCGGCTATAAACCGTAGCCGTGTACCGCGTGACTAAAAAACCTTACGCTAATGAGAAATTTATAAGACTCGTAAAACAAATACTAAATCGTAAAAGGCTAATGCTAGTTCAAGTAAAGTCCTAAAAAAAACCCTACAGCAATGTATTATCTAAAATGCGATCTATGAAAACACTGTTCCCTAGTGCGTTAAAACGTTAAACCAGCGGGCGATGTATAGAAAACTTGTAACAACTGATTTCTGCATCTGAGCTACGACTGATCTATACCTATTTCCTACTAGCTGCTTGAGAGTCTTGGTGAGATCTTGAGAATTGTCTCCGAGGATATCGATGATGATGTTGTGTTGTGTTACTTCGTAGTCTGGGTATCCTTGCTGCAATTCCCAACGGAGTGGTCCGTACTTGCTGGTCTTCTCCATAACGTTTTCCTCTCTATTTTATGCCCACGGGTAGTTCATCGCCAGCAGCTTGACTTCCTTTCTCTCCTTGTCGATGATCCTCGCGTCGATCCTGTTGGCCTTGACGTGGGTGGTATCTGCAAACAATGGGACGTCCCAATATGCAACTACTCTATCGTTCTCGTACATTGGTTTTGGTTGAGCTTGGGAGTACCAGGTCGCTGTTGTAGTGATGAGGTCTAAGGATCTTAGCATCTCAAAAAACAAGATTTTGAGAGCTTTAATGTGCCACGCCAGATACTGTGTTTGATCGATTGCGCTACAGCCTGCTAATAAATGACCCACGCTTTCAGATTTACCACACATACGGTAACGTTCGTCACCAATTCCGCTTTTGCCAGACTTACTGTGGTGGTAAACCTTGGTAGGCAGTAACTGCTGATAAAGTTCTCTTAACCCTGCCACCGTATGTGTAGGTGCCGTTTTCCAATGATGGAGCCACGCGAAGCATCCCTCTCGATCCAAGTTATTGCCATCCCATCTGTTCTTTATTAGCTTCCCTTGCCACTTCTCCTGTTCCACCTTCTCTTGATATTGTCGCTGACGAACCGTATCTACAAGGAGGACAACCCTTTGAGTCCCCGCCTATATGGAGAAGAGATGTCCTGTACAAAGAAAATCACCCTTCCAGCTGTGTCATCTATAGCAGCCTTAATTTGCAATATAAAAAATGTTTCCATGTTCAACCAAGTCAAGAGCTGGCCTTACAAGACCTGGAAGAACTCCCCTATTGCTAACCCGTGATCAAGTTAAACTGGACGGGCAAGCGAACGTGTTTATATCACAAAAGACTGGCTCAGCTTGGAGGGTCACCATACCAGGCAGGACACCCTTCTAGCAAGAGTGGATTAGATAAGAGTTTTCTTGATGCATGAGTGGGCTCCCCAGCACAGTCAAAAATGAGTCTGATTTTTAGAATACCTGTTCCACGAAAATTATTTGCCATGTCCCTGAAAAGACATGGCAGAAGCAGTCACGCGTGACATGGCTTCTCCTTACAACTTTATAACTTACAACTTTATTTACAAACAAATCATGATTATGCAAACAAGACCATGGTGGCCCGCAGTGAGCATTGCTATTCTAGGCGGACGACTTACACTGCGACGTTATTACCGGCTCTCTAGAAATTTGGTGGAGCTTGAAAACTTGCATCGATCTTGGTCAACATAAGTCCACTGGTGACTGTGCTGAGGTAAAATCGCACATTGGTAGTGAAACAATCTTATCTAATTCACTCTTGCTTCTAGCCAGTCCAACATTCAGTTTCTCATGTAAACGGTTCGCCGAGTTTTTAAGAGAAATAAATTAAGATGACCCGCTAGGGTAGCTTGTGTAGGTATAAGATCCTCAGTTCTCGTGAGTCCCGTTTTCACTGTTGAGCGGTGAGCACTGTCACCACTCAACACTATGCCACCCCTGTTCGGTCTGCAAGGCTACAACACTGCGTATTCCACGTTGATCTCCCACCCAGGAATTAACCTGGTCTAAAAAGACTTAACTTCATTGACTGAAACACGTGCCAGTGTTGTTTTGTTTTCTTGCTGGTCATGTTATAACCTATGTCTGTATTGCGTATTTAACAAGTTTTTTTTATGCTTTATGTGCTAAAGGAAACGTTGTGGGTTTTCTTACCACCTGCGGGTGAGAGGCCATTGAACGTTCATATCATTTGTAGGCGAGCGAAAACAGAGAAACGTTTACTGGCAAAAGAACTCAAGAAATTGAGAGCTTTTAACAAAAACGGCAAAAACTATTAAGTAGTTCCCTTTAACATGAGCCTATAACATGAGCACAGTTGTTTGGGTGCAGGGATGGCACAGTGGTGAGAGCACTCGCCTCCCACCAATGTGGCCCGGGTTCGATTCCCAGATCCGTCGTCATATGTGGGTTGAGTTTGTTGGTTCTCTACTCTGCACCGAGAAGTTTTCTCCGGGTACTCAGGTTTCCCCTCTCCTCAAAACCAACATTTGCCTTGATTTTTGTTAATTGTTAATTTCAGTTTACAGTGTCCCCAATTAGTGCTTCAGCGGTAGAACGACTAGACACTTAAATAAAGTTTCTTTCCCTTCCTTTTCCTTATCATTATTTATGAAGAGGTTTGGGTCATACTAGACACTTAATTAAAACTTCGATGTGACGCTACAGCTGTGAACAAAGAATCACAGCAGAGAGAAACAAAAGACGACCTACGGACAGTCGGTGCACCACAGCGTGTTCAGTGCACTTTCTACAACAGATAAAACACATAGGCTAGCTTATACATACTAATGACATATAAGGGTATAAGTACATAGGCGTAAGAGCGTAGGTGAATACTGATACGCGTATGCGTATGGTCATATACTCGTAATTTTTGCATTTTCCTTGTATATTTTGGTTCCCTTGTCTTTAAGCTGCACTGTAAGTTCTGGATCAACAGGTCTGAGCAGCATCGAACCATTTGATTGGCCATTTTAGTGGTTCTTCTAGACAGCAGGCACCTGAACTAGTTACGGTTTGCAAATCACAATGTATAAAAATAACCTCTAGTTTTAGTTGTTGGCCAAAATTTTACGGCATAGATGTCCTTGGCTAAACGCTAAGACACAAGTATTTTCATTCGCCCAACTGTCAGAAAACGTTAATTTGAAGAGCTTCTCTGTCAGTGAAATTTAAGATCAGATTAAAACTTCTTTCGGTTTAGACGACTTTACCAGAATGTTGCTTAACCTCTTCCTCGTCTTCTCTTCGTTTCTTTTGTGGAGGGTCAGGATGGGTGAAAGAGCTATCTGCAAAATTCAAAGAAAAAAATCTGAAACACCAGGCTAACAAAATACAGACTTCAGCTGCCCTACAAAAGAAGAGTCACATGAAAGATTTGGGCAGTGAAGAATTTAATGAAACTTAATTTGAGCAAAATCAAGGAACTTGTCATGAAAGCAAGAAAAACCTTGGCCTCTCCTGCTGATGAAATTTTCGATATTAATATAAACGTGTGTCGTATCTGAAGGTTCTTAGAGTGACATTTCAGGATTCTCCCACCAACTGGGATAAGCATTTTGATGACTTGACGGACAGAGCTCTTAAAGCGTATGCATACCCTCAGAGTGCACAAAAATAATGGTTATAGTATTTTCGACCTTCATTATCTTTTTAACTCTCTTATTATGTCACTCTTTACTTGCTGTATCCGAGTTTGGGGTGTTGCTGCTTACATTAAGTATTTGAGTCAAATTGATAGGCGACAGAAAAGGGCATAGAGATTTGGGTACATCTATCAAACAGATTATCAAAGATAGGGATTTGAGCCCATGGATTATAATTGTGAATAATCCCTCGCACCTTCTAAAGGATCTTATCCCCCCACGTAAAAGCAGAGCTTTGCGCAGTAGATCCCATCCCTACCACATCCCAAGTGTCAAAACGGAGAGGTTTAAGAAATGAAAAGAAAATTATTATTATTATTATTATTATTATTATTGCTGCAATCATTTTGATATTGGAAATGCTATCATAATTAAAATTCAGAAAATACTCTTTGGGTCTACTCACACCAAGCATAGTTCAGTAATAGAGGGGAATGGTTTTGGAAGCTCGGCGAACGTTAAAAGAGCAAACAAAGCAGCCAAGATTTAGGTTGGAAAGTCTACGACCGTGCACAATCTTTTCTTTTGCGCTCATACACTATGCATGAATTACGTAACCAACACGTTTCTATTGGTTAGTTCCGCAGTATGGAGTAAACAACTATTGTGTTTTGTGTACGGTCAAGGCTAAAAACGAGAACAAAAACCTGCAACAAAGAAATTTGTCGGGTTTCATAACCATTCCTCTCTATTAACTATGCACCCAGCAGTGGTTTATCAGCGTGTTCAGTGTACAGAGCGTTTGCATATGACGTCACAAAGACCAAACAAAAAAAATCCCGGTTATGTTCAGGTCCATAAACTAATCCTGTGGGAATTGAACTCGATCTTTATGCAAGTAGTATCTTTAATTGTAAATGGTTTGAACCCAAGCGTCGTATCAAAACTAAGTGAAGTGCGATCGTCCGGGTGAGCGTAGTTCTGAGAAGGATTGTTTTGGGTGACACTGACGGACGTTTGTACAACGTAAGCGGGAGCGGAAGTCAATTTCAGAGTCAAGTAAAAGGTGTAACGTCAGTAGATGGTATCAATACTCTGGTAGTTGATGTGATTAATCAACGAAATCGTGACGCTACTGGTCGACCCGTCTAGGTATAATGCCTGTGCGTACATTTTTTATATAATTGGTCGGTCAGATATTGTTATGTCCATTGTTGATGTCATCGATAAGTCGCTTGTAGGGTGCGGTGAGTTGTAGGCATCGGTTTAGTGGTCTCTGTTCTAAGTTAGTTAATCAGATTTCCAGTACAATCCGTTGTACGCAGTTAGTGCTCTTTGTAACGCATTCATCCGAGTCCCAGTCGATTCTGCAGTCTGACTGTAAATGGTGTTCAGCAAAGTTATTGATGACGTGACCACTTCTCGTAGAGTCGTTTGCATTTAGTCAGTCTTGCGTTCAGACTCTGCCGGTCTCACAGATAGAAGTGACCTGTGACCAATGACCAGAGTATTTATACCATCTATTGAGGTTACACAAATCACTTGACGTTTGAAGATGACTTCCATTCAAGTTGTTGAAACGTTTAGTCAATGTCACCCAAAACAGTCCCTCTCAGGACTTCAATGAACCGGACGATCGTACTTGACTTAATTATAGTATCTTTTGTTTCACTTAAAAAATAAAAACTAGACGATCCATGGAGTAAACTGGGTTTCCTTTGGTACGTGTTTGTCCTCCTAAAATTTTCGTACTCATTCTCAGACACCCTAACAAATTATCAGTCCGGAAACGAAACAAGATTTATTTCTAAAATAGCTTGTTTGTAAATAATTGTTGGATAAATTAAATTTGGTCAAGAATGTAAAAAGTCAGCTAAATGCGCAGTAGATAGGTTTTAACGAAATATTGCTGGCTTCCCAAATTAACTTCATTCTACACGAGAATGACTAAACAGCATTGTTGCGACAACTGCCGATCTCTCACATGTTCTAGCATTCCGCCAGCTTCATTGTCACTAATATTCTTCGGATTTTTGACGCATATTTTCGGAGTGGATCGGCCTTCATGCTAAACAGAAGAACTCCGCCTCGATCTCGTCAAACACAGCAGAAGCAGCGAAAAAGTGGGACAGGACCAACGTAAAAACAAAAGCTTTCAACAAAAGCACAATGTAGGATGTGAGTAAAAACCATCGAAAGTAGATGGTGACGGCGATATCAGAATGCTGGTTGGTTATGTGAATCGTTTACATAGTATCTTCCTCGTCATGTTGTAAGAAGACTATAGGAAATGCCTTTGGTCTTATTTCATTATCGCTACTAGTGTGTTTATTTTTATCGTTTACTGACAGTGTACAGAGGGAGCCTGATTTAGCACCTCTTGAATTCCCATGATTTTTCTTCAGATGCTACGATAATTTATTCGCCGATATGCCTTGTCCGAGGAGTCTGAAGGCCAGCTCTGATAATACGATTTTTTTGTCTTAATTCCGCTAACCTTCCCTGCCTCGCATCACTCATATGTTGCTGCGATCCTTCCGCTATGAATATTTACGTGGCTTGTGGGTCTTCATTACATGTAACCACGCGAGGAAAGTCCCCCAATCGGAAAGCCGCAAAGAGTAAACACAGGAACCGCAGATCAGACAGGGCAGATTTTTGCGGTTTTAGAGCAAAAACCCAAGCGAAATTCGGCACGTATCCAATAAGTGTTAATCAACATTTAAGGACGAAACAAAAAGATGCCTTCTTCAGAGAGTCACTGTGAGTAAAGTTAATTCCTTTTTTACTTTTAAATGTTCTTGTTTTTCTAGTCAGCTCACATTTCTAATTCATTCATTTGTTTTAATTTTAAGAGCAGACGATGACGACCGAGATGTACGGTGCACCATTTTAATGAAGTGATCTCATGGGCCATTTCCAAGTTACTGTTTGTCTCGGTTTCGAAGTGAGTCTTGGTGCTCAACTATTGTAAGGGAAATGAGGTTGATTTGCATAAGAATACGCAACTCATTTACATTTGAATGGTTGTTCACCAGGACTTGCTTTGAAACCGAGGCATGCAGCAACTCAGAAATGGGCTATTGCCGATTCTTTCTTCGCATTCGTCTTAAAACAAACTGCTGTTTCATTGACTTAAATTGGTATCTTTGTATAAGAAGGACAAGTGCGACGGCCAGCAAATTAAATGCGCTTCGTGGTTCCGTCTCTTGCCATTGATTATCTCAACAGAATTCACCCTACCATCAAAAATTCACCATCTCACGCTCTCCCATCAATGTTCCTTTCATTGACGTTAACGTCTCACTACTAGTGACGGAAGCATAAATACAGACCTCTGCGAGAAACCTACGGACAAACACCAACATTTACTTTATTCTTGCTGTCATCCTCTATTTATTTATAGACATTATTTATACAGAAATTCCAGTATAGCGTAGCTGGTTTAAATGGAAATCTGTATTTACCCTCCCAACCATGATACATCACAGAAGAGAGACCACAACACCGGGAACTACATGCCCTACTCTTTGCGACAACTGTGCGGGTTCTTTTACATCCCTCAGGATCGTGAACATTGAAGGGTTATGAGACGGGACCTACGGCTTATAGTCCTTATCCGAGAAGACTTTAAAGTCTAGCCATTCGCAGATGTAATTACAAAGGCAGCACTTTCTCCTCAGTTATTTAAAGACCCTGAGAGTTGGTCCGGCCGGAGTTGAACTCACGACCTCCCGCGTGACAGCCCTGTGCTCAACCAACTGAGCCACCGGTGCGCGGGCCTCTACACACAGAAAAGGCCATTCCTTTCAGCCTAGCACTCCGCCTACGACGAATTTGTTCTACATACGAAAGGTTCAACATTCGCGGAACTGAACTAACGACATACCTTCTAAAACGAGGTTACAAATAAAATTAACGCAATTTTATTTCTAAACAAACACAACGCGCCCCACAAGTTCCCCGCATACTTACCCTACAACCTTAACAGATATACAACGCACATCTTTTATAACGAACCATAATCCATCACTTCCTACCAACTTCAACATAATAAAAAAAAGCACTACAATCTACTTTTTTCCTCTCACAGTAGCCAGTGTAGCCGGCGGTTTGGTCAATTTTAGGAGCTCCTTTTCACCGAGGTTGAGGGGGCGAGGAGAAGGAGCGAGAAACCGCCTGCAATCCACCCCACAACATTTTCGAAACGTTTCAATTCCAATCATGTGTGAGGAGAACGGGTTTGATGTCAAATACCAACCAGTCACTACGAGCCTTGTGTAAACATTGGCGGTAATACTTAATTCGCTTGAGAAAAATTATCAAGATCGAACTGAAATATTTCAACTTACCGTTAGCATTTCCCTGTATCATGTTTCTACTCTGTGCGATTCGTCGACAATGATAGCCAACAATTTTTTGTGGAAGTTATTACAATGCCATTTCAGCACGTTGAGAAATGCCTTGTCCAGTGCATCGCCTGCCGATGCCAAAACTAGCTGGCAGGAGCTTCCCAATGGATACATTTGCCAGCCGCCAACAAGAGGTTGCCGTGATCATGAGCCCTCATCCCTCAGCTTCTTTAATCTGGTCAACGATGATAATTCTCAAAGTGTGATTACTAATGCAGAACATTTCACCGGTTAGAAAAAGCTGAAGCTTTTGCCAAATCCTTTGTGAACACCTTTCTGCTCTAATTTAAAAACACCAGAAAATCGAAGCTACCGCAAGGAAGTTTTCAACTTTTTTGAAAACAGATTGTCGACTCTTTCCACTCTGTTTTGTCTTTACACTTTTATGAAAGGGAGCAGTAAATTTTAACTGACACGCGGATTTTTCTGCTACTTTATCAGCCAATCAGTAACAATATTTTGTCCGTCCGTGGACGAACAGAGGTTTCTAAAATGTTGAGGAGTTGATTGTAGGCGGTTTCGC
This sequence comes from Montipora capricornis, assembly GCF_036669925.1. NCBI lineage: Eukaryota > Metazoa > Cnidaria > Anthozoa > Scleractinia > Acroporidae > Montipora > Montipora capricornis. The sequence continues at coordinate 17,411,161 of NC_090888.1, read as the reverse complement.
ACTCCTTCTCCTCAGCCCCTCCCCCCTCGCGTTCTCGTTTGACTTCGGTCCTGGTTTTCCCACGGCCATATTCAAACTGATCACTTGTGAGTCAACTCCGGTGGAAAGAAGCGGCTAAAATTCGCAAACAGCCTGTAACGCAGGCTACTCTGACCGCTGCAAAAACTCTTTCCTCCATCTACCTGTTATGGCCTTCGGACAATCCCCTAACCTTCGAAACCTACTGGTTACAGCTAATTTATCCCTTAATGTAGCTCATTCCAATTCCGCACTTCCTTCCGGTTCTTTTCGCTGTGAGAAAAACTTCGCTACCTGCCCTTACATTTTCCATGGACTAACCAACTACAAATTCCTTTTTGCACGCTCCATTAATTCCAACATAACCTGGGAAACTAAAAACCTCATCTACATGATTCAGTGCAACAGATGTTATCTACAGTACATAGGAAAAACTAAACGACGTTTATAAGACCGCTTTAATCACAGGCAGACAACCCTAACGGGATGCGAGAGCGCATGACGTCACGTTATTTTGAGAAAGTTGTAACGGCCGATTCAACCAATCGAGGAAAATGTTCCATAACAACTTCAAATCACGATGTTCCTTTTCGAAAACTCACTTTATGGACAGCCAGATAAATAAAGTTCATTCGCCTACATTATTTTCTGCCTTGCCTTGAGTGATTTGATGGGTTTTTGGGAGGCTTCAGTTTCCTCTTCAGATCCCACACCTCGTCACATACAATGTAGGAGAGATTAAGCATCACGTTTACGGCAAACGGCAAACGTCGGACTAAAATTTGCGTTTTGCCAAAAATGGAAGAAATTCATTTGATATGAGCTCATTTATTGCGTGTTAACAGCAGGTGTTAACAGCAGGTGTCAAGTAACTTTTCAAACTTTCCACTTAAACGCGATGCGATCTCTATTATAGAGCATGTTTTCCCCAAGAGGGACAAAATTATAAACCTGCGCTTTTGATTGGTTATTTTGATTTGATCAAATTCAATGGAGCATGCCTTCTGTCCACATCATCTAGCAATAACAAAAACCTGAGCGAAGCCTGAAAGTCGAGCAGGATTTTGAGGTTGCAGAGCCGTATAAATTTGATGATTTTTGGCACGATGCTAGTAAAATTATCGACTTTCTACGTGCCCAAGGTTGGGAGGCGAGCGATTTTTGGAAGGGGGAGAAATTCGGCTAAATTCTGGAGGCCCTCGGCCGTGAGCGGTCTTGGAAGTTGCACGCCTTGTCTATATATATTTTATGTGACGACGCGTGTGATCTGAAGAGGAAATCGAAGCGTGCCAAAAACACATCAAATCACTCAGGACAACGCAGAAAATAGTAGTTGAGTGAACTTTATTTAGCTGGCTGTCCATAAATGAGTTTTCCAAAAGAAACATCGCGATTTGAAGTTTCCAAGGAACATTTTCCTCGATTAGTTGAATCGGCCGTTACAACTGTCTCAAAATAACGTGGCGTCACGCGCTCCGCATCCTTAGGGTTGTCTGCCTGTGTCTAAGTCGCACCATTTCTCCAGCCAATGGGAAAGGAACATTAAAACAAAACAACCAATCAGATTTCAAGGCTTGTTTTAATTAGGAAACCAATCAAATTGCAGGATAATGAAAGACAGTTAACCATTGTGTGGCGAGTTTTCCAACTTTTGTTCCCAGCTGGATCAATAAAATATTGGTACTGACTAAAATCTCGTAATTTGGCGATTAAATTATTATTGTGTGATTTCTAAATGGATGTAATAAAGTGGTAATTGAACTTCGTGGCGTGCAATTTTGGTCTGAAATCACAATTGTGATTTCAAATCGAACTTGCGCTACGCGCTCGTTCGATTTTGAAATCCCCCGTATGATCTCAGACCGAATCGCACTCCACTCAGTTCAATTACCATTATAAATCAAATCTACGTTGTATCGGCTCTTGCTCAAAATATCTGTTCGAGAACTGTCTTTCCAACAGCAGGTTTGTACTTGTACGAGTTCCGATGATTTTTACCTTTTTCGTCCTCACTGGATTTTACAAGTAATTTGCTTCGTGCGTCTGGTGGCATGTGAACGTCGCAGAAAGCATCTGTTGAAATAACCAATAGTAAATATTAGTATAGGTTATCACATGATTTCAAGTGCAGTTTGGAATATATAAGCACGAGTACATTTTTTCAAAGTTGACAAAAATTGCACGAGCCCGTGTTTTTGTACATTTTATTTTATTATTACAAGACGCGGGGTATCTTTAATAGCAATTTTATTTGGAAGGGGTTAAGAACGTGCGATGGATAGGCAGACTCGGACTTGGGACCTGGTTTGTCAGTTGATGGATTTATAGTGAACGAACACGTTAAGTGCAGTCCGAGCGGAGTTCCAAATACCATTGAGGCAGTGGAACGATCTGACTTGGAACGATCCATGGTAAAGAAAAAAAGAGGATTTCTCATGACATATGAATCAATGGACTGAATGTGTAATGCAGTTCCTATTCACACAAGTTAGGGTTCAGCCTCAGTAAGATTTGCTTTCAAGTTTTGAATTGATGAAATTGCCACTTGCAGTTGATGCCTACTTGATATAAACACTGTTAAACAGTCATCATGCCTACATAAACGACTTTTAAACGATTTGCACAAACAAGGATCCGATTCAAACAAATTTTCTCAAAAATAAAAAACTTAATTCATACCATTAACTGAGTTGATCATCTTTTTGAGAAGGTCTTTGCACTGCTCCGACCAGCTATATTTCGTTCCATAGGAGTCACGCAAAACCTTAGCCTCATCAAGGCTTGTCTGCCTGTTTTTGTTCCAGATGTCCTTGATAGCTGCTGCCCACGCATTAGGATCCTCAGAATCAATGACGAATGAAGAACCAAATGGTACATTGCCCAGGGCTTCTCCAAATCCCGATTTCTTGCTGACGATCACAGGTAGCCCAGCTGACAGAGCCTCCAGACCTATTAAACCAAACCCTTCTGTACGAGAGGGCATGAGTACAACATCCACCTCATGGAATGATCGCCTCAAAGCTTCTCGGGTTTTGATGTAGCCTCTCACCCTAAGGCGTTTTTCGGGAATACCAAACTCAAGCAATCGTTTTGCAATATCCTCCTGTTTTCCATCGGGTGCTCCAACAAACATTAGACTAGTTTCAGGTAAGGCCGCAACAGCTTTTGCTGCAATGTCGAATCCTCCACGACCAACCACTAAGACACTGCAGTGTTTTCCGTCTTCAGGAACGTGTTGAACACTGAAAAATTCATCAAAAATACCGGGAGTTAAGTCAAAAACATCTTGACAACAGCGGAGATATTTGCGAAAGGCCTCTGCCAGCTTGGGCCCGATTGCTACAACGAAATTAGCCATCTCGCACAGTTCTACTTCAACATCGTGTTTTTCCTCGCCCTTTGAGATTGGATTCTCGTAAGATTTGAACATGCCTAGTTCCTCTGGGTCAGTGTGTATCATTTGTATCCACTTGCATTTGCGAGAGTTGCGAATAACGTGTGCTTGGCGACCAAGTTTCACTCCATGACCAACAATGACGTCTATTCGCAAATGCTCTGGTGGAAAGATGAGCCACTCCAGTTCTTCACGTCCAGGTAGTCTTTTTGCTTCGGGAATCGCTATACCATGGCAGAGGGCTTCATTGCTATCTGCATCGGAGCACTTCGGTAGAGAGAAGGTGATTTGGACTGGTGGGAGTTTGGCGAGGTGTATGGCCAACTCTCTGTTGATTGGGGAAAGTTCGCCTTTACTATATTTCCACTCAGAAGCCAAAATGGTGACTTGAATTTTGTTGGGGCCAAGTTCTCGAAGATGATGCCATGGGGCTGATGCCATAATTAAGTGCGCTGTTAACGCAGCTGCAATGGGTGGATGGACCTTGAGCCAGAGCTACCTGGTGTCCTTAAAACACACACAAAAAGAATTTACAGGACACATTAAAGAAGTTGAGGAGCAAAACAATGCGACTACAGAAGGGAGTTGAGAATGTCGAGAATTGGCCAGGGAATGGCAACGTCGTAATAAATGGGAAACAAGTGTCATTGTCTTCTAACCCAGATTCGTTTTTCAGTGCTTTCCCCTAGCTAAAAACTTAACCACTTCATACCTGGGCAACCAAGTGTAAACAATGACGAATACTTTGGTAAAAATAATATGGGCAATTAGGGGGAAGGAAACTACTACTCTATCTCGTCTATTCATCCAACATGGCGGACTGCAAAGAATCGCGTTGGCGAGTGGCTAAAGAGGGTGCAAATAAGTAGGAATTCACAAAAATATCCAACGTCCAAAAAGGAGCGGAACATACAGCAAAAGCTTCCTTGATACTCTAGTTCTTTTATTGAATTAAAATAAATTGAAATGGATCAAAATGAAACGGCGAGCATCTTGTAATTTATCGAAAAAGCAGGCGGCGATAACCTATAAAGGAGTAGCCAGCGGAATTCGCCGGCTTGTAATGAAACCTCTGGAATTTAGCCTGCGCCTAAAAAGTGGGGTTCACCGAATTTGTTTTTGCGATACAAGCATTTAAACACAAAATATAGTGTTTTTTTGGATCTCCTATTGCTGTGGTCACCTATCACGTCACACTATGAAGCACATTTGGTTATGCAATAGTTATTTGTTGTTTTACATTGAACCAGAACATAGAAGCTTGGTGATACAGCGTTAAAGGGTCTATCCTTGTAATCGAACAGTTTCCTAAAAGTGTTTAAACTGGTTTGAGCTTCCCTAATGCAGCCATTTACAAGTGTTTTCTAACTTACTTACAAATTAGCAATACCAAAGAAAACTAAGACCATGAGGCCACCACCCCTCCCATAATAATAATAAAAAAAGAAAACAAATAAATTAAAAAATAATAATAAATAAATAATAATAATAATAATAATAATAATAATAATAACAACTTTCTTCTCTAGGTGTCTCAAAATGATTAGCCGGGCACCAGTGCTACAAATCAACTGAAATCAAAACAAATCAAATGAAATGTTGGTTTTTTAGGAGAGGGGAAAACCTAAGTACCCAGGGAAAAACCTCTTGGAGGAGAATAGAGCAACAACAAACTCAATGCCGACCTCCACCATAGCAGATGCTTATAATGAGATTATAACCTGGAGAAAGAATGTATTTCTGGTGCCGTATGGAAAAATCGGAAGGGAGTTTATTGATGAAGTTACATTGCATATTAATGACTGGAATAGCAGCTCCGACAATCAGCCCGTATCATTGAAAGCAGCCTTTGTCCTTTTGGCTATAGCACTTTAAAAGCCAAGCCCGAAATCCAAGACAAAAGACCACCAGGAAGTCTTATCTAAGGTATTTGCCAAGCTTGTACTCGAAGGACAAATCAACTCAGCGTTGCGTTTCCTTATGGTCCGGAGGATAAGCAACAAAAAATCATAGAATTGTTCAAATAGTGATACAAGTATGAAACTATCAGTAACTGTAGCTTTTAACATGTAGATTAATATAAAAGCAAGACCCTAGCTGGATCTTGCTCCCTTAGTTTATATTTTGGTCATTTTTAGTCTACGGTCAGCGGTTTGGGACTGCAGGCTCATTTTAATTAGATTTCTTCCCTTAAACACGCTGAATTTACGTAAAATCCTTTGTTTAAAGTAAAATCCTTTATTTAAAAACACGATTAGCGTTTAAGCACTACATGCTTGAGGGGTCGTGCATCTAATTAATTATCTAATTATCTAATTACCTACTGAAAAATGAATGAAACATAGGAAATTAATTTACTTTATTGCAAATCTGATTTCCCTAAACATCGGACTAGATTTTGCCTTTGGATAAAATTGTTTAAAATTACAAGAATTATTATGGTGTGTCTCGCGGCAAATGAAAAATAAGCCTTCCGGCACAACAGTGCAGTGCTTGCAGGGATTTGATATAATTCAGGTTGTTACAGTTCCCCCAGATAGCGATGCCATATGTCACTGAAGGGAGAATCACCTTAAAGTATAGGTCAAGAAGTGATTTTCTCTTAAGAAAAAAACACTTTTTCAATAAGTTCAATTTCTTGACAAAGTTGTTCCTTAATTCCTTTAGATGATTCACCCAAGTAAGCTTTCTGTCGATAGTAATGCCCAGAAGTCTTGTAAGAGAGACCCATTCAACGTTGACATTCCCAATGGTGATCAAAGGGAGTGGACCAGTGAAGAATCCCTGGTGGAACAACATCACTTCACATTTTGAAGAGTGCGGTGTTAATGAGTTAGTCATACACCATTTGTTAAGCTCATTCAGTGCGTTATTTAGTAGGTTAAATGCTTCATCAACGATGGATCCAATACACTAAACTGTAGTATCGTCAAACCAAACAGAAGTCTACGTTTTTATTAAGGGTAATTTTGTCAATTTGCTCTCAAGTTGAGCTTCCTGTTGCGTGCAGTATTGTTTGGCTGATCTCTGCACTCAGCAAATAGCAGCTGGCTGTTTTTAGAAGTAGCGCCTGGTTAATTTTAAAAGCACGCCTAGTTGCTATTAGCTTTCGAACAAGAACTTGCAGTGTTTTGGATATTGGATTATGGAAACAGGTCAGGTAAGAACAGAAAAGAACTGAAATTTGTGTGCTTTGTGTGAGCAAGAGACAGAAGGGGAGTTAGTGTGTCCTTTAAATAGTACAAGGAACTACGGCTCGGGGTACAAACATTTGGCAACAATCTACAGCATGTTCGTGAGATTGGTGAATTGCCAATTCAAGCCTCTTTGTCAAGCCTGATGTTGATTTAACAAATGCAGCACTCTTAAGCTACAGAGGGCTCAGAAGAGGAAACTCGAGGACAGTTCAGTAGACGATTCTGAAGCACAGAGTCCTGTTAAAACTCAATATAGTCTAGGAATACCCCCAAAAGAAGTAGCAAGAGAATCGCAGCAAATATGTTTCTTTTGTGACGAAACTAAAGATGCTCTTTCGCAGAGCAGCAAGTCTTACACTTGACAGCAAGGTCAGAGCAGCCGCTACAAGACAGCAAGACTGAAAACTTTTAACAAAACTTGCAGGTTGTCTTACTGCCTTTTACAATCGATTAAGAAGTATTTCACCTAAGGAGGACGAAAATATCACAACTCAAGTTTCGCTAGAAGCCATTGCTGTAGCTGAGTTAGTTGCATACATTGAGGATAATGCAAAGCAAACAGTTTTCAAGCTGTCGGATTTGTCAAAGCTTTACTCTTCTAGACTTGAACAACTAGGAGCTTATGTTCCCGAGCAGGTTACTTCCACTCGGCTAAAGGAGCGATTGCTATCACAGTTGCCTGATCTCCGTAAATATAGCGAGTGAAGGGGGGTAAAGCTTGCTTTTTGTAGCGACATCAGTGCAGCTTTGCAGTTTGCACAGGACTATGATTATATGACGCAGAAGCTATTAGTCCTCCCTCACTCTCTTGCGCTGGCAAAATTCGTTCTGGACGGAAATCTGAATTAGTCTAGATTAGTCTAGTTACTTGAAGCTTCCACCACGGTAGAGTGTCCAGAAGTTGACGTTAAAGTCTATGATGCTGCTGCAGTTGTTAACATGCTACCACCTGGAAGGACTATGCAACATCTGTATTTCTCATCATATTATGTCATCAAATAAGCACAGAATATCAAAAGAATAGATTTGATATTGGATCAGTTCAATTCAGAATTGATTTTAAGATTTTAATAATAACTTTCAAGGCCATACATGGTCATGCACCTGAGTATATATGTAATCTTATTCATATTAACAATCCTTCCACTTATAGTCTCCGGTCTAATTCTGAACTTTTGTTAGCTCCTCCGTCCACGAAAACTAAGAAAACACTCGGTGACAGGGCTTTCATTGCTGCTGCGCCATCACTTTGGAACAAACTGCCGAGTGAAATACGGGAGGAGGAAAATTTTGAACGTTTTAAGTCTAAATTAAAGACATTTTTATTTACAGCAGCTTACACTATGAAAAGCTCGTGATATTTATAGATATATGTATATATATTTTATTATATCCAGAATTGAAAATAACTACTTTTTAACTTTTTTTAACTTGTTTTTTAATCTTCGTTTTTACATTTTTTTTCCTTTGTAAGGCGCATTTGATCATATTCACATGTTAATTTGCGCCTAAGAAATATTAAATATTATTATTATTATTATTGGATCAATACTTCAAAACAGCCTAAAGCGGAGTACAAGGGAGGCGAGAGGCTCGGTAGTACGAAGGCGCATGTGCGATAATGCGTCCATTCCAGTCAACTGGAAGAGCTTTCTGCGATCGGATGAAAACAAAAATGAGCTTTTTCACTATTTAGCAGAAAGCGTGACTGCAATCCAACTTCCAGGGGTGGAGGTTGTCATTACATCTAGTGTTGACGTGCTCAGCCCTTCTCCAGTAGAGATGGAAGGTCTTACCGCCTGCAACCACGAGGAGGCGGATAAGAGGATCTTCATCCATGTGAAGCACGCATCAGCCAGGGGTCTCACAAAGGTCTCGATCAGGACAGTTGATACTGAAGTTGTGGTACTCACGATAACATATGCAAAACAGCTAGAGTTACAAGAGTTGTGGATTGCCTTTCAAGTGGTGTTGGTAACCATTTCAGATACCTACCCATCCACAAGATCACCACCTCCCTTACCCAACAGCAGTGTGAAGCCTTTCCTTTTTTTTTCATGCTGTCACAGGGTGTGATACTGTTTCATACATTACGGGAAAAGGAAAGAAGACAGCTTTCCAAGTATGGAAGTCAAATCCTGAAGGCACTCAAATCTTTCGTGTCCTATCATCTCCTCACAAGATACGGTCTCTGAAGAACAATGTCATGTCTTGGAGCGATTTGTGGTTGTCATGTACAGCCGTACGTGTCCCCACCAGACAGCCAACGAAGCTCGACAAGCTCTATTTGCGCAAGGTAATAAAAGCATTGAGAATATTCCTCCAACTCAAGCCCCTCTTGCACAGCACATCAAAAGAGAAGCCTATCAGGCCGGTCATGTATGGGGTTAAGCGCTGGAGCCTATGCAGGTACTCCCTAGTCCTGCAGAGTAGAGTTGGCAGCAATCACCAGAAAATTGGTCTCCCAAGTGGACTATGCTAGCTGAGGCATCAAAGGCATGCAGTGAACTGATAAGCTGTGGATGTAAGAGGGCTTGCCGTGGACTATGCAAATGCAGGAAGATGTTACCAAGAATAAAATGACCTTCAAATCGGTAAGTTTTACGATCCATTCTATAAAGAAATTATCCTAATGGAATAAAATAATAAACGATGTCATTTCACTGCCAGCTCTGCAATAATAATTTAGATCGTACAAAGTTTTATAAAGTTTCACTTTTTTACATAACTTGGATATCCTGTGGTTTTCCATACAAACCTCATATGGAAATTTGTAAGGCTGTTTATTGTTGAACAAGGCAAGATCCGAAATGGATCTTGCTTTTATTTCATTCCACATGCCATAAGGAGTAGGCAGGATAATTTTGGCACTTGTATCATATTTTGAACAATTCTACCCCTTATCTTCCGGACTATTAGAGAAACGGTAACTGAACTGGAGGCGTGCTGGAGCTAACAGATGACGTCATGGCCCAGTTAAAAGAGAAACACCCTAATCCACAACCAACAACATTGGGCTCACTTCTCTTCGGGGCGATTGACCATGATATCCCTGTTTCGGTG
>NC_090888.1:17383989-17396489 GCF_036669925.1 Montipora capricornis | reverse complement strand
TGAACCGCATCGAGACAGTTGACAGTGGGTGGATGACGTCAAAGACAGTAGATCCGTGCCTCGCTGAAAGAGGATTCTTATTGGCTACCACTCCGACACATGCAGCAAATGTAGCAAGGTATTTGATTGGTTGATCAGACAATGACCAAAAGCAAGCAAGTTATTTGATTAGCGATCATCTTTCATCAGGTCAATAAAAATACCACAATACTCTCTGTTTGTCCCTCCAAAATTTTGCATAAGCATTATTTTTATTTTCTCTTGGGACTCAACATGGTTTTTACTAGCGACGTAAGCACAAGCGCAAGCATAAGTAGATTACGTTAAGTGACAACGAAGTCGACATATGAATAAAAATCAAAAACTCAAGTGAAGCTGTGATCCTCCCAGTTATGAACGCAATTTTAGCAGTTGCGTAGAGAAGCCTGAAAAATTCAGCACTTCAACGGGGTTTGAACCCGTGACCTTGCGATACCGGTGCGACGCTCTGACTCTGACCAACTGAGCTATGAAACCACTGACGTTGGAAGTTGGTCATTTGTGAGTTTTCATGTTGGTGCCGGATGAATAAATCAACGAATGAAATGATATATGAAATGAATCATATATTGAACTGCGGATATGAAATAAGGTGATGCTATGATCCTCGCAGTTGTGAATGCAATTTTAGAACATTAGAACTCACAAATGACCAACGTCAGCTCTCAACGTCGGCTGCTTCATAGCTCAGTTGGTTAGAGCGTCGCACCGGTATCGCGGGGTCGCGGGTTCAAACCCTGTTGAAATACTAAATTTTTCACGCTTCTCTACGCAGTTGTGCCAGCCCTGCTCCCAACAACACAACAGGGAAAAAGTGGGGGGCGCCTTAGCCCCTCCCTCTCCGCAGCCTCTGCTTATTAATAAGCAAGAGAAGAAAATCATTTACTTCAAAGTGCCAAGCTTGGGAGGGGCAGATTAATACAGTAACTTCAATTAATTATTTATTTTGTACTGTCTCTTCAGTTTTAAAACCAACCCAGCCCATGCCATTACAATTCTTCACCATTAACTTTGCTTTCTCAGTACAAAAGTGTATTTATTATAATATTTCTCAATTTGGGCGGACAACTGGTTGAGATAATGGTTAAGGCAGTCTGTACATGTCTCGAACAACGACATATTTACACGTAGATTCATTGCAAAAAAAAAAAAAACGGACGTATAGAGATGGGATTTGTTGGTTAAACATGCTTACCTTGCAGAAAATGTAATGGATGTTTTATTCTAACGAGAACGATCATTGATCTGTGCACAGAAAGCTCTTGAAGGCCTTTCAAACGAAAATGAAAGTGAAAGAGATATATATTTTCGAATTTCTCTCAAGCATCCGGCATTTGCATCATGAGTCACGCGATACTAAATTACGATGAAATGTTAGAGAAAGTTACACTTCCAGTAAACGAGGGCATGGTAAAACGTGTCATCTCGATTTGTGAGGATAAAATGATCTCCAAACATCTACAACATAGCCTATATCTTTCCACGAAGCACGTCCTGGCCGAATCACTGAAGCAAACTGGAACAGTATTGAATTAAGGTCGACCAAGAGAGTCATTCTCTTGAGTGGATCAATCTTATTCTCTGTCAGCTCACTTTTTATAAAAAGAAAATATAAAGAAAAAATATGAGAAAAAAAACAAACAAAAATCATTTTTCCACACGAATTTGATTACGAATTTTTCGATTGGAAAGAAAAATTTTCTTCAATTTATCTGCTTTCTTGGACATAAATTTGAAAAAAAAACTGATCAGGCGGGAATATTTTCGAATTTTTTTTAGTAATCGGATTAGCGATCAATGCGTAATATGATAATGCGATAAAAAGTGTGGAATTTGCGACCCGTTGCTAACGGCAACGAGACCTGAGGACTACCATAGGAACCTCTTTATACCCGAGTTCAAGCCTGATGCAGTCATTTACGGTAAGGGTACCGCAATTTCCATATCATGTTGTTATGGCAAGGGGAACTTTTGAAACAGAGTTGCTGTACGTTGCAAGCCACTGAAAAACAGAAAATGACTGGAATGATCCGTAATAAATTCCGCTCGCCTCGACCTTGATTATTCCGGATGTCAAATAAACTTCTCCCCACAATTGTTTGATAAGATGCTCATCCCACTTAATAATTTGTTTCATAACGCTCAAAATACGAATAAGACTGAGATAACCTTATGTTGAATGATAAATGGAAATTACACCATGGGAAAAACAGTTTGGGATGTCATTTAAAGCACAGACCTTGCGTATCACTGGTCTCGCCTCTTTTGCCGTCTAGTTTCACTAACTTCACCGCATTTAGAGCGATTTAAGTTAACAACGGGGCTTATTCGTATCAATTCCTCTGAATTTCGCAAAATTTGGTCCGATACGTCTTCAACAGCTTGTGTCGTATATTTTAACACTCTTGATTTTGCAAACGTTTCTCGAACTAAACGATCCGTCATCAGTGATGATATCCCACAGCCTGACTGGATTCTTTATGCCGTTTAAAAATCGAGTCCGGAAATACAGACAGACGACCACACCCCTGAAAAAGCCAAAATTGGTGGTTTTCTGAAGTTTGACTCGGCCTCAGACCTCACGCGGAAAGCGAGAAATGGAATTGCGGTAATATGTATTACACTCGGTTCAGTGATTGGTTACGTTTTATACTGCCTTTCTTAGCAACTTAAACTAGATCTAACTGACCTTTCTTATTGTTCAGCTGTTATGGATCAAAAGAACACTGAATTTTTCAGTTAAATGACAAAAGCATAAAGCTTTGCCACATCATTTACTACCTACCGTTGCCCGTTCCGCTGGATAAGGGAAACGTAGGCTTTGGGGGACGAGATTGCCTTAAGAGTCAAAATAGCATTTTCTGATACACTATGTTCTCTATTCCGCAAACAACAGGTCACGTTCTCGAGAGTACACAGAAGGCGTAAACACAGATTCAGAATGAACAAAAATTGATTGTTTCGACTCTTTACAGCAGCAAAGAAAAGCTAACTCCAAATAAACATTACCGAAAAGCAAGTCCATATTTCAAAGTCAAATCACCACGAACACAAACATCCTCGCATATCACGCATGCTCGTAACGGTTATCGAATGATAGACAGATTTCTTTTCTAGGGCAATTATGCGCCGATCAACTCGAAACTTCAACATCGTTCCCCTTCCTGGGCAAAGCCCGGGCATTTGAACTTTTGAAGATTGGATTGTTCAAAGTCCCGCCCCCTGTGGCCAAAATGGTACGTGTTCAAATGCCCTACCCTGTCGTCGGATTTGTCTGTCATATCCTACTAAAGAACAATAACACAACATAACATTTATTCAAGATGGTGCAAAAAAAAAAAAAAAAACAAAACATCTTGAAAAGGAAAACTGGAGGTTAACCCAATAATGTTTCCCCAAAATAAAAAGATAAAAACAGATATAAACTATATACAATAGAAATTCTATAAGAACTATTTACAAGCAGTAAAATTAAATAACTGATGATCAATAAGAACAATAAGATAAGCAAAACAATCAGTTAAGAGATATTTAGAAAGCGCTTCAGCGCATTCTTAAAACGACCCAAGCTCCCAGCCTCAATAACAGAACCTGGTAGATTGTTCCAGTGCCGTACGATTCGGATTGGAAAAGAATATTTATACGGATTGCACTTGACTGGTTTAAGATTTAAGATAAAGCTTATACGGATGGTTAGCGCGGGTTGAGTTGCACTTAGTGAATTCAAAAAGATCATCGAAGTTTAGTTTGTTCATGTCAAATACGATCTTGTAACATTCAACTAAAGAAAGAAACAGTCTACGTGTTTCGAGTGTAGGCCACTTCAGCATCCCTAAACGAACTTCATAATCCATCTCACCCCGTTTTTGACCTAAAGCAAGCCGAGAGGCTCTTCGCTGAACTCTTTCTAACGCTAGCACGTCTTTAACCAAATATGGATTCCATAGCGGGGCGGCGTGTTCTAGAACCAGGCGCACAAGAGATTAGGGAGCTTTAGCAATAACGACGGCAAAGGCAACGAGAACGTCATGTAAAAACTTAAATTCCCGTTATTACGATCACTTCGCGACTATTCCGAACTTTTTAATATGACAAAGGTGTGGCAGTCCTTCAGAAATGAAACTGTTACGAGCGGCGGTTAATTTAGGGGAGAAAAATGAAAATTTATGTCCAAGTGCTGACGTTCTCCATAACACCTCAAACTTGGTAATTTCACGTTGTAGTTTTGCTGACGACGGCAAAGAAATTGACAAAAAGGAAAAACGCACGTGCAGGGCGTGCAAAGCTACTGCTTTTGCCTACTGAATATGCAAATTTGTAACGTTCTCGTTGCCGTCGCCATTAGAGAGCTTTAGATTCTAGTACGAGAACGACTACGAGTACGAGATTTTCTCATAAGACAACAGTGAGCGCGCGCAAACCAGCGTCATTTTGGCGGGAAAAACGTGATGCCGTCGTCATTTTAGTACGAGATTTTGCACAAATGTCGTCGAATCAAAACAAGTCAACAACACGGTAGCAATTTTGGCATTTTTTGATGAGCAAAAAGGCTCAGTTACCAGCAATAAGAATAACTGAGCAACGTATACTGCTAACAAAGAGTAAGATTAAGCGTACGCGTTATAAGTTTCCTTAGTATTTTCGATATAAACGGGCTGTCAAAACTCGTACTCGTTCTCGTCCTCGTCGTAGAATCTAAAACTCTCTATTGTCGTTGCTAAAGCTCCCTATTAGGGAGCTTACGAATCGAGGACGACGACGGCTACGACGACTTCATTTAAAAAGACGAGTTCGCTTTATTCATATCACTACTTAACTATTTCATGTCGTTTCGCATTAAAAATGTGTACTAACTGTCTAGGAATTAAACTGGTATGAGTGGGTTGGAAGCGTAGAAAGAAAACTGAACATTCATCTTCATGTCCTAACGTCCTCCACAGAACCTTGAATTTGGATGGCGGCAAAGAAATGTACCAAAATGTAAAGCGCACGTGCAGAGCGTGCAGTGCCATTGTTATTGCTCACTAAACCTATTGTTTTGTAGCGTCGTCGTTGTCGTCGGCGTCGTCGTTTTGTAAGCTCCCTAATCCCTCTTGCTAAAGCCACCGCACAGGGTGAGGAAAGAGCTGAGCAAACTGCCTCGAGAAGTGGTTTTGCTCAGCCGTTTCCTCAAGTGCACGGGAAATTTTGGTGAGAAATTCGCCTCGCGAGGTCGTGAGGATAAAATCAAAGATGTTCGATATTTTTCGCCTCGGGAGAAAAATTCCTCATTGAGTGCGACCATCGTGAGAATCGAGTTGAGCTTGGTCAATCAAACATCCAATAAAAATACATGGCATTCTCACGTGACTTCAGTGGCGTCGTAATTTCTTCCTCCGACACCATCTTGAACCGGTGGAGTCACGTGAGTATGCCATGTATTTTTATTGGGTGCTTGATGAAACCAAGCTTAGCTCGATTCTCACGATGGCCGCAGACATTGAGGAATTTGCCTCGCGGGGCCAAAAATATCAAATATGTTTGCTTTTATCCTCACGGTCTCGTTAGGCGAATTTCTCACCAAAATTTCCCCGTACACTTGAGGAAACGGCTGAGCAAACCACTTCTCGAGGCAGTTTGCTCAGCTCTTTCCTCAAGTGTGCGGCGGTCTTAAAGCTCTTTACATATAGTATAAGTTTAAGTACGAGGACGTAGACACCGCGAAACGGCTTTTTCAAAGAGGGTATTTTCTTTACACATTTGACATCAAAAGCGCCTTTACGAATTCCATCGCACTTACCTAGGGTTTCAGAGTTTCTATAAAAGCAGACTGCAGTATTTTGTTTTCAATGTATTACCGTTCGGCTTCTCGACCGCGCCTTATCTGTTTACCAAGGTCCTTAAGCCAGTGGTTAGCTTTTTCAGAAGCTCAGGAAAAGCCGTTTGTATGTTTCTGGACGACGGAATCGGCGGTAACCAATTACTAGAGACCGCTACTCCATAGCCGTACGAACTCAGCTATCCAAAATGGGTTTTATACTGAGCGATACTAAGTGCCATTGGGACCCTGAGCCAATCCCAACTTGGTTAGGCCACGTTTTTAATACATTGGAGAATCGGTTGTTTGTCACCGAAGTTTGAGTGAATAAGCTGAAAGAATCCATTTCAGGCATTTTAGCCAACCCAGGCGCGGTATATAACAACCAAACAGCTAGTTCGAGTAGCAGGACAGGTCATCTCCATGTCTAAAGCTATTGGTCCAAAGGTCTACTTACATACACGACACATGTATCATGCCGTAGAGACTAGGAAGTCCTTTTGGACCGAAAACGTGTCTCCACTAAACGGTATCAGTCTGTTCGTAGAGCCCGTGAATTTTGACTCTGTAATTTTTTCGGATGAGTTATGGGGGTTATGTATTTTCATCCGGAAAGACTTATTTGTCATGGTCACTGGGATGACTATGAAAGACGAAGGAGTTCGACCTTGCGTGAAGCTCTGGTAATCAGCAACATGTTGCAGTGTGTTGGTGCCTCATTGCAGGGCCATAACGTACAATGGTTTATTATGTACATACTGAGATTTACCCATTGAAAAGGAGCGAAATAAATTGGGTTCACAAGCTGTTCTCAGAACCCAAAGGCCAATCAAATGATGCGTATTGCTTTTTCCACGTGTGAGGAAAACGATACGCCCTATCAGGTGCCACTTATCATGTTTTTTGACGTGTGAGTCGTAACTATTACAAGGTGATTTTCATTCAGCTGGCAGTATTTCACTTTTTTAAGAAATCTTGAGCTTTCGCAAGTGTTGAAGTTTAAAAACATGATCGAGGAAAGGTTTGTTGATCACGATACTTCGGTCGAGGATTACACGGAAAGTCTCGAAAACAAGAACACGAAAGAGAAAACAAAACGAGCTGGGAGATTACTGGAAACGTTTTTGAGAAACGAAAGGAGCGACAAGCGAGAAGTGCAAAACATAGAGGCCACATAATTAAACAAGCACATTGCGGACTTTATTTGTTCGGTGAGACGTAAGACGGAGAGGATTATGAGCCTTCAAGTTTAAGATGCCTTCTTTCAAGTATTGAGAGACATTTGAAATAATATTTTAACATTCTTTCCTTGCTTTACTGTCCAATTTCTAGCAGAAATTTAAGTTTATGTTATAATCTTTGCATGAGTTTCTGTCTTGAAGTCGTGTAACAGAGTTTTGTCTTGGTTTGTCATTAAGGACGATAAACAAGAATGTAAATCTCAGTATGTATATAACAAACACAATACCACATGAAAAGTGCTTTGTCCATTTTTTCCGCTCTCTTTGTTTTTGTTTCAGAATTCTCACTCGTTTGCTGCGCTCTATCGTTCGATTTCTGAAAACGTCAACAACTCGTGCGTAAATACCGTACGCCCGCACTTTCCATGAAGTATTCTCTATATACTGAAAATACAAACGTCGTAAAACTGATTCACAGAGGCAGTATGAAAGCTGATCTGCAAGAAGTGGCAGAGCAGATCGTCGAGTTGTGTTCTTCTTATAATGTCACATTACACCCTGTTTGGATTCCAAGGGGGAATAACATGTACAAGTACAAGAAAAGGTTACGTTTATACAAACGTTGGCCGTGTAGCACTTACATGTTCATTGCCGTGACTTTAACATCTTCAGTTCCCACGGCCTGCTCCCGTCTGACCTTGTAGCTCAGTCGGTAGAGCGGCGGAGATCTAACCCGAATGTCGTGGGTTCAATTCCCACCCTGGTCAGAGTTTTTCTCTGTCCTTGTGTCGGCCTATTTCCATCAGTAGGGCTAACGCTCACATGGTTCATATTGGATAGAAATCTAGCATTTCACATTACACTCTATTCAGTTAACTCTGTTTAAAATGTAAGTGCTACACGGCCAACGTTTGTATAAACGTAACCTTTCCTTGTATTGTTTTCACGGTTCGCCTAAAATGGTAGGAGTTGCTATGGTGTTTGTGTGTTTTTTCATTGATAACGTAGTTTGCTGGAAGTTGCTATGGTTGTGATCACGTCTGCCACTCAGCACATGTTTAACGCGGGATTTGAAGAGACCGGTTATTCTATGCTGACCTCTCATGAGAGTGCGAAAATTTTGTTCGTCGACGTTTTATTAGCTGTATTATCTGCGAATTCAGCTTGTTAACATTGGTTTTGACTACTGAATCTGCATTCGGGAGGGACGAGTTTTCCCCGAGGAAGAGGGGATTTTTCCTGGCGAGCAGCGGGCGCGATTTTTTCCAGATCATACATTTTCCTTTGTGGCAGTATTTTAATAAACGGAAATCGCGTCATGGCCTTAGAAGCGAGGGCACCTCCGGTTGTACCTCTAATCGCATGCTAGCAGTCAACTTCCTATTTAACCAGAATATAGTTGTCTGAGTCGTTGAGTTATTTGTGTGCAGGGAATAGGGGAAACATATTCAGTTTAACATTATTCAGTTCTCCATACATGAGGTCTCTGCCAAGTGATAAGACTAATTGCAGCAAATTTGCATTGGTAAGTTGAAATTACATATTTCCTCGTTAATGTACTAGTATGATTGCAACAACAGTTGATTGCAAAGAAAGGCGGAATTTATTTCTTCGACTAGGGAAGTAATTTATAGGTCACTTTTCAAGGGATAAGATCGATCCACTCAACAGAATAACTCTCTAGAACTTTGTCGCCTTTAATTCAGTACTGTTGAGTTTGCTTCGGCCAGAACGTGCTTCGTGGAAAGATCTAGACTATGTCTTAGATGTTTGGAGATCATTGTATCCTCACTAATCGAGTTGACACGTTTTGCCATGGCCTCGTTTGCTAAAAGTGTAATTTTCTCTAACATTTCGCAGCAATTTAGAATCGGGTGACTCATGATACGGATGATGCTTGAGTGAAATTCGAAAACATAGCTCAATGGCTCCCGATAAGTTGAATACAGTTGTCAAATTGATTTAATTCGTAAACAAAACACTATATTTACCGAAAGCTAACTAACCGAGAAACTTCGTTGATCAAAACCTTTGAGTGTTTGTTTTAACGTCCTAAAAAACGCAAATATAGTTTAATTTAATCACAATTTTATTTGTAAAACAACAGAATACAGAGATAATATATGGATAAATTAAACTAGTAACAATATAGACTGCAATTCGGGCGGTTCGACTGACTCAGAAGGGACTGCGAGCCGTCTCAGTAACAATACAGAAAACTAATAGCAATAGAGCATAATCAGCATACTATAAAAAAGCCAAAAATCTGACTGTTACCTGTTGTAAACCCCTTGAGTCTCCTTAATTAACAAGTAACTACCCTTTAGGCGTTTGTGCAACTTTGGTCTGCAATCATGAAACCAATGCTGACCACAACTGCGCGCTCGGGAACGTTTAATGGAACCCCATTCTCGACCCCAGTGCTTACGCTCTGGAGTCGGGATTGAATGGATCCCTTGTTGAACAGCAGGGATGAATAACGACTGCATGCGCCAGGTAAACCACTCGAAGATGACGACCAAAGAAGACGATTGTTTGTGTAACCAACCATTGCAAGCGAAGCTTTTATAATCCTAAGTAGATTTAAGCAAATATTGACGTACATTTCTTTTAAATAGGGTGTTCTTCAAGGTTCATGCCTTGGCCCACTTTCGTTTACTATCTACACATGTGATTTGTTCCCTATTCTGGAGTCCCATTTAGCGACTTCACATGCGGGCGACACGCAATTATATTAGTCCTAACGTTAGCGCTGGGGAAGCGACTGCTGTTACTACCGTCCAAAACTGCATTCGAGACATCCAAAAAAAAGTCATACTTAATAATGATAAGACTGAATTCTGGCTGGTCGGATCGCGGAAGCAGCTAGCAAAAGTGTCCATTGATGGTGTCAGAGTGGGCGACTACAATGTTAGTCCTTGCCCATCAATCCGCAATTTCGGGGTATGGCGCGACCCTCATTTAAGTATGAATGTAAATATTACTAGGTCACGCAAAAGTGCATTTTTTTTATCTTAATAACATCAAACACAATCAGGAAATACTTACCTAGAAGCAGCGTTGACTCACAAGTTCATGCGTTTATCACTATAGCAGAATCGACTACTGCAATAGTTCTACTTTATGGGTTGCCAGAATATCACTGAAGTGTTAAAGCTGCAGAGTGTTTAGAATGCTAGCGCTAAATTGTTTTATTGCGCTCCAAAATCTTGCCTCATCACGCCTTTGCTTCGTGAACTACATTAGCTGCATGTCTGCTACCGTATCGAATATAAAATATGACCTCTTACATTTAAAGTGTTGCATGGTATGGCACCTGATTATTTGTGCCATATGATAAACGGTCTACCTCCGTCGAAGTATGACTTAATTATAAGCTGCAATCATGACCCTGGGGTCTTATTTAACATCACCTGGAGTGAGAACCAAGAAGACTACGGGGACAGGTCATAAATTGCTGCCCCTCGACTTTGAAACCTTCTTTCATCTGAAGGCTGAGGTCTATTTCTAGTCTGAACATTTTTAAACGTGGACTTAAAACTTTTTCATTTAATAAGGCATTTAATGAGGGATTTCAGAATTGTAAATTTTTAGATGTTATTTCATATTTTATCCTAGCCATAGCCCACTTTCGATATATTAAAATTCAGTCCCAAACAAAAGACATCATCTCGAGGGTCTGTGAGATAAACTCATACAAATCCTTATATTTATTCCCCAGAGCCTCGAGATGATGCCTTTTGTTTAGGACTGAATTTTAATATATCGAAATTGGTCTATTGGCCTTAATCACACGGTGGCCATATTGAGTCCCGAGGGATTGCGCACCGAAACTCGTTCCCAAACATTTCAACTCGAGGGTCGGGGTACGAAATCTATTGTCTATGGCCAATATGGCCGCCGCGCGAATAAGGCCCATGTATCTAAGGAATTACGATTGTAAATTTCAAGTCTTAGTCTCAAGTCATTATGTGTAAGGTGCAGTTGAATATTTATATAGAAAATGCACGGTGTAAAATCAAAATAATAATAATAATAATAATAATAATAATATTATAATAATCATCATACTAATAATACTTGCATTTCATCTATGCCAAATTGCGTCAAAAAAAACTTTCAATCCGACTTGCATCAAATTTCTACAAAAGAAGGATCAAGTATTAAAAAAAACAGTCTCTTGATACATCATGTTATCACAAACAATCTTGTTTCAGGGGGAAGATTTTTAATCGACAACAAGTTGCAAAATTGTTGAGACACTTTCATTTAAGACACCTTTTCTAGCTTCCAGTACCCGCCGTATCTAGAATTTAAACCTTTCCCACTCCCCTTCCCCTCTCCCTCTTTCAATGTTGACTGTTTAAGTTTGCAAATTTTTTGTGTCTTGCTAGCAACACTGATAAGGGGGGAGGGGGGTTGCAGTGAGAGAGATAATAGGTAAATTAATAACGCCCCAAGAAGGTGAAATTTCTCCACTGTTTTTGAAACTTGTTGTAGCACCGTGTGAACCATTCGAACGATTCGTTCGATAACAGGATTCCTAAGATCCTCAGATACTCGTAATGTCTTCCTTTTCCTGTTTGCTGTTAAGTATCCTTAGACAGTCTTCTTTACTGAAGACAGCAATACTTCACAGCTAACGTTCTTTGCCCAGTCGAGGGATGCTGTAATGCTTGTGCTGGACGTTGATAAGTAGCATCAGATGCAGACATTTGTTTCCATCTTACTAGACCTTCTGCAAAATAACATTGAATAGAATCACAATATTATCCAGAAGTAATCTCATAACTGAAACTGGCAGATGTGAACTACAAAACTGTCCTTCCGAAGTAGCAAAAGGAATGTATGGGAACTAATATGACGAGCTATTAACCAAATTTTGTTCTGTTCCGTCGGACGTAAAAAAAACAAATACTTCTCTTTGAAAATATCGACAACAACCAAAATGGCGGTCCTACACTATTTTGTGAATTTTGTCATTCAGTTCCAACCTCCGCTCGGCTATGACTAGCAAGTATGAACTGTAATCAAAATTTCTAAAGAGAAAACGGTTTTCAACGGCAGCAAACATAGTTCATAACAGGAACTTTCTTTCATTATGAAATCTCAAACTATCCGTACTATTCATCGATAACATAGATCCATTTATTTGAACAAGCTGTTTTCCAGAAAGAAAATCATGAGCAGTGACGTCAACCAGTGTGCTATTAACTTTCTTCAAACAAAGGTAAATGATGATTAAAACTGACCTTTTAGCTGCAGTTCTTTCGTTGTTGTTTCAAGTAAATACTAGGTAGTTATTGCAAGGAAATTAAACAGTTGTGACTATTTTATGATTACCCCATTCTGTTCGCATTCTACAATGCTCAGGGGCACCCAACGAATTTGTTCCTCACATTATCTGTTCCCCAGAGGAATCTTGCTGGCTGGCAAAAATACAGGTGTTTCGATGAGCTGGCTGGGAAATTTTGTTATTGATG
>NC_090888.1:17371489-17373989 GCF_036669925.1 Montipora capricornis | reverse complement strand
AACTTTACTCTGCGCTGCACGCGTGACACACGCATAAACACAGGCAGCAATAATTTTCAAACTACAACAGCTTTGATTATTATGATCTTCTTGTGAAAAAATAGGACATTAATTCATGTCAAGTTAACAGATTTGCGTATGATTTTCTTTTATGAAAACACTTCATTGATGTATAGATTGATATATGGTATATAATGATATCTATATCTGTAAAGCCGATACTCTGACAACTCTGGACAAGACCAGATGATAAAAGAGGCATTGAATATCATTTCAAGTGGCTTTGATATAGCATGCTGAACCATTTTTAGAATTAAAATTGGGACATATAATAGATCGTGGACGAATGAACATTAAATTTGATTTAACTGTACTCTGTATGTTTCGCCAAGTCTTGTAGTTTACTTCGTTTGTGGACGAAGGTGAGCACAACTCGTAACACTATAGTTTCCAACCTTTTCCCGGAAGACTGGGCGGCGCGTAAAAATCTTAGTAAACGCAATGACATAGTTGTCAAATTGGCCGACAAAGGCGGCGCGGTAGTTGTTTGGCGGTCCGACGTTTACCAAAAAGAAGCTTTGCGGCGACTTTCTGACACCTCGTTTTATGCCAAAGTCCAGAAAGATCTCACCTCCACAAATCAAAATATTCTCAAAGACACCATTCAGAGTATTATAGTCAATCAAGAATTACCGAACATTGCAACTAATAACAGCAGAGAAGAAGTCGATAAATTTATAACCTCCGTCAATTCTTTTCATCCGGCTCTTAAATATATCTGGGAAATTTCGGAAACTTCATTGGCTTTCCTAGATATCAAAGTTTCTATTAGTGGCAACGTGCTATGTACCATTGTGCACTACAAACCTAAAGATTCTCACAGTTATTTGTTGTATTCATCGTCACATCCATCACATGTCAAGAACTCCATCCCTCATTGTCAATTTCTTATAATTAGACTTCAACGTCCATGTAGTGATGACTCCGATTTTTTCAGCAACTCAGAGATGTGCCAATTTTTCGAAAAACGTGGCTATCCTGTCTCTGTGATCAAAGCGGGCCATCATCGCGCCCAACAATTTGATCGACAGACAGCAGTACAAACGTCACAAAAAGATAAGACTGACAGAATTCCATTCACCCTCACTTTCCATCCTCATAATCACGCAGTCAAAAGTATCATTCTTAATAACTTTAAATTACTCCAAAATGATCCCGAGACTGGTAGAATCTTTTTGCAACTTCCGCTTATTTCATTCAAACGCGACAAAAACGTAGGCAACTTTTTAGTTAGAAGCGTGCTCAAAACTAACGAGGAACCCGGCACTTTCAAATGCGCGCGCTCACGATGCAAGACTTGTCCTTTCACTCTTAACACTAGCAAAATATCGGGATCTAAGCGATCTGTTAATATCACCGATCGTTTCACATGCACGTCCGCAAATATCATTTATTGCATAACCTGTACGTTATGCAATAAATTATACATTGGCGAGACCGATTCCGCGAACACCTTCGCGATGTTGAGAAGAATGACAAGGTTGCATCAAAGCCAGTCGCTCGTCATCTTAATCTCCATAAACACTCCAAAAAACACATGGTTGTCTGCGGCCTTTCCCTGCATCAAGGTACGACGGAAAGCCGCAAGGATCTGGAACAAGAATTCATCTTCCAAATCTGCACCCTTAATCCCCACAGTACTAACGAACGCTTTTCATTTAACTAATATATTCTTATTTTTCACGTTGCCATGTTACCACCAATAGCGTAGCTCCTACTCCACTATAAAAACTACACACAACGCATAATTCCTCGATTCGCTCTGACGAAGGGCTAACGCTCGAAACGTCAGTTTTTAGAATCTTTGTACGGAGGCCAATTTACATTATCAACTCCGTTGATAAAACCAAGTTGATAAAGGTCGAATTATCATACCTTCAAAACTAAATATTCTCTCTCTAAAGAGAAGTTCAAGCTCGAAAGGAAACGCCACTTCGCAATAATCGAACAAAGGCAATTCGACCTGTTCCATCTTGTTTAACAAAACTATACTTTAGGAAACGGGGAACGCGGGTTAATTTAGAGGAACGAACTGCTAATTAAGCGTTTCTTTCTGTTTGTTATCTCTGCTTATAGGCTGCCTCAGTCAGGTAGATGGCAATTGATTACAGCAATAATAAAAGTCAAACAGAAAGGTATTTACCAGTTTACAAGGTATTGCGTATAAGACTGCCTTTCCTTAACGACAATTACCTCTTTTAGTCTTGTGCTACACCTTCTTCCACAAACGACGTAAACTACAAGAGATGGCGAAACATACAGAGTCTAGTTAAATCAAATTTAACGTTCATTAGTCCACGATCTATTATATGTCCCAATTCTAATTCTAAAAATGGTGCAGCATGCTATATCGAAGCCACTTGAAATGATATTCAACGCCTCTTTTATCAACTGATCATGTCCAGAGTTGTCAGAGTATTGGCTTTACATATATAGATAT
>NC_090888.1:17361489-17366489 GCF_036669925.1 Montipora capricornis | reverse complement strand
TCGCCCTTGTACAGCCATCATCTGCCGCCGCTGAGAGGGTGTTTTCGTTTCTGGTAACGATGTTTGGTGACCAACAGCATGATTCTTTAGAAGATTATATTGAGGCAGCTCTGATGCTTCGAGTTAACAATCGTTGAGAATAGTCTTGTTACAGTGTTAGCTATTCCTTACCAGACACTTCAAGCTTTGGCGCAAATTGTTTGACAGCTAGGAGTCAGGATATCTGTGACTACATTCTATACGAGTACGTTTCCTTGATTTTGTCCCGTTATTGTCAAGGACTATGATATAAGCACTACACGTGTACACGTACACGTGAGTGTGAATGCTGTCTCAGTTTTCAAGCTTTTAAATTTACACACGAGCTAGCAGTTTTGCACTCCTGGCAAGTGAGTGAGTGCTTTTTGTTTAATAAAAGTGCTATCTAGCGTACAAAATGTGTTTGCCGTTTTCTTTTCAAGGGAGAGCTAAGGTTTCATTAAAAAATAATTGTGAGAAAAATAGAGATTTTTAGAAATCTTTGGGATATTTAGGGATTTTTAGAAACTTTTGGGGATATTTAGAGATTTTTGGAGGCATTTTTAGGGGAAAAATTGAGAATTTCCGGATAGATTTTTGGAGCATTTTCCGGGATATTTGTGTCTAGGCCTATACCAAATCTACTGTCTATGGCCAATATGGCGGCCGCGCGAATATAAGGCCCATGTATCTAAGGAATTTAGGATTGTAAATTTTAAGTCTTAGTCTCAAGTCAATATGTGTAAGGCTTCCTTTCCCTGTTTGCTGTTAAACATCCTTATCCAGCCTTCTTTACTTGCAGGAATGAAGACCGCAATACTTCACAGCTAATTTTCTTCGCCCAACCGAGCGATGCTGCAATGCTTGTGCTAGACGTTGATAAGTAGCATCAGATGCAGACATTTGTTTCCATCTTATTAGAACTTCTGCAAAATCACATTGAATAGAATGACAATTTTACCCAAAGGTAATTTCATAATTGAAACTGGCAGATGTGAACTAAAAAAAACTGTCCTTTCGAAGTAGCAAAAGGAGTGTATGGGAACTGGTACGACAAGCTGTTAACCAAATTTTAGTCTGTTCCGGCAGCCGGCATAGAACAACAAATACTCCTCTTTGAAAATATCGACAACAACCAAAATGGCGGTTCTACAAGATTTTTTTTAACAAATTCGGTATCACGTGTTTTACAAATGTTATTCAGTTCCAGCCTCCGTGCGGCTATGACTAGCAAATATGAACTGTGATCAAAATTTCTTAAAAGAAAACAGTTTGCAACGACAGCAAACATAGTTCATAACAGAACTTTCTTTCATTATGTAACCTCAAACTATCCGTACGATTCATCCATAACATAGATCCATTTATTTGAAACAAAAAAAGGTTATTTTATCTTTGGAACTTTGGAGAATAGAAAAAGGGTAGTTAGTGAACCCTTCCTGTTATTAATTTTTATAATATGACAAACGTTATACGGGCATCATGATTGTAACTTTTCTTTATTTCATACATACCGAGATTTATAAATGAAAAAACGAAAAAAAAAAACCTTGTAAAATTCCTACGATTCCTACCACCAATAAATCAGAAAAGCGAACGACTGTGAAAATACACCGCTCGTCTAATCAGAGACACGAACGATAGTACTTCACAGTGGGGGGCAACAAGAGAGCGATTTTCTGGAAAAAAAAATGGAAGAAAAACTGCCGAGATTTGCTCTCCTTGAAGGAACAATAAACGATTTCATAGATGAGCAAGAAAACAAAAACACGAGAACAAAGACTGACAGAGACGTTATGGTACGGTAATACGAGCAACAAAAGCGTCCAACTTGTGTCGCAACATTGTTGCAAAACTAGTCGAAAAGCGATGTTGCGCGTTTTACATCCCACAAAACCCTTCTTGCAACAACAACAAAAAATTGTTGCAAGTTGCTGCAGCGTGTTGCAGAAAATAGAACGGACCTCTACTGTCTGAAACACCCTGCAGCCACTTGCAACACTTCAATTGTTGCCAAACTGGTTGTGCGTTGGATGTAAAACGTGCAACATTTTTTAGACTAGTTTCGCAGCAATGTTGCGAGACAAGTTAGACATTTTTGTTGCTCGTATTACCGTACCTTAAGCCTGTTAAAAACCTTTCTTCTTTGATTTACGTTACATTTTTAATGCGATTTTAGCATTGGTTATTTTTAAAACCGAGGTTGTCCCATTTTCTTGGCAAGTTTTCATACTTTATAATTGTAAGGATCTGCAAATTCGCGATGTCATTTACAAATTGAATTTTAAAGTAAAGTCTCTCGGCTGAGTCCTCTCGGCAAGTTACTGTGTAAACAAATAAAAATATAAAAATACATACAGTTGTCAACAGAGACTGAATAGATCGCCCACAGGCAAACCACCCTCTGTTAGTGGGGGCCGTTGTTCATTGAAATCTGAGCATCGATATTTTGTTATTTATGGAAGAAATACAGATGAACAATACGGTGGCTATAATTTGCTCTCATATGCAGGATTTAAAGCAAATGATTCAACACTGAAGGTGGAAGAAAATGTTACCTGAGTCATTTGTCATGTTTTCTTCGCCGTCTCGCGCTGTTTTAAGCGCTATTTTGCGAAATGAACATTTGACCTTGGGGGTTAGAACTAAACAAGGAGACAAGGCAGGCGGGGTGCGCCCATACCTTCGCCGAATTTCAGTTTCATTTCGAAAAGTCACCGAGAAAGGCGATCCTAAGAACCATAATAAAGTTTTCTAAACTTGATCGGTGCAAGGAACCAGACCAAAGGAATTCGAATCATTTGAGTCTATTCGAATCTACCAATCAGTGCAATGCGACGTTAGGAACTGCCAACGGTCGCGTTGCACTGATTGGTAGATTCGAATAGACTCAAATGCTTCGAATTCCCTAATCGATCGGATGCTGGTGTTTTTAAGGTAAGAATTTCACTGGTTTGGCGTCAGGTCCAGCTTTAAGTGAACTAGGTCATGCGCCGGCGTCTGATTGCTGCGTGCCTTGTAATACAAAACAATACAATACCATACATACTTAATTGACCACTCCCCATAGGGGCTTTTCAGGGCCAATGAAACACAACGAAACGACAGAACTGAACAACAACTGTTAAGAATCCCAACTGGCCGGAGGCAAGCCAGTTGGCTATTTACAAGTGCAGCTGGGAAGTTGAACCAGGGACAACCAGGATCAAATTCAACGAGTGATCAGAGCGGGCCTTGAAATCGGGATCCCCCGATCTCAAGGCAAGCGCCCTAACCACTGGGCCACACTGCCTCCTTGGTTAGTTCTAACCTCCGAGGTCAAATCTTCATCTCGCAAAATAGCGCTTAAAACAGCACGGGACGGCGAAGGAAACATGACACATGACTCAGGTAACACTTTCTTCAAACTTTTGTTGAATCATTTGCTTTAAATTCTGCACATTGGAGCAAATTATAGCCACCGTATTGTTCATCTATATTTCTTCTATAAATGCTCAGATTTCAATGAACAACGGCCCCCCACTAACAGAGGGTGGTTTGCCTGTGATGACGGATTTGGCGGTGTTTACAATAAAATTTGCTCTTGCACTTAAACAGTTTTCAATCTTTGAAATGTGTCGGTTGTTAAAACAAAATCTCAGTACGTATGAAATAAAAACATTAGACCATGGAAAGTGTTTGAACGATTTTTATTCACTTGTTGCTACGCATCAAAAACTCACTCGCTGTTTTTTTTTTATGTATTGCAACTCGTGAATAAAAATCGTTGGTGCACTTTTTCCACGGAATAATCTCTATGTCCTGCCCTTATTTAACCTCAGTGTGCAATGCCATTAGTGACTATGAGAATGCAAGGAATTTCAGTAGATGCTCGTCACTGACCCATTACGAACCTAAGGGACAACAAGAACGCCAGCAAAAATTGGCTATTTTACTAAAATAATGGCTCTGGCATTTTAATCTTTGGTGAATTTTCTTTCAAGTCCTCTACTAAACGCCCTATACTCACTGCAGCATCTTTCAGAGAGCTCAGCGTTGTCTTCTTGAATTTGCTCCAATACAGGTTCCGGGACATCCAGAGCTCGGCCAAGCATCCTCCATGAGGTACCAAGCTCATGTGCAATGTCAAGAAGATCACGATCTGAAGGAGTGCCAGACTTACATGAAAAACATGGGTCCAAATCTGAAGGGTAAAAGAAATGAACAGTAGGTTTGCATGGGGAGTAGGGTTAGCTCATCGGTGACAACATTTATCTTTACTAAATGCATCCTGCTCCGATCAGTCTTGGAGCCAGGGTCATCATGATATGGTTTGAGTTTGTTCCTTCTCTACTCCAATCCGAGAGGTTTTCCCCGGGTATTATGGTTTGCCCCTCTCATGAAAAAACAATATTCTATCTGATTTGATGCACAGTCACCCCAATTGGTAGAACCGAGAAAGCAACATCTTAAAAATGTTTGGGTTGTAGCCGGGCAATGTTGAAACTTATTTAAGAAGAGTTAACACTGGCTTTGAAAAGTAAAAAATTAGGACGTGTCGGTTACTACTGTAACCTTCTTTAGCTAATATAGCCAAGCCAATAAGCGTAGTTAATGGGTAACTAATTCTTGAAATAAATGAAACTAAATTGAGCCCGCGATCAAATAGAGAACTAGTACCTCATCAGCGGCCAACTTAAAAAAATTAACAAATTGATGTTAGTTTTTCATGCGTCTGTCCTGTTATTGATCATGAATTTTGTCATAACATTGTAAAAGTAGCTGTGGATACACGAGGCGATACAATAACAAAAAGGCAGGGGGTCAAAATTAAGTCAAAACGCAAGAAGAACGCGAGACAAAAATGCGAGAAATTTCAATTTTCTTCAAGCTGACGCGACCAATATTGCGTCAATATCGCATGAATTATAGCGGAGCTCCACGCGCGCGCAGAGCACGATAGTTAAGAAAATGGCATTTTGTAAAACATGGACTGCATTGGA
>NC_090888.1:17341489-17348989 GCF_036669925.1 Montipora capricornis | reverse complement strand
CCGAAGCTCGCCACACTTAACAAAAGGTCAGAGTTAGTTAGCAGCTGCCGGCATGCAAGTAGGCTTTTACTAAAGAACGTGTAATTAAGAACCAAACAATGTGTAATCAAGTGTGATGAAAAATGAATGCGTAAATGCCGCGTTTATGTAAATAGAATCATAAGATCCTGAAGAGTGGGAGCACCATGCTCCTAAGAAACAAGCTTGTCGATCTGCAATGAAAAAGTAGTTCACTCTTCTCTCTCTCTCTCTCTCTCTCTCTCTCTCTCTCTATATATATATATATATATATATATATAGATATATATAGATACGTAGACTTGAACTAGGTCAAAAACATTTATTTGCTACTCCGAGTTTCATGCTTCTCACGAAGCAATCATCAGGCAACTGCCAAAAAGAAGGAATACATGGTGTTTTACAGTGATTTTGAAAAAAAAAAAACGGTAGAAATTCACTATAGGCTGGGGTACATAGCGACGGATAAACAATAAAAACTGTTTCCAATGAGCTGCTAAAAATAAGCCTTAAATAATTACGCTATTAAGAAGGAATTTCTTTGCATGTCTGCAACTTGTTACAAGCTCATTTCTGTTGTTAAGGGTCGCCAAATCTGGTCTACAAATTATATAGTGTTTCTCCCACAGACATAAATTACACTTCTTCATTACATTTGAATAGGATCTCGCATGCCTAACAATCCGCCATTTAATGTGATAGTCGACTTTCTTGTCTTCCAAACCCCATACACATTTACTAAGTTCAGTGGAATTTCTGTAGCGTTCATTTCTAAAGGAACATGTGTGGTTTCTATAACGTGATTTGAATGATGTGTCGCAAAGACCGATGTAGGTTTGCTTTGACTGAGATGTTGTGACCTCTGCTTGGTAGATGATATTCCGCACGTTGCACTTTCCGTCTAGAGGGCAGGATCTTTTGTCACGGCAGTTGCAAGTGTTGATAGTTTGAGCGGGTGGATTTGATGACTTGTTAATGACGGCTTTATTTTGGTTGGAGATAATTGTTTTTACATTGCTTATGCAGCTATAACTAATTTTGAGAGTGTTCCGGTTGAAAATTCTGTGCAAAGGGTGTGATTTTGAGAAGTGCCTGCCGATTAAGGTGAGGAAACACTTTCCAACTTTTGTTTTGACGTTTTGGCTGTATGGAGGATTGAACCAGGTGATGTTTCTAGGCCTATTCTTGCGGCGGTGTTTGGTTTCTGGAGTTGTTTTTCTGTAGGTTAGATTATATATGTAGCCGCTCTTGTTGAGTGCCTCTTGGTGGGTTTCTTTCGCTTTATCAAATGATTCTTTGTCGGAAGAAATTTCTGAGAGGCGCTTGTTTATGGATTCCGGTATGTTCTTTAGGATGGATGGGAAGGGGGGGGGGGGGGGGGTGATTAGATTTCTTGTGAAATTGTGGGATGTTTCCTTCTTTTGTGTAGGGATAGTGCTTTCCAGATTGGAGGTCAAGGGTGACGTCTAAGAAATTTACTTTAGTGGTGTTTGCTTTCCTTGGTTGATGTTTCAGCTTGCCCGGATAGAAGTAGTGTGCTTTCCAACGTAATCGCCGCAGAAAATGTTCAGTTTTTTCGATTAGTCGTTTCATGTATTCATTTCTTGGTGGCAGTGGAATGTTCTTGGTTGAGTAATTCAAGTGAGAAGCATGAAACTCGGAGTAGCAAATAAATGTTTTTGACCTAGTTCAAGTCTACGTATCTATTCAAAGCTCTGGTAAACCCACTGAGCACTTTTAGCTGATGATCAATTTATCACGTCATTTCATTATATATATATATATATATATAACTGTTAGTGAGTCTCTCAGGCCAACAAAGGCTTCACCACGTCAGGAGGATCTGCAAGATTCCTAGTCCAAACCTCACGACATGAACGACTGTAGTAAGTAAAAAGGAAGCGAGGACGGACAACTTCTGACGCAAAAAAGTTTAAAAATTAAAAATTTACTAAAACGTTTCGGTCAAAGACCTTCTTCAGTTTTCAGCACAAGAAGATATATATATATATATATATATATATATATATATATATATATATATATAGATATACATATACAGAGAGAGAGAGAGAGAATATTACATGGCCGCGCGGGGATACGAATTTTATCTTTCAGTGTTGCAAGTATCTCTCACTCGTTCACTTCGCTCACTCGTGAGAGATACTTTCAGCACGAGAAGATAAAATTCGTATCCCCAAGCGGTCATGTAATGTTCTGTTTATTATATAGATATTGATGAAACGTCTAGATTTAAAACAACTTGTTTTATTCATTTTTGAGATGATGAAAAAGGGGTCACCAACCGCTAAAACACGCATATTGTGTAACATGAAACAAGATATGAAAGTTATGAAAAACAAATCATGATAATGTCAAATTTTGCAATAAAAATGTTAATGTAGTAGAGAAGAATTATATTAAAGCACAAAAGTATCTTACAATGAAGAGAAAGCTCGCATTTTATTGGCTATTCGTGTTGGTGACATGACAACACCTATATCCTCACATGTGAAAGATAAAAATGATATGTTCACTGCACGTGGTGAAGATATGATTTTTTAGTACAAGGAGAAATCCTGGTATTTCATCAATATCTATATAAGAAGAAATGATCATAACCAACTCGGCGCTACGCGCCTCGTTGGTTATATATATCATTTCATATCCAGCGCGCTCTCGTAGAATAATTGTTAAATATATGTGAAATGGTTTCAGTCGATCTTCAGAGAGTGCTCGACAATTCTGGGGAAAATTGGAGCAATATGATTAGATAAAAAGCTTGGATCAAACCATCGCTTTACTTCCTACTGATCTGTCTCGTGGGGGCCGTTGTTTTACCCCCACTCGTCAGGGAAGGACTTTACGAATGGATTACAGCATCTAATTACAAGTGATTACAACAGCTAGGCAGTGTTTTGATATTTTACTGCAATATTACCGTAATTCTTAGCGCCAAAGGTAATAAATAAAGGTATTATTATTACACTGGTGGGTACGCAGTTATTCAAGTCAAGCATCGGAGGGACGTAAACTTAAAGCTGAGTGTTTATTTTTAATTTGCTTAGAGTTGCTTTTTTCTCTGTATTTCAATTTTGGGCATAGCTTTAGAAGCTCTGATAAGGTTACATGATGCCTGGAGGACCTATGTCTAGAACAGAAACGAAAGGAGAGCAAAAGGGAACGACAACGACAAAACAATACCAGTAATAGCTCATACTTGTTGGAAGAAGTTACTCCACAAATTCTTTCCTTGGGCACTAAACCGTTTGTTATTTTAAAGGATGCGTTATTTAAAGTGGATGCGTACATTTTTAAAAGGTGGTTTAATCGGTTCTTTCTTTGTTCAGGAATGAAAATCGAATTTTTATTGTCAACTGGAATTAAATAACAATTATCTGTACTCTTTTGGACATAAAGAAAAAGGTGATTTGTTTGTTTTGCTCTCAAATGCGATTGAACAAGTGCTTTTTTAATCCGTTTGCCCAACTGGTTTTCGTTGTGCCTCGACAGTGACAAGAAAAGTTTGCCCTTATGTTATAAACACGTATTCGCAATGAGTTCTCGTAAAATTAAGAGCGAATCTCACTAGCTTGTGTTTTCAGAAGTTTTTTTAAAGCACCTAACCGTTATTTAAGTGTTGAAGCGGATCGTGTTTGAAGTTTGTCCTTTCTTGGTTGCATTGCCGTATTTTGCAGATTCTTGTCAGTCCAAGCCAGGCTGGCGTGTTTGAATGAAATACATCAAAATGTGAATGATCTTGTTTTCAGAGATAAAGTGGAATAAAGTACATCATAATAAACTCTTCTTTGACCTTGAACTGACAAAGTTGTTTTTATGGCTTCTAGTTTTAGCGTGATTGCTATTCGCTGGCTATTGACAGTTGAATCTGAAATGGCTTTTTTCCTTTTCCATTCGCTCGCTGAGGGTGTGCTTGTTTTCTTTAAAACTCATGTGGTTCAAGAAAAATTCATTGCAAAACTAGTGAATTGCAAAGTAAATTTCACTGGAAAAACCGATGTCGCACTCATTGCTTTGTGATTCGTGCGATATCGGTTTTTAGCGTAAAATTTACCATGGAATACACTAGTTAGGCATTGAATTTTTCTATAGAAGAAAGCAAAGAAAATAATTGAATTATTAAAGCAGCAACCGGAAACATCAAAACGCGGACAATTCGAAACCTTTTATTTTCACAAACCCTACAGGCAGTAAGAATAAACCAGACAGCTCCACTTTTAGGTTTGGCTAAATCTACATATTAAATTCATTGACAATAAAAATTAGCCAATGAGCGCGCGAGAATTTTGCAGTCATTGTAAAAACCCAGCTGAACTCGATCTCTTAACTTGAGCCCGCGATGTGGTCAGTGGATACCTTGTTTTGACAAGTGTCAATTGACGATAACATGGATGTCCAATCTCAAAGATGGACGCTGTAAACTTGCTGGAGTATGGTACGGTCAGACAGTGACCAAAACCAAATATGGGTTACCATATTTTCTCTGGTTAAAATATAAATGCTATGGTGTCCTAATGTGGTATAAATGCAATAGTAAAATGAATAGATTTATGTATCGTTCCGAAATGTTGATAAAAATGTAAAAGAATTTCTAGAATCTTGGCGTGGTATTGTTACAGTTCCCGCCTCAATTTCATAGCATTTCACTGCTAAACCTCCATTAAAACATTCATTGTACATATTTCAATCTATTTATTCTTACTTTTACATGTATACCACACTGGGACACCGTTACATTAACATTTTTAGCTGAAGAAGGTTATAGTAGCAACCAAAACGTCTTAAATTTTTACTTTTCAAAGCCGCTGTCAACTCTTCTGAAATGGATTTTTTTAAGTAACACTTTCATCCATTGCTATTATGCATGCAAAGATGCAAACGTTTTTAAGTTCGGATTTCAGAGTAGCCTAGGAGCTAATATCTCCGAGCAAATGACAGACAACAGAACACAACAACAACTACAACTTTAAGTGCAGCTGAAAAGTTGAACAAGAGACAAATTCAACCGGTGGCCAGAGCGGGTCTTGCATCCGGGATATCCGGATTTCAAGACAAGCGTCATAACCACTGGGCGTGCTGCCTCTTCAATTTATGCATTTCATCGCACAACATTCACAAATTCAACAAATAGATAAAATGTTTAGAGTCACTTGGCATTTTGAAATGCAAGTTACCCCACCTCAATGAACAAAGGATCCTTTCCGCTACCTTATAATGCAAGGGGCAATGACCAAAAATGGACTAAGGCTTGGCGTACCTTCTGCCTCCGAAGATTTGTCCATTCCCTGCTCCTCGTTCTGCAAGGAAAAGAAATTTCTATCTTTCAGGACACGCCTATGACATCAGGTTTGTTGCCGGTAAACTAATAAATCCCTTCATTTTATCCTTCACAAGGAAGATAACTATTAATAAAAGATATCTGCCACATATGAAAAGTGCTGTAACCACAAAAATTGCATGATATGCACAGAAAAATGATCATTCATCGTTATTTGTCCTCAACTCTCATTTGAGGTCTGTTTCCGCTCATTCTTAGCAGCAATAGAACAAGAAAAATATAAAAATAACTGTAATTTTAATAATTATAAAAACGGAACGTGCAACAGCTTTGAATCGAGCTACTTTACCAGCTACGAAAGTTGTTGCATTTATAGCGCTGACGACTTTGCTCATATTTTTCAGTATGATTTCAAGCGCGTAACACATTATATGGGTAAATAAAGGATTGATTGATTGATTGATTGGTTGGTTGGTTTGTTGGAAAAACTGGTCCCAATTATTGATCATGTCAACATTTCTAATTACACTTCGTCTTTGGGTTTGAGAGACTGCATTTACCTGAGAATGTTGAAGTTCAAACCACTTCTCTAGTCCTGGAACTGTTAACGTTTCATCCGAAAAATTCTCAACGCAACTGACCACCTCTCCACAAGGTAGTACCTTGAGAAGATGAAGGGAATCGTCTTGGCCAAATCTCTGAGACCTATGTTGGGAAAACATGCGACCACTTTGCGGGCAATGCGTACATGCCACACTTAACTCATACCGAAGATTACTTAGCCCAGGAACGTCATGTGAGAGGCCATTTAAGGTTCTCTCAATGAAAGTGCGAACTTCGACGGCCATTTTATTTGAAGCATTGCTCGATGATGGTTCGAGTGGACACTGACGCCTCTTTAGAACAACCTTAATGAAACGTTTTCTGCAAATCAGGGCGAGTATAATCTGCTTTCCAAGTAAAAACCTGGCTCCATTATTAAATAGTTTAGGAGTTTCCTTGAACCCACTTTCGGAGCACCAACTGATGCATCTTGACACAAACTGTGGAAACAGCCCATGCGGTACAAAACCACCGAGAAAATGCATAAAGAGTGGACATGGGTCGCGTTCAGACGGCTTGATCTCGCAAAGCTCTGATGGTGATGATGTTAACTGTGTTGGTACGAAGTAGATTGGCTCTTCTTTGTTTTCTGAAGTCGGCATCCCTGAGGAAAATTTGGCGATTAAAGCATACAGCTCCATCATTTCGAGGATATCCTGTTTTCGGAGGCCTTTCTCAATAAAATCGGAAAAAACATGATCGACAAGAGCTGTCTTTAGAATGCCACTATCTTGGAGTTCTTTCCAGTAATTCCGGTACAAAGGATCCTAAGTATGAGGGAAACGTCAATTATTATGAGGATGGGTCATTAAAAGAAAAAGAACATGCACAAGTTTGTCCCTTTGGCAGAAAGGAAGGAGTACAACATAAGAAGCAAAATATCATGCTTGCTTCTGTACAATATTCTTATTAAACGCTAGCGTTTAAGAAAACTTAAGACATGATTCTCCACTGGACCAGAGGATCTTCTTCTCAACCTAGAATACAACATACGTGACCAAACGATTGACAATAAAGTAGACAGAACACTGCAAATGCCACACGAAACTTAAGCTTTAAAATGCCTATCACCTCAACACACTTTTCCACTTTACTTATTCCCCGAAATCAACCCAAATACATCGTGCTGTTTTCAGAATCCTTTGATTGAAATTTCACTTATTTATTGGTTTTGAAAGACGGGAAAAGTGGTCATACTTTGATCAATAACAGAACATTAAAAGGAAATGGGTTCGATAACAGATAAGGTCGCAGACTGCTTTGCATTGAGATAGTTCCTTGAAAACAGCGATGCAAATTAATTTGTGACGTCAATCCGTTCCCATTCATTGCTTGGTTATGGATCAAAGTGTGACCACTTTTCCCGTCTTTCAAAGCCAACAAAAAAAGCAAAATTTCAGTTGTAAAGGTTCTAAAAACAACATGATGTATTTGGGACGATTTCAGAGAAAAAAGACATGCACTTTAACAGGGAAGACAACTTTGAGCAACCGGATGCTTCTTTGGCAACCGTGACCCCAGAAGACTGATTGAAATCCAATATTCTTCGACAACTACGGGAAAAGTATGGCAAAACTGCA
>NC_090888.1:17326489-17336489 GCF_036669925.1 Montipora capricornis | reverse complement strand
ACAGCGTTTCCAATTGTGGGGTCTTTGGGACAGAGGATGGTTCTCCCTTTGTTCATCCATTGTGGGACCGAGTCAGATTCTAGGACCTCGTTCAGTTGGCGCACAAAACGCCCGTGAAGTGTAGTAAAGCTCTTTAACCAGTAACCCTACACACCATCAGGTCCGGGTCCTTTCCAGTTCGCTACTTTCTTCAACTGCCGTCTCACAGCAACTTCAGATATTTTGACGTCCTCTTGGGCTGAGCATTGGCTGAGCTTGTCTCTAACATCGGTCAACCACTCGGCATCTCTGTTATGCTCAATTGAGTTATCCCAGATGTTGCTCCAAAAATTACAACTCTCTTCAGCGTCCGGCATACAGTTTGTATCCGTTCCTGAGGAGTCTCCATCGAGTTCTTTATAGAGCTTCTTCTGATCGTACTCAAACATCCGGTTCTGTCTGTACTGCTGTACCCGCTGTACTTCTCGGCTTTGGCTGTCACTCGCTGCTTCAGTTCTTCAATAACAACATTGAGCCCCTTCTTCTTCACAAAGTATTTCTACCTAATCTGTGTTAGACCTCTTAACTTCAGGCTTGGGTTGCTCCTACTCCTTCCGAGCTGACTGATTTCTCCTCTAAGCACTTGGATCTTACTCTTCATTCTCCTTTTCCAGAAAGGCTCCTTCCTAGGATGATTAGTTGCTCTCTTTATACCCAATTTCCGGGTAACGACTATTGCCGCCGCTCGAAACAACTGGTTGGTCTCAGTAATATCAGTGGTCTCAACACGTGCAAGGAGTACGTTTATTTCCTGTGTTGCTTCTCTGAGTTTGGTCCTATCAACATGCTTCAGTGGTCTAAGCTCCTCTCCCCGACCTTCTTCAATTGCCACCTTTATTTCCTCTAAAATGTCTAGTTGTTTCTCTGCCAGACCTTCGCTGTTCACGATTCTGAATGCCCCAACATGAGCCCCACCACCTTCACGTCCTGATGTATCTTCAGGAGGCTCGTCACTCGGTTCAATAACATTCTCAATTTCACTGTCCGTATCTCCGATGGAGCCCCTTACTTGCCGCTTAATCTCCTCCAGCTCAACCTCAGAAAGCCACTTGTTGGTCTTAATGGCGCGAGCCTCGTCAGCAAGGTTTTGTTCTGACACCTTGAACATTTCTCTCTTTTGCCAAGCATTCAGCATTCTCTTCCTGTAACCTCTAACTGTTGGTTCACTTTCAAAATAACATTCCATCACAACTCGATTCACTGCATTGTTCCATTTTCTACGGCCAGTTGCTGGTTGACGACCGAGTGGTGCCTGACCGGGCACACCATCACTGCTGGACAAGAGACCTTCATATCCGGTCTCATTCACGTCGTTATCTTCAATTTTGTCATTATGTATCATCATCAGTGTGAGTTTTCCAGCCACGTGCTGGGATTTTCTTTTTCCGGGGTTGTCTCCCCTAGATCCGCCGTGTTTTGCGATGTTAACAGGGGCACCTCGAGTAGGCTGTAGCTCTAGGCCACACACGGACAGTCTTCCCCAAGGATAGGCTAGTGGTCACTTGGGGTTGACCATAATTGCCTAGGCTCGTTAGCTGGTCCAAGAGCACTGGGGTTCGCTTCACTTGACGCTGGATATGGGGACACCAGGCTAGGACGCCACTAGGGCCACTAGGAAAAGTACTACTCCTCCAGGGATCCTTGCCTTATCATTATTATTATTAATATTATTATTATTATTATTATTATTATTAGTGGATTATTGAAGTGCGTTTGACAGTCGCTTTAAAAGCAAAGGAGAAGGGTAGGGAAAGAAATCTTACAGGCCCGAAGTTTAAGGATTGTGCTTGGTGAAAGTACTTTGCCCTTGGCTACACTCTGAACCAAGGTAGGTTAAGTCTGCAAATGAGCCAAGTGGCCCATCAGGCCAGAGCTTATCCCGGTTTCCATGCCATGAAGCGACCAGGAGTATCTCTAATCCCCCCTGGATGGGATGCCAGTCCATCGCAGGGTTACCCCCAGCATTTCGCCGGTACCCATTTATACACCTGTGTGGAGAGAGACACCGTGGGAGTAGTGTCTTGCCCAAGAACACAACACAATGTTCCCGGCCAGGACCCGAACCTGGAACATTTGCTGCAGAGTCGAGCACACTAACCATGAGGCCACTGTGCCTCCCAGACTCTAAATCATACATAAGTGCAAACTGCTTGATTTAAGAGGGTAAGTTGTGATCAAAATAACTACGCATGGAAACGCAGCGAAACGTAAATAGCCCCCAGAGAGGACATGTGGTTAATAGTAAAATACTAAACACAGAAAGATTGAAGAACGTAAAAGGAACCGAGTAACGTTGTCACAGGAGTGACTTCAGAATACCCCGTCACTATAGTCTTCTTAAAGCGGCATCGTTTGAAGAACGAGGGGTATCTACGCGTATGGAACAAAAGCGTCACAAACGCGACCAAAATCAGAATTTTGTTCTAATTGTCTGAAAGATTATTAAGAAATATCCCTTGCCAAAAATCAGCGCGTTGGCTCCATACAAACAATTAGCGCATATGACGTATCACTGCAAGTATGACATGATTCAAAGGGGGTGGGGGGGGGGGGAACACACTGTGTCAAACAGAGGGTACTCACCAAATTGTGGCTTTTCGCCACCTAAATATCATAGGATGCTTGCTTGAAAAAAGGCTTACCAAGGGGAGGTCACGGGCACCCCTGGACCCCCTAGCTACGCCCTAATAAATATGCACAGGACCCCCAAGATAAGAAAATGCGAACGCAATTATTATTATTATTATTATTATTATTATGTCACCATCGTCACTACGCAATCTTGTGTGCGATAAACTTCCACAAGGTCTCACTCAATTAGGCAGTTATATCATACCTGGACCTGGTCTAATTGTGCATTTTTCTTGTCTGCTTCAGTTTGGATCAAATCTTTAGCAATTAGTTTTGCTATTTCATCCCCAAATTCAGATTCCTCGAGTTTCTTTCGTTCACTCGGAGTCCAGTTCATGACTTGATCCACCTCAACTTCACATGCTTCAACTCCAACAGTACTCTCTTCGCTAGGATCAAAAGGTAAACTGAGCAGAGATTTCTTCATGCTTGTTTTGCCTGCACGGGCCTGTCCAAGAATTACGATGCGCCCACGATAAACTTTGACCTTTCCAGTTTGCATGGCCTTCTGAAAAGCATACACAGCCTCTGAGCCCCGGGCAAGAATTTCCAGTGGAACAGATGAACCTGTAAAAGAACAAAAAACTGAAGAAATGTGTATTAATCAATGATGACTTGGGCATACTCCACAAAAATATAAATACGTTACACAGGGGTAGAACCTACAGTACAAATGACTGCCATGATCTATTAATGAACCATAGGAAACTCGTAGGAGCTAAGCTATCAAACTAGGTCTAGCTGACATTGGTCCTGCATTTGGCAACCACTAAAGCATCAAAGGGTGAGTTTCATGCAAACACTGCATTAGAATTTACCATCCAAAGTGAAGTCAATTTTTAAATTCACACAAAACATTATTTGCTAAATGGTTAAGGTGTCTTATAGATCAGTTACATACCTTGTAACAGAAAAAAAAAAAAGAATTATATGCTAATTTTTTGTAGCTTGGGATACCAAAATAGTTTATGGAACTAACTGAGCCAAGTTTACAAACATTAGCATTAGAGAAATGAAGATACCCATTTGAAATAATCAGCAAAACATCTCCCTACCATCTCCTCTGGCAGCATCATGTAAGTGGATAAAATTAAGTTCATCATCGTTGGGAGATTGAAACCCTACTGTTTCAAGTGGTGGCCTTGCATCAGAGTGAATTGAGATGTTGATTGCAAATTTCGTGCTGACAGAAGGACGCCGTTCATTATTTATGTTAGGGGAAGGGCTGGTAAGACCCGTCAGAAAGCAAAACAAAACGTTTTAATCCCATTCAGGGAGAATGAAAAAGAGTGATAAACTACTTTCAAAAATAGATACCCCCCCCCCCCCCCCCCCACAAAAAAAAAATAATAAAAAAATGCAAACAAAAAACAGGCATACTCATTCAATCAATACTTGTTACTAATCAACCGAAAAATCTGTAAGTGAGAACAAAGATACAAACTGAAAGCTAATACTGCCAAATAAGTGTTTGTAAGTCTGTATCACCATCTCAGGGATATACTCTGCGTTTGAAAATAAAACAAAATAAAAATCACCAAACCCCCCGCATCTTTGTTGTGAAAGGGATAAAATCCCCTGGACTATAGTTTGTCTTAAAGAAACAATTTACAAATTCTAGGAGGAGGAGCAAGAAATAATAAAATACCAAAAATACTGATTTCTTAATATTGTACAAATACGTACGAAATGATATATGAAATGAATCATACACTGAACTGCGGGTATGAAATCAAGTAAAGCTATGATCCTCGCAGTTACTGACGCAATTTTAGCAATTACGCAAAAAAGTCTGAAAATTCAGGACTTCAATGTGGTTTGAACCCGTGACCTCGCGATACCGGTGCTACGGTCTAACCAACTGAGCTATGAAGCCACTGACGTTGGGAGCTTTACTTGATTTCATATCCGCAGATCAGTATATGATTTATTTCACATATCATTTTGTTCATTGATTCTTTCCTCACGGGAAAATTACAACCCACAAATGATGAGCTTCCAACGTCAGTGCCTTCATAGCTCAGTTGGTTAGAGCGTTGCACCGGTATCGTGGGCTCACAGGTTCAAACCCCATTAAAGTTCTGAATTTTTTTTCTTTTCAGAGACCTGTAATAATCAGTTGTTGAATTCGATTCCATGGAGATCGCTAATCGCTCAAACGTTGGGAAACCTGTGACAAATTCCATGAAACAACTGTTTGATCATTGCGCATTTTTCCTCACAAAGGAAATGATATTTTGATTTAACGTCTCTGGCTCGCATTCCATGTAGGGCCGACGTTTGATTTCGTTTTTCTAGCATCAGTTTTGGTAGCGGAAGGGGAGAGTTGGCTGACTGGTTAAAAGAAGGGCACACGGTTGCAAGACAATTCTGTGCAATTAACTAAGGAGTTGTTGTGCAAGGTAATTAAAAGAAATGTTTCTGTTCAGAAAATTATTCAGCTGACTTCACCACCACTCCCCAATAATCAAATTTCTAATCCTCATGACGATTTTGTTTATAAATAAATGTTCAAATTTTCACAAGTTTCTGATAACTACAAAATGGAATAGAGAAAAATAGCGGTATTTTTGCTAATGATAGGGTATTTAACAACGAACTATGGCGAAAAACGCCTCAAAAGAAGTTTTAAAAGGAAAATTTAGTATACCGTTTATCATGAAGTCAATAAATTTAAGATTTCACATTTACCCATAAACACAAAATGATTTCAGTGATTTCATTCTTTTTTAGTTTACTTTAACAATGGCACACCAAATAAGATCAGTCCTGGATGGCTAATATTATGTTCACTTTTTATTTGAATGAGCTGGAATAACATAAACTAGCTACAATCCCTGTGATCAAAATTTTTGTTCTATTGCCGTAGTCTTATTAAACTTTCTAATATTCAGAGCCTTTTATTTTAACAAAACAAGGGCAACTATCTAAAGCTTCTTGAAGGACGGCTATGTACGGCGGTTTCCTTCCAGCTCCAACCCCACACATAGCACCTGAAGTAGCCCCACTTTAAGTTGCATTTCACCAAAGTGGAAACATTGTACTGATCTACAACAATAGGGTGGCTGATGTGGTGCAGGGACGAAAGCGCAGTGTCTTGCTGAGGTGAAATTCGCTTCAGTGTTCCTCTACAGCCAGCAAATCTTGCTCCATTACCTGTGCTTGCTGTCACAGTGAACTGTATGACGAAATTTGCTGTGGGGACAACTTCCGTTGTAGTGAACAGTCTGAACCGAGTAATCGCTGCATTTCTTTGGCAACCAAATCAGGTTTCGCTTTCTCCTAGTGGCCCAAGCTGATGTTACAGCCTCAAGCTAAGGTAAGTCGTCTGATTAGCAATAAATGTTTCGGCCTTCTTGGTTCCTTTGCCCAGCTCTCCTTGCTGGGTTGGTGGCATGGTAACTGAAAGAACCATGAACAGCACGAACAATCACTTGGACACATCTAGGAAAGCTTGCACCTTCCTGAAGCTGGGACGCACACTTCAGTTGGGTGAGATCCATCATGGAATGCCTCTCGGGACTGAGACAGTTCACAAGGGTTGCTTGGAGCAGAGACGGTCTTTGAAACACACAAACACACCCCACAGTAGAAATGTATGGGTCGAAAGACAGAAAATAAGGTTGCTTCAAATAGGACAAAATTGCAGTTTGAGCTGGGCAGTGGTGGTGAAGGTGCGTGAATTATTTTCTGAAGAGAAACATCCTTCCAGTACACCGCCTTATATTGCACAGGGTAGGCCTTTTGCAACAATTCGTCACGTGACCTTTGTTTCACAAACTGAGGAGGACATTGGGGTCTGTGTTAATGTGGTATCTGCTAATGTTTGGGGCGGTATTTTGGAAATTGTAGTCCGAAAAGTTCGGAATTGTGGTATGATCCAACCCCACGGAAAGGGGTTCTCGTACGTTTTGGTTCACAGTATTCGGTGCAGAAATAACGTTACGGAATTATCAGAAGTCCATTTGCTCCAGGGGGTAAGAAATTGGAAACTCTGCCACCTTCCTTCTTGGTGCGAGATCACGCTTGCAAGCGAGATTCGTTCTAACGATCATTTGCTGTACTGACAAAGGTAATCCGCACACGCAGAGCAAGATGGGGAAGAAAATGTAGAAAACCCCCAATGTCCCCCTCCAAACAAGATGATTCTGCAGAATTCGTGAAATTATTTTTTCCAGAAATAAAAAGAGCAGCTTCAAATATACCACCATAACGATTTTCGTAAGTATATCGTTTAAGGACCGCGCCTACTATTGTTATTGCCCATACGTTCTGCACATCTCGAGATATTCGGATTTCCTATTGCTAGTGCTTATTACTTTTTGTACAGAGATATTTTTGTGCGGTTCAAAACTATGCAGAGAAAGCAGAACTTAGCAAATGCTCTGGATATCAAAAAAGGAAATTGAGGGTAACCTTGGATTTTTCAGAGATAATTTAGCTTCAATTTAGAAAAGAACGCCATGCATTGCTTTGTTTTAAAGCTTTTTACAAATATTGTTGATTAATTATCTTTGAAAAATACGTGGTTACACCCAATTTTCTTTTTGGATTTCAATAAAACTTGTTAAAAAAACCTTGGAAAGAAGCAGTTTACAATGAGTGTAACATCGTTTGGAAACCG
Source organism: Montipora capricornis (assembly GCF_036669925.1). Classification (NCBI taxonomy): domain Eukaryota; kingdom Metazoa; phylum Cnidaria; class Anthozoa; order Scleractinia; family Acroporidae; genus Montipora; species Montipora capricornis. The sequence goes on along the minus strand of NC_090888.1, from coordinate 17,329,195 downwards.
CCATACCAATCAGCATCGAGTTACATAACAAACAATCTTTCGCTCTTAATTAAGCTGCAACGGCGTTGAAGTCATTGTAACGCGAATGGCGTTTTAGTGGATCTTTAAACAAAACATACCGTTATGGAGTTCTTATTCAAATCAAACTTATTTCCCTCACAGTAGTTGAGAACCAAAACTCACTTCGAAACCGAGACAAACAGCAACTCGGAAATGGTCCATTGGATAAACAAGACAGGCGGTGAAAAATAAATATCTGGAATCTTAAAAGCGACGAGTAATGGTCTTGGGCAACAATTGCATCTTTCCAGATGGATATCAAAGTGAACTTTGTTTCTAATATTTTACTAACTGTAGTGTTATGTACAACACTGAAACCAAATGGAAAATTCTGTATGGGTTTAACAAAAATTGATGGAATCAAACGCCTTGAATGCAACTGTATTTACTGAAGTCGCATCTCAGTTGTCTGGCAGTTTACATTTATTTTATACTCAATAATCAGTGGAAATGTGACAGTGAAAAATTACTTGAAAGAAAGCTTGTTGTCTATTTTGTGTTTTATTATTCACGGTCCAGGAAAAGGTTCTTCAGAACTTAAGGGTTTGGTCCTGAGCTGTGACACGCATTGTGTTTCTTGTCTGCACGCACAATTGAAATAGGAAGGGTTTTTTTTCCTCGATCTAAAAGCAAATACGTTGTTTGTTTCAATACATTTTACCCTGGAAAAGGTTTCTGTCAGATTTTTCGGCCGTTGTGGATTCATCGTGTTGTGTAATATTCAAGCTTCACTAATTTGCATAAGTGGGTTTCCTCATAAAGATGACAGGAACTTGCCATAGTTGTTAACGTCAGAAAAAGATTTGTTTAGTCAGCGAATTCTTTTTCAACCCATTCACTTGAAATGTATTTTTTCTCACTTGGTGTTGCCTTTTTTGGTCAATGAAATAAATGCCCAAAAATAAAGATTCTTTACGGATCTTTCAGTGGAATAATCTTTTTGTAATTTCATATTCCGTCAAATATTTGCATAAGAAGCTTGAAATAAACATCGCAAGCACACAAGAAATTTAATCACATTTACCTTTTCATCGAATTCTCATCAATGTTTTGGCAACTGTTGTGTTATGTGCAACACTGAAACCAAACGGCAAATTCTCTCATAACTTTTTCGCGTTGGATATCAGAGAAGGAATCGCACACCTTGAGTGCATGTGTTTACAATTTTCTGGCTATTTATAATTTTATCAACTCTGCACAGTTTCAGGTAAAAAAAAAAAAAAAAACAATTTGAAATTTGACTAATTCTTTTTGGTCAAGAATTATTTAGCAGAAGTTTGGAATTAAAATAGTTCCAACTACAAATGACTCGTGTATCAAAAAAGAAATTAATAAAATAAAATAAAAAAAAGAAATTTAACAGACAGAAATTTGGGAAAACTGGAAACTATCTGGGAATCCATCGGTTTCAATGCTATGATAACAGCTGTTAAACATTGTTTGTTTCTATTATTTCAAGGACGCAAATGCTGCCAAAAAAGTAATGAGTGAATTTTGTATAAATGAGGAATAAGCATCGTTCAGGCCTTGTTTTATTCTACATGCATTCATGGTAACAGCCTAAAGAGATGATTGACTGTCAAAAATATAATTTTCGTGGTAGCACTTATCAGTGACCAAGCTTGAGCTTTCAGGCTAAAACTGCATAAATATGGCATAAATGGAATTACAAGTGTTCAGACACACCTTAAATTATCCAACTGCATCTCAGTTAGGGCAATGATATCATAACGTGAAGTTGCTATGTGTAAGATTGCTTGTTTTGTTGACACAGCTTCGTATATTTGCAAAAAATGTTAAAAAGAAAAATTTTGCTGTTGGGTGCAATTAGGACCAGGGCTTGGGTTTACATTGCAGCTAAGCTGGAGAAGAGTAATTCGACAGCTTGCATCAGAATTAGGATAGTAACTCACTCTCGACGCAGAAAAGCCTTTGCAAAGAAATGGTAAGAAAACATGGCAGCTAATCTAAAGCGTTCCCGTGAACTTTAAGTTGCTTGATGTCACAGCTCAAACGATACACTGTAACTGTTACTTTGCACAATGCTCACTACTACCGTGCGTACAAACGTATGACGTACCGTGACAAATCCCAAGAAGTTTTTTCACAATTATATTCACGTGATCTATTGGCCATTCTCTTCTACATAATCATTACCCAAGACTTACTTGCGGGCATTTGGTGTGAAATGTCATACATGTAATTTCCCGATTATTCTGTTCCCGCTTTCAGCTTTCAAGTCAAAATTTTTCCTGTTCCGGTAACACACACTATTACATATTGTGATACTATATTACAGTAACTCTTTATACCTCCAAGGGATTTTGCAGCAAAATCCCAACAGGTGCATTAATAATCTGAAACAAGGAAAAAGCAAAATTGAACTACAGTGTAGCGGGTTGTCGTGAATACACCCAAACTGAGTCGAGTCGACGGCTGGTTAGCAATTTGACTAGGATTAACTCCATTTGATCAACCAGTTGACGATTGGACCCAATTAGAACGAATCGACTCAGTGTACAGTACTTTCATTTGTGTTGACAACATCACTGACACAAGGTTCACAACTCCTTTGAGATTCCTAAAAGAGTACCTTAGTACGAGCTAACCAAAGACCCAATAAACTTTCACCTGAACTTCCTTCAC
>NC_090888.1:17296489-17313989 GCF_036669925.1 Montipora capricornis | reverse complement strand
CTCACCCGATCCTTGTGAATCAAAAGGAGTGTTGGCTACAGCAGACCTCTTTCCATCACCTCCATGTCCATACACTTTCTGAATTCCACTTCCCTCCGGTGCCTCAGAGCTTGGAAGCAAAACTTCTGATTCTTCGGTTTGCGCAGATGTTTCTTCAGGTTGGGTACGTTGTTTACCTTTATCTTGAGACTCTTTGTTTGGTTCAGATGTCTCTGGTGCAGTCCCAGGTACTGCAGGTTCCACTTCAGCTTGACTATCAAAAGTGATTACTTCCTCTGTGTCTTCTTTTGCCAGCTCCTGAGAAACCTCCATTAGTCCATTTACAATGTGTAACATTTTTGACTCAGACACTGGCAATGCATCAGAAGCAACTTCTTTCTCACATTCATCTAACAGTTTCACTTTTCCATCTTTCCCACATTCATCTAACAGTTTCACTTTTTCATCTGTCTTTACAACAGCGCTAACAAAGGGTGCATTACTCTTTTGAGATTCTTTATAGAGAAACTCCTTAGTACAAATCTCCACTCTGACATTAGAAATCTTTTCATTCGCTAATGTAGTAGCATCAACAGAGCTAACCAAAGATTTTGATCCCAATAAACGTTCACTTGAACTTCCTTCACATAGCTTGGAACCTTGTACAGCTTCTTTGGGTTGTGATTTCAAAGGGAGTGTCCCTTTTTTCAACTGTGTTTCCTGAACTTTTTCCACGACATTATCAACAGTATCATCCTGCCTTGCACTTTTCAATCCTTCCTCTTTGTGTACATCAAGTGCTTCTTTCAGCTTAACAATGTCTACATCAGCTCTGTTATTCACAAATGATTTCTGAACAGTATACTCTTGTTTTTTTGATCTATCCTCCGCTTTGTTTAACAATGTTTCAGCGACCTGGAATGCAAACTGTGCCCGCATATTAGCCTCAGGTTGTTGTTGCGACATCAAAGGAGGAGTACTTGACCTACTTGAACTACTCCTTGAACTACTTGAACTATCCTCCGCTTTGTTTAACAATGCTGCAGCGACCTGCACTGCAAACTGTGCCCGCATATTAGTCTCAGCTTGTTGTTGTGACATCAAAGGAGGAGTACTTGCCCTACTTGAACTACTTGAACTATTCCTTGAACTATTTGAACTATCCTCCGCTTTCTTTAACAATGTTTCAGCGACCTGGAATGCAAACTGTGCCCGCATATTAGCCTCAGGTTGTTGTTGTGACATCAAAGGAGGAGTACTTGACCTACTTGAACTACTTGAACTACTCCTTGAACTATTTGAACTATCCTCCACTTTGTTTAACAATGCTGCAGCGACCTGCTCTGCAAACTGTGCCTGCATATTAGTCTCAGCTTGTTGTTGTGACATCAAAGGAGGAGTACTTGACCTACTTGAACTACTTGAACTAATACTCCCTCCTGAAAGGTCCAGTGTAATATTTGGAGTCCCGGGTGCAATGCTTGTCAAACTACTTGCAGGTTGTCGTATAAGAATTTCCTTTGTCACATCCTTATTGATATTTGGATCTTTGACTTGGATTCTTTTTCTTTTTCGAGTTCTAGTGTCAAACTCTGGTTGGAATTGTTGCATTCCTTGCAACGGGGTTGCTGGGGCTCTGACAATAAATACAGGTGGTGGAGGCCGTCCAATTGGATAACCTGGGGAGTGTTGATATACAAAGAGTCCATGAGGCTGTGAGGGACCAGACACTGGAGGAAACTGCCCCTGCATTCCTTGGGGTGGTCCGTACTGGGCTGGACCACCCATGGGAAGTTGAAAATCAACCTAAAGAAAAATGAAAAAGGAATAAATAATGATCATTCAAAAACTCAATCATTCATGAGCCTAATAGCCTATCAAAACACAGATAAAACGTCATGTGCATCAGCTTTATCTCCTGATAAAAAACTCCTTGTTAGTATTCCTTATGTAAAGAATACTAATAAGGCATAGCTTGTTCTTCGTGTACGCTAATCACAGCAAATGTTTTATCTGGGCTAAAAACACTTCCTAAGCCTCGTGTTTTTAAACCTGATAAAAATACTGCTGCTCGTTTTTTAAGCATTACTTACACTACAGGATATAGATTTTTGACTCACGCACTGGCAATGCATCACTAGCAACTTCTTTCTCACATTCATCTAACAGTTTCACTTTTTCATCTGTCTTTACAACAGCGCTAACAAAGGGTGCATTACTCTTTTGAGATTCTTTATAGAGAAACTCCTTTAGTAAAAATCTCCAATCTGACATTAGAAATCTTTTCATGCGCTAATGTAGTAGCATCAACAGAGCTAACCAAAGATTTTGATCCCAATAAACGTTCACTTGAACTTCCTTCACATAGCTTGGAACCTTGTACAGCTTCTTTGGGTTGTGATTTCAAAGGGAGTGTCCCTTTTTTCAACTGTGTTTCCTGAACCTTTTCCACGACATTATCAACAGTATCATCCCTCCTTGCACTTTTCCATCCTTCTTTTTTTTGTACACCAAGTGTTTCTTTCAGCTTAACAATGTCTACATCAGCTCTGTTATTCACAAATGATTTCTGAACAGTATACTCTTGTTTTTTTGATCTATCCTCCGCTTTGTTTAACAATGTTTCAGCGACCTGGAATGCAAACTGTGCCCGCATATTAGCCTCAGCTGGTTGTTGTGACATCAAAGGAGGAGTACTTGACCTACTTGAACTACTTGAACTACTACTCTCTCCTGAAAGGTCCAGTGTAATATTTAGAGTCCCGGGTGCAGTGCTGGTCAAACTACTTGCAGGTTGTCGTATAAGAATTTCCTTTGTCACATCCTTATTGGTGTTTGGATCTTTGACTTGGATTCTTTTTCTTTCTCGAGTTCTAGGCTCAAACTCTGGTTGGAACTGTTGCATTCCTTGCAACGGGGTTGCTGGGGCTCTGACAATATATACAGGTGGTGGAGGCCGTCCAATTGGATAACCTGGGGATTGTTGATATACAAAGGGTCCATGAGGCTGTGAGGGACCAGACACTGGAGGAAACTGCCCCTGCATTCCTTGGGGTGGTCCGTACTGGGCTGGACCACCCATGGGAAGTTGAAAATCAACCTAAAGAAAAATGAAAAAGGAAAAAATAATGATCATTCAAAAACTCAATCATTCATGAGCCTAATAGCCTATCAAAACACAGATAAAACGTCATGTGCATCAGCTTTATCTCCTGATAAAAAACTCCTTGTTAGTATTCCTTATGTAAAGAATACTAATAAGGCATAGCTTGTCCTTCTTGTATTCTAATCACAGCACATGTTTTATCAGGGCTAAAAACACTTGCTACGCCTCGTGTTTTTAAACCTGATAAAAATACTGCTGCTCGTTTTTTAAACATTACTTTAATACCTTCAGGGAAAAACAGGATATAGTGACCCAACATGACAACAAAAATTAAGGCAACAGGATAAAAAACCGGCCAAAACAGTTTCCCTCAACATTTTCCCCCACATTTTGTCAATCATCATTATTGATTAATTTTGTGGAATCCCGTAAGGACCCAACTGATTTGTTTTCAGTTTGTGATATATCTAGTGCGCAAGTCTACACCATGATAATGAAAATTGGTCCTCATAAAGCTTCGGGCATCGACAAGATCAGTGCTCGTCTTCTATGCATTGCTGCTCCTGTTATTGCTCCGAGTGTTGCTAAGTTAATTAACCTTTCGTTCTCTACATGCAAATATCCTACACAATGGAAAACTGCAAAGGCGACACCTTTATTCAAAAGTGGTGCGAGGTATGACCCCTGTAATTATCGACCTATCTCCATGCTTCCCGTTTTGTCGAAGGTTATTGAACGTCACATGCATAATTGTCTTTATACCTTTCTCAATGATCATAATCTGGTCTACTCTAGACAGTCTGGGTTCCGAAAACAGCACAGTACCGAGACAGCTCTTATTAAAATTATCGATGATCTTTTATTCAGTCTGGACAATGACAAGGTCTCTAGTATGGTGCTTGTGGATTACCGAAAAGCGTTTGACATGGTTGATCACGAACTTCTACTAAAGAAGTTGAAGGCTTGTAGCATAGTCAATCAAGAGCTCAGATGGTGTCGTTCTTATTTGTCTAGTAGAAAACAAGCACTTTATTTAGGTGGAGTGGAATCGTGTAAGTCTCTAGTTAAACATGGCGTTCCTCAAGGCAGTATCTTGGGCCCTTTGTTCTTTATTCTATTCATTAATGATCTGCCTTTACACGACAGCTCTCAAATTGATCTTTACGCTGATGATACAACAATTACAACTTCTTTGGATTTCAGGAAAATATCACAACTGGAACTTTCACTGAACACATCTGTAAGTGAAATTCAGCTTTGGGCTAATGCAAATAAGTTACCTTTAAACGAAGAAAAGACGAAGGTTTTGATGATTACCGGGAAAAGACTTGCATCCAAACTTCGCAATCTGCCGAATGTTACAACAGATGGAGTAAAAACCCTCAAAATTGTAAACAGTGCTACCCTCTTGGGTTTAGAAATTGACAACACGCTCTCTTTTAATTTGCATACCGAAATGATTTGTAAGAGGCTTTCTTCGCGAATAGCTGTATTACGTAAGATTAGAGTATTTTTGCCGTTATCTCAACGCCTACTTTACTATAATGCTATAATTCGCCCGGTATTGAGTTATGTGAGTGTTATCTGGTCATCGTGTGACACGGAGTTATTAAATAGAGTTTTAAAGTTACAAAAGTGCGCAGCGCGAGTTATCATGTATGCAGACCGCCAAGCATCATCGGTAGCACTATTTAATAAGCTACACTGGATTCCTTTTTACAGTATGAACAATGTGACATAGACAAATGCTCCATTTTGTACAAACGCATACATGGGTCTCTACCAAGCTACCTGGATGATCACCTAGTAATTAATCGCAAACGTCATTCACGGAATACACAGTACGCTAATTTTAACGCTGTTTGCCCTAAATATAAAAGAGAAACCGAAAGTGGACGCACATTTGCAGTATCCGCTTCAAGACTTTGGAATAATGTACCCTTATCTGCTAGGAAGGTGGATTCTGTAGCCTGTTTTAAGCATAACATGTGGCGTAAGATTTTTAGGGACCAGCAATTTTTACATCATTTTCATATTTAGTAATCGAGTTTTATATGATCATTTTTCGATTATTTGAATCACATGTTTTTATTCATATATTCATAATTTTAAGTGATGTTCTACTTTTTAACTTGCAATTAGTTGATTAAATCAGGGCCACAAGTTTATTAGCCTGTGGCTATTACGTGCTACCCTGTATCAGTAAAGTCTTTATTTATTTAATCAACCATGCCATATTAGTACAAAAATTTCAAAATTAATTAAAGCACCAGCTGGACAACAATTAGGGCTAAACGTGATTGTTTACTTTTAAGTAAACCCCGTTTAGGGTCCTAAAATTGGTGATTTGGACACATTCTCTAGCACTGTGCTAGCACTAAAATTCCCGGTCCCCAGGTTGCTGCTGACAACAATGCATCATTGGTTTATCAACACTCAACAGAGAATCCATTATCGAGAACATGCCCAACAAAAAAAACAGAGCACACAAAAATGTGACCTTATTTAGGACAAGGGGGATTAAGGTGAATAACAAAAAAACGCGTTTTCTATCGTTTTAAACGCAAACGCGTTTAAACATCGTTTAAACGCAATTAAACAACGTTTAAACGCACAAAAAACGCGTTTGTAAGATTTTATGTCGAAAGAGCTTTACACAAACGATGCGTTTAAACGCTGTTAATTTACCTCAAGTGAGTGCATAATTACATGGATGCTTGCTTCATTATTGGGTGTCATCAAGGGTTACTCTGATTTATTTGAAGCGATGCAGCTCGACAAACCATCGAAATCTTGATTGTTTAAGTCGTTGCAAGGACTCGGAACGGAAAAGAAATGCGGGATCGAAAGTCCAAAATAATATGGCGGCGTTCTTTGAGGAAGAAACACTAAACACTCGGTGACTCAGTACGTAAATGAAGAGCATAAACAATAAAAATTTGTTTCAACTGAAGTGAGGAATGTACAAATGAATTTACATGATGGTGTCAAGCACAAATTTGATCAGCGAGGGTCATCCGTTGGTTTCTCTTGTCATGTGCGATCCTGTTTTAAAAAAGAACGTTGATCGTTGAATGCTGTCGGTTTTACTTGAGGCGCAAACGCTTATAAATCAATCAAATTAAATTCTGCATTGGGGTTGCCAGATGAGGCAGTCTTCACATGCAAAACTTACTACCATTTGCCTTTATCCATGTTTGTTCAAGGGAGTTCACAAAGCGGCTGTCTTCTGACTCTGAGCCACGACCAAGGCCCAAGCAACCGAACGAAGATAACATAACTCGTACCATCATTGCAGGGCTCCACTAAAGCTGCATATAAGTGTTAAGTTGAAGCCATTAGCGAAGAAAATGGTTGATGACTTGCTACTAATAAACTGATCTAAACGTGTCTCTGTCACTTAACCTTTCGAAATTTTAGACTTTTAGGTCACTGAATGTATGGAAATTCTAACTTCCTTTGTTCTTGTTCCCTATTTAAGTACTTGTCAAAAAGTGACATCAATTTGTTTCATTTCCTGTTTGTTCACGATTTGCGATAATGAAAAGGGGTGATTGGCAGATAGTAAATCAATACGACACAAGCAAGATTAACTACAACAAGAGGATAGCCGCCTTTCAAAGCTCTGAAATAACCAAAAAAAGCAAAGCTCCGAAAAACAAAATTGAGAAATGGATCATACTCTGAACATATCTGACCTTCCCGAAGCATTCATGGGTGATCTGCAGTCGACAGAACAAACCTATTTCACGAGTGAACGAGAGCAGACATACTCAAGTGACCCTGACAGCGATGAAGATGAATTGGTTGCGGAGGAACTGGACACCAATATCGAGTTGGACCCCGAGATTGAATGGAGGGAGTGTGATGTCAATGAGCGCTTAAAAGTGGAATCATTTTTGGCAAAGGGCTGTGGATGCAGTTTGAATGTCAGTAACAATGGATACTGCAGCAATAATTTTTCTCTGGAAAACGTACTGCAACATCGACAAATTTGTCTTGAAATGGCCACTTCTGAATTAGACATGGTTATACTTGCGCAGTTTGAGGCATGCACCAAAAGAGACGAACTGTCCTTGTCCAGTCGGCAAACAAGAAAAAGGAAAAAGACGCAAACAAACTTTACTTTCCAAGGTAGGTTGAAAACAATGTTTCAAATATAGCTTATGGAGGATGAGAATTTTGTTGCGATAGTTTCAGTTTAGCAATGTCTTTTTTGCTAATTTATTTGAAAAATGACCGTTTTTAGCCCATCTTTGTCAGTCATGGAATGTTTTTTTTTGGAAAAATGCAGTGTCCGTGTTCGTTAAGTTGCCTCTTTTTCATTCTTTCTCTAGGTTTTCCGATTTGCAAGGACTTCTTTTTAATCCTCTACGGAATTGGAAAGAAACGATTGGAAAACCTCCAGAGGCATTACAAGAAAAACGAAATTCTTTCTCGTGTTCAGGCAACAAAGGAAGACTTCCCATTAGAGTCTGTTCATTGGAAACCGTACAAACTGTTGTATCGTTCCTTGATAATTACGCAGAAGAACACACTGTCGCACTCCCAGGTAGAGTTCCAGGATTCAAACTAAAGACGTAAGATTGTTACCATCATCCAACACTAAAGCAAGCATACATAGAGTATACGAACAAGCCGCGGCCAGTGCTGGAGTTACTTCCGTTTCATATCCCAAATTTGTAGAAGTGTGGAACAAACTTCGTCCCCAAATGAGAATTACGAAGCCTATGACTGACTTATGCCACATGTGTCAAAAGAATAACACAAGTATTTACCGGTCAGCGAATTTGGCAGATGATGAAAAAAGTGAAGTTGTGCGTAAACAAGAAAAGCACCTACTGGACGCAGAACAGGAGAGAAGTTTATACAAAAATGTATGCAATGAAAGCAAAGACAGCATTGCAAAAATACTAAGCGAGATTGATTTTAATTCAACAAAAGAGCCCTGTTCATTTAATGGTAAAGTGCACTATTCATTTGATTATGCACAGCAAGTACATTTACCCTCAAATCCAATGCAACCAGGTCCCATTTATTTCAAAGTTCCCCGGAGAGTGGGAATTTTTGGCATTTGCTGTGAATCATTGCCAAGACAAGTTAATTTTCTAATTGACGAGGCTGGCAATATGGGAAAGGGTGCAAATGCGACCATAAGCTATCTTCATTATTTTTTTGCAAACCATGGCTTGGGTGAAACAGAAGTGCTTCTTCACGCAGACAACTGCTGTGGCCAGAACAAAAATTCGTACGTACTTTGGTATCTCGCATGGAGAGTAATGGTTGGCCTTCACCATTCTTGCACTTATAGCTTTCTCATTGTTGGACATACAAAATTTGCATGTGACTGGTGTTTCGGGCTTTTAAAGCAAAGTTTTCGGAAATCCTTTGTCTCCTCGCTATACGAATTAGCAACTGTAGTAGACGCATCAACTGTTAGGGGGGTTAATGTCACACAGCTGTGCTCTTTGCATGATGGTTCAACCATTGTTCCAGTCTACGACTGGATCTCCTTTCTGTCGCCTTATTTTAAAAAGTTTCCAAACATCAAGAAATATCATCATTTTCAATTCAAGCAAGCAATGCCAGGTGTTCTTATGTATAGGCAGTTTTCGGACGGAACCGATGAATGTTTTAGTCTATTACGTAAAGAAGATACCCTTCCGCCCAGCATCCCTCCTTCTCCCTTACAGCCCAAAGGTTTGGATCAGCAAAGGAAACAATACCTGTATACTGAAATTCGACAGTTTTGCAAAGAAGGCACAGAGGATCTTATTGCTCCCCAACCGTAGACTTCTGATTTCTGAACATTAATTTTTTTTATGTTAAATCATTGACGACAAAGAAGTGCACCTTTTAGTCTAGCTCTTGGACCAAACGACTGCCCTTTTGAGATTTGTTGTCAAACCAACGGTATAAATCAGTTTAAATCGGGAATTATTTTGGACGTTTTGGGCTCCGATAAGTTTTGATTTTATAGCTCATGGTGTCCAAAGGTATTTTAGGATACATATCTTTTGTAACGAAGTGTGTGCTGACTTTTTTATTAAGATCACAGTTGTAGCTATAATTTCCACATAATCTTTAAAGACATTCTACCATCGGCTGATCAGATGCTTATTGAGGCTGTTTAACCGCGTACTTTTCAGCGAATTTCTGTCCGCGGCACTTTGTGTCAAGCCTCTTGCAGATATTCTTCCAAACACTCTCTGCAGTTTCACCTGCGCTCTCCTTGGGTGGAAATTTTTCCATAACAATTTCTAGGGAGAAAGATACAATAAGCTGTTATTTGACAAGAAATATAATTAAAACACCAAAAGCCCAAGGAATATCTCATATAATCAAAGTTTTAAAATTGAAACAATATCTTTGGTATTATGTTATTTTTGGCTGTGAATCACCCATTGGGATCTGTCACTGAGACACCTTGGGGTCACCAAGGAAGAAGATCGCAAAAAATTGATACATTGTGTGGCTGTAATTCTAGGTTTTTCAGAAACTAATGGCTGCGCTTACGTTTGACAACAGCCAGGCGCTTGGGGTCAAGCTGCTTTTTTTCTGACGTTCCAGAACAATTAGAAGTCGCTAATTCCTCTTTTGAGAAGTGAAAAGCGAATATCTTCAGAGCTGCTTTGTGTCTTTCAGTGCTTGTGTCTAGCAACTGAGAAACTTTTGATCGTGTGGAGGGTGTCAAAACTTTCAAGGACTGCAACTCAGACGATGTGCTTGGAGTGCTTGTCGGCGTACACCTGCGTTCTGTGTTACCCTATAATTGTGACACAATTAAAAGAGCAAATATCAGAAATAGGAGGTACTTTCGTTTTCCTTTGTTTACTTTGGGTTTAAGAGACAGTTTCCTAATTGGCTATCGACAACTCTTTCCAGCCGTATAGTATAAGATGCTTTGCAACGCACCCACAACAAAAAATAGGTTTACAATTGTTGCCCCAGTGAATATCTCAAAACTATCGTGAGTCAAAAGCCGGCCAAACTATTGATATAGCAATCAAATCTAGTGCCTGACAAGTTATTATAATCATTATTAGTAGAATTCTATTAGTATACTAATGCAAATGGTGTAATCTGATTGGCTGAGCCATTGAACACTATCAGCCATTAGTCAAGTGGCTGGAGGTCGTCTTGGAAATAACGACGTTGTTTTCGTTTTTCCAAAGTTTTGGAGGAAAATCGAACAGTTCCTAATTCTCGGAAACATCATCATTATCTCTGTAATGCTGCAATTAATGTTGTTACCCGGTAATTAAAAGTTTCGAAACACAATATATACCGAAGATGGAGTTGAATGTCCAGGTAGAAGACCAGGATGTTCAAGATTCCGCATGCGGTCATCTAAGTTCTGCAATGTAATCCGCGTTTCAGCCATAAAAGCTGCAAGGGTGGATTCCATTCTTTTCACTGTCTGTAAAAAGACAATAGGCTGGGAATAAGTAGTCAAGATACACCTGTAACTAGAAACATATGTTCTCACTTTACCTCGTTCATCTGAGATTGCCAATTCTCACTGCTTTGTTGGCTAGTTGTTGGACTGTCCAGGGACCAGTCCACCCAATCAAGATCTGATGGGAGTAGTGTGATATCTTCTTGCAGGCTCTCACTTCGTTGGACGTCCTCCTTTCTTCTTTCCTCTTCCAATTCTCTCCTCTCTTTCTCTTTTCTTTCCGCATCTTTTCGTCTCTCTTCTTCCCAATCTTTCTTTTCCGTCTCCCTTCTTCCCACCTCTTCCTTTCTTCTTTCCTCTTCCCATTCTTTTCTTTCTCTCTCTCTTCTTTCCACTTCTTCTCTACTCCATTTCTCTTCCCATTCTCTCTTTTCCTTCTCCCTTCTTTCCAATTCCTCTTTTTTCCATTTCTGTTCCCATTCTCTCTTTTCCATCTCCCTTCTTTCCAATTCCTCTCTTCTCCATTCTTCTTCCCATTTTCTCTTTTCATTCTGCCAAATTTGCACTTCTTCCATACTCCTTTCCCCTTCCCTTTCTCTCCTTTCCTTCTCCGTTCTCACCATCTCTATCTGTTGGCTCTCTTTCCCCAAGTCACTGCCCTTTTCGTCACATTTTCCTTCATTTACTTCTTCTTTCCCTCGTACGTCACCCCCCTTTTTTTTATCGCCCAGGCGCATCAAACGCCAGCCCGACTCCCTTCGACTTTTCTCCTCCAAGAAGTTTTTGTAAAGGTCCTCCTCTTTTTTTCGTTTGGGTACTGTAGGAGCTACTTCATCGTCACTTATGTCAACAATCTTCTTAGCTTTCGGCGCTTTTGTTTTTGACTGTTCTCCATCCGCTTTCCCCCCCTTTACAGCAGTTGAAGACTTGTTTTTTGCAACACCTGTTAAAAATGTAACCGCCAATTTAGTTCAAACCATATTAAATTGCAACTAGCCGTAACGTTTAGTGGAATTCCTTGCTTAGGGGAGGGAAAAACGGAGACCACCAGAACACCCAGATACGGACCAGTATCGTGTTCTTAACACTGTGCTATCCCTGCTCCCACGAGATAAAAGGAACGGTTAAAATCAAAGGTGTTTTGCAGGGGCAAGACTAATAAAACTCATCCTGAGTGGGACAATGGCTGAGGAATTTTTGAAGGAACATTATACTATAATAACACTAACCTTTTTGTTCTTTTGACCACGATGTCACAACGAATGCGTTGTACCACCTTCCAGAAAACTTCACTCTGATTCTTTCACCCTCTGCTAAGCTGGCCGGTTTCGGTGGATCAATGTCTTTTCGCGGTACTGGCTGTTGACGTCCATTCCATGCACACTTTGTATCCCAACGAATCATCACTTTTTTACTTGCCATTCTTTCAGTTCAAACGTATATGCTGTCCCGAGAGACTTTTGATTCAAAACTGTCGGAGTATGGGTATTTAAACATTGTAGCTATTTTTGTCATCCTGTAGTATTGCATTTCTGTTAAGTGCTGAAGCTCAGATGTCGTGAGTATGGCATGAGGCATGACTATTCCCGGGATGAGGGGTGAAGGGGGTGGATGTAGGGGATCAAGGGTACAATAGCTGAAACAACCCAAACCTTTACAAAAATGCTAACCTTAGGCCTAAACAATATGCTTTAGATAATGTTTAGGCTTAAGGTTAGCATTTTTGCGAAGTCTGGGTCGTTTCACTTTTCACCCCCTTCAACCTTCACCCCTCACCCCCGAAATAGTCATGCGGCGTGAGCATGATTTAAAAGACGATTCGCACACGATATCAAACAACTCCTTTTTAATTCCGTGGGAACCAGATAATCTGACAGCATCAGAAAGCATAAGAAAAACATGCATGACTCCCAACATTCGTCAAGATAGAAAAATTGTTGTTTTAGACTGTAAAAAGGTCTACTCAAGTTATCATTTCAAGATACCGAGCTTTAAGTAATATGTTTAAGTATTCCTTGCTTAGGGATACTAGTGACTCGATGTCTCACTTTAGAACAACAGTTTCATTAATACTTCGCTTATAATTTCTGGCACACAGTTGGTATCTATGATCTTGCGACCAAAAACGCAAACAGCTCCCCCTTTCGGCTTTGGGGAACCAGAAAATTCTGACGATGTTAGGAAGCATATAGAAAACAATATGTTTTACTTGATACTCCACATCATCAAGATAAGGAAACAATATTTTTCAGAGAAAGAAAGGGTATACTAATCGTTTCAAGATAGGGAAGTCCATTCCCTTTTTGCAATATGTTTACGTTTTCCTTGTGTAGGGATCCCAGTGCTTCGATATCCTACTCTATATTGAACGTTTCATTTATTATGTGCGTTTCATTTTCTGGCACGCAGTTGGTTTCTTTGATCTTCGGACCAAAAACGCAAACAGCTCCTTTTAGTTGGGGAACCAGAACATCTAATAGTATCAGCCAACATAAAAAAAATTAGAACAGACATTCACTTGAGACTCCAAATCATTAAGATATGGTGAAATGTTGTTTTGTCAGAGTATGAAGAGGTCTGCTTTTCGTTTGAAGATAGGGAGTTCCATTCCCCTTGCAATATGTTTAAGTTTTCTAAGTATAGGGATTTCATTACTTCAGTATTTCATTTTTAGAACAAAAGTTTCCTTGATCCCTTGCTTTTTATTTTGCTTTAAGCAATTGGTTCCTTTGATCTTGAGACCAAAAACGTAAACAGATTCAAGTCCTTGGGGGAAACAAGAGAAGCTGATGGCATTAGCGATTTTTAAAGCTATCTGATAGGACGATTTTAGTGGCATCATACACTATCAGTCACTCCTGTTCTAACTTAACAAATACTAGTACTCGTCGTCAGGGTGTTAGACTGAAGATAAATGGAAAGTTTACCTCAAAGCATCATACTTAACATTTTCTCGTATTTACCTTACAAATTTGTTCGAAAAACTGCTTCTCTTGTGTGTAAGGCGTGGCTGCAAATTTCTCAGGACAAAAGTCTGATTAAGTATGCAAGGGATAGCGAATTCTCAGAAGTAAAGGCCCAAAACTCATCAAAGGAGACTGTGGATAACTTTCTTCAGGCGGTTGAATGGAGGCCTTGTCTCTTCCAATCTATAGACTTATCTGGCGCAAAAACAACCTGGTCAACATTCTGTGAAATAGTGCAAAATTGTCCTGGACTGACAGTTTTAAATATGGCTAAAATGCAAGGTGAACTTTCTGAATATCCAGTGATTAGAGCTATTAACATTGTGGAACTCAACTTGAGCGAAACAAAGCTAGATGACAGCCATCTAGGTTTTATTTCGGAGAGCATACCCTCTTTAGGAATTTTGAATGTCTGCGGATGTGAAAACTTGACTGATACGGGTATTAACGACGCCGCGTTCGATTCGTTACGTTTTCTTGGACTAGCTTATTGTAAGGTCGGTGTTGATTCCATAATTTGCGCTATTCAAAAGCACGAGATTTTTGCAATGTGCGTGGAAGGAGTAACATTGAGCACAGATGACATCTCACGTTTGATTGATCTGTTCCCCGGCGTGGCTGAGATTGGCGTTCCCGCTTTGTGTGGCTTGCCACAAGGAATTGTCTCCTCCGAAGTGTTACAGCCACTTTGCTTTTACTGCCGTTCATCGCCTCTTAACACGGTCTTGTCAGTCAAAGAAAGCATTGATGGAAGCTGGATGGAACTTTAATAAACAATTATACGAAAAAAATACACTGTAGTTCCCGTTTCTCATCGAAAAACATTCCTACTTTGAGACCATTAACTATCGTTGCAACAGCAACTATACATGTATTTCCGTGTTCCTGTATGCATCCCTAATTTTAGCCGTACAACACCTCAATTCATCTCCGAATTTGACTAATTTATTGATGCAAGAAAAGTCCTTTTGCTCAGGCACGAAGTCTCATTTATGTTTATAAGGGATGATATGTTATTAAAATGTTGTTAAGAATCTTTATTTATTAAACAAAATCGCTGAAAGGAGGGAAAGATAAAGATCTCAAATATTTACCTTAAACATTTAATAAAAATATATTGTTGTTCAGGTATCCAAGTTTGGAAATGTTGGTCGGAAACGTGTGTAGCCTACATGCAAGAGCAGTTAGTTTAATTGCTAAAATCGACAGGCAAAGGCAGTTCCGGAAAAATCAATTCACTTATCAGCAAAACCTTGACGGACCCTTGAGCTGTCAAAACGGTTAATACTTGCAATACTAGCAAATGTTGGCAAATCGAAAGGCCTCCCACTTTCACTGAATCGCTCCCTACATGTACTTCTCTCCCAACTGGACATTTAGGTTTCTCTCTCCCAAGGATAACAATGGAGAGAAATTTTCAACCCAGTAGTATTTGGTCAAGTCAATGCGATGTTTACTTTAATTTGTCACATTTCGATTAAATTTTGTTACGTGATCCGCTCGTTCGTTGAATTACGTCATGATGGTGGTTTGTCGACTGCCTGCTTTCTGTTATTTTCTATTTTCTTGAGGCATTATGGTACGAACAATCCAATTATTTAGTTGCTATGGGGCGAAAAGCTGATATTTTCTGTTGTTTAAAGCTAAGTTACGGGGCGGGCGTCACGACATCGTGACCAGTCACCCTGAATGCGAAAATATTCATGTTATTCGAACGATAAGATGAAACATGACAGAGGCTTGCCGCGTCATTACTTCGATTCTCCTTCACTCTGGCGACGTGCTTTTGTCGCCAAAAATTCCGAAAAGGAAAAACGAAGGAGTCGAATGTAAAGGTTTTAAAGAGTATAAAAGGATTAAAACAAGCTTGAGAAAAAGGACTGATCGGCCTGTTGGTGAAGCCCGATACGCTGATGGAAACATTTTGAAGCGTCGTTAGAAGGTTCGCGTTTCTTTGAGCAATATTGTTGGCTATTGTATTCAACATGAAAACTGCAGAATCCGTAGGCTCAAATGCGACTGCTTGCCCCATTGTTAGGAAGACTCGAAAACCGTATCTTCTTTCCTGCGTGTGCTAATTGTCTGGTTGCCGTTGTTGATAGCACGACATTCGGGCTCTGCAAGCCGGTGTGCATGAGGCGCTCACAGAAAAAAAGGATAGTAAATTATTATAGACGGAATGTGATTCTTACTGCAAGACAATTTTTTGCCCACCTGCTATGTACAAAGGAAAAACAAAAGGTAAGTTTGCTGGTGAATTGATCATTTTGACACAGTGGGTTGGAAGACATGGACCCTAATCTTCGCATTTCATATAATAGAACAGGTAATTTATTCATTCAAATACAACTAAATTAGCTTACTTTTCAGCATACGAAATGCAGTAATTGAAGCGTAACAGAGCCCTGTGTTTAAACGCGTTAAAAATCTGTTTAAACGCATACAAAGTGCGTTTCCACGCGTTTTGACGAACGCAATTAAACGCGTTAAAACGTTGTTTTCTAAATTCACCTTAATCCCCCTTTTCCTAAATAGGGTCACAAATGTGATACGATTTTTGTCACACACTGTTTAGACCTAGCTGACAAGCATGGTCAGCATGTCACATTGTGTTGCCTTCCATTGTAACATGCAGTCTAAGAACAACCGCACATGATGAAGTTCTCATTTCGTTTCCCTGAGTACCACTCATGGGTGAAATGAGCAAAAAGTGAGTGGCTGCCATTTGAAGACATATTTGTTATTCACCGACCGGGAGGTCCGTATTGGGAAAAACTGTGCTCGAGGCAGGCCGAGGGCCGTACTCGAGACAGAGGGCACAGTTTTTCCCAATACGGACCAACCAAGGCCGGTGAATAACATGTTTATTTATTTCTAAATTCTATTTTTAGAAGGTAGGAGAAACTATTTAAAAAAACTGGAAAAGTCATGTTTTTATTTTACACATTGTCTCATCAACGTGTCAACAAACGTACAATAAAATGAATTGGTCAGGAATATTTTTACACTGTGTGAAGATGTATTTTCCTGCGGAAGTTTAGCGTTTAGCGTCAAGGTAGTCATCACGTGTGAAGCTACTCGGCAGTTGTTGCAGAGGAATTGTTTTCTTTTCCTTATGCCTTTCTCTCCAGAGCATAGGACATCAACCGAGGACGGAGACAACACATCTCATACTGATACTGTCGTAGACGTATTTGAACGTTTCAAGAACTATCTAGACGAGAAAGTCGACAGTCTTTCGTCCGGCTTCGTGTCCCGTACAGCGATTGAGACTCAAAAGTTAAGCAGAGTAGCCGAAGCAGGGAAGTTGAAGTTCGCGGGAAACAAGGATCAATTTCATCTTTAACTCTGAACTTGCGGAACCCTTGACGAAGTAAGTGATCTTTTAGCCGCCAAGCAAACAGAAAAAGCAGAGGAGAAGGTCGCTGAGCTAAGTAAGAATCTTAAACGCCGGCAGAAGATTATCAAACTCGCCGACAAAAGCGAAGCAGGTTGGCTCGCCGTTAAAGAGTACCAGACAGAGGAGCTTGCCAGTGACTCCGAAGACGAGAAACGAATTCGTAAAGCACAGGAAAGAGCCTTGAAGAAGAAGAAACAGAATGTGTCAAGGAAGCAGGCTTCTCGTTTTCGCGCTACTAACAATGACAGGATGCTTTTTCAAGGTATTGTCCTTGCCCTTTCTTTGTATTTCACAGGCAAGTGTTTGCACTCTGCCTGCCTTTAACTTGTTGTAGTGTGTTTTATGCGTCAGCGTACTGGAGAAGGAAAATTATTTTCCGTCGTAGGAACGCAGTGAGAAAGACGGAAAATGTATTTTCCTTCGGAAGTTTAGCGTGAGCATTCCAGGCTTTGCGCTAACACATTGGTGTTAGCGCGTGGGGTCTCTGGAGACCCCAGAAAGGTATATAAGAGCATTTAGCGTCAAGGTAGTCATCACGTTGGTCGGCGGTTGTTGCAGAGGAATTGTTTTCTTTTTCGTCCATTTAGTTTGTCGTTTATTTTATAAAGGTACACTTGTTCTAATTTTTCGTTTTTCCGTTTTTTTTTTCC
>NC_090888.1:17288989-17291489 GCF_036669925.1 Montipora capricornis | reverse complement strand
TTGCTTGGGAGGTTCAAGTGTTGAATTTCCCTTTGGCCATTTCTCTTCAGGAAGGAGCAAGAATGCAGGACCATTTAGCCAACGACTGCCAGATGTAATCGAAGTTACTGGTAGTCCCCTGCTACCATCATCAGCTGGGTTTAACAGTCCTGGACAATCCAGTACATGTATCTCCCCAATTCGGTTGGCGATAAAGGCCGGGTGTCGCTTAGACACTCCGCGTATCCACTGGAACACAGTACTACTGTCTGTCCAGAAATAGGTAGAGTCAATGATATAATCATGCTCCTTGACGACTACCAAAGATAATCTCGTACTCAAAACAGCAGCTTGCAATTCAAGTTTTGGTATGCTTAAGGGTTTCTTGGGTGCTACCCGAGTCTTGGCCATAACAAATGCACATTTCACTGCTCCACTGGCATAGCAGAATCTCAAATATGCCACTGAGCAGAATGCCTGTTTGCTTGCATCCCCAAAGACATGAAGCTCAATAGCAGATGGGCTGTCTGGAACATGACGATAGAAAAGGGAGATGCGAAATTGTGAAATTCCATCTAGCTCTTCCTGCCACTTAGACCACTCCTCTAGAAGCTCTGCAGTAAATCGTCCCAACCAATACCGCAATGCCACACTTGCTGAAGAAGGATTTTCGCTCTAACCAGGAATGGAGCTAGGAATCCAGTGGGATCAAAGAGTGATGCTGTAAGGCTCAGCATCTTACGACGAGTGTCTGCTATGTTCCTCTTCGCAACCTCATAGACAAAACACTCTTAATTGGTGTCCCAGATGATACCAAGAGCACTTTCCACAGGCATTACGATATTTTCATCCACGACCTTGACAGAGAGAGCTCTTTCCGGTTCTGGAATTTGCGCAATCACTTCTTTCTCATTTGAGATCCACTTGGTAAAGTGGAAGCCTCCCAGCTTCATCGATTGATTTAACAGACGTGAAAAAGTCATCCATGTAAAAGTTTCACTTCACAGCTAGAGCGGCGATCGGAAACCATCTCTTTTTCTTCTGCACTCCTCAACAAGGCATACTTGGAACAAGTTGGCGCACATTTCGCTCCAAATATGTGATGCACGTACTGGTAGACTTCGACCGGTGATTCAGGGGATTGACGCCACAGAAAACGAAGGGCACTTTGATCTGCTTCCGGGATGGCAACTTGATTAAACATCGCTTCAATGTCTCCTGAAAGCGCTACCTTTTCTTCTCTAAATCGCATGAAGACTCCAACGAGGTTGTTTAACAAATCAGGGCCGCTTAGAAGATGGCTGGTTAATGATGACCCTTGAAACATCGAAGCAGCATCACATACTCGTCGAACCTTACCAGGTTTCTTAGGGTTGACAACAGGGTGGTGAGGAAGGTACCATTTGCACGCGACTGGGGCAACCACTTCCTCTTTAGTAAGCCTTTTGATGTATCCCTTTTTCCTGTCCATATCAATAGTTCTCTTGTAATTTGCAGCCAACTCAGGATCATGACTAAGTCTCTTCTCACGAAATTCAAGCCGCCGAGCTGCAGCAGGAAAGTTGTCAGGAAGATTAACATGTTTATCGCACCAAATCAAGGGAACCTCGTAACGACCATCCACCTTCCGTGTACTTTCATTCAAGAATTTCATGACTCTTTCATCTTCGACTGAGCGTTGGGTGTCGTTGTCGTGACGGCATCCAAAGTTCTCTGTTCGCCACCACGTTTTTACGGTTTCATTGAGCTCCTCCTCTGGAGTTGCCACATGCAATTTACAAACAGACTCTTGCCCTTGAATATAATCAGGTACAGTACCGCTCGAAACTATTTGTGCATTTGCCGCGGTTCTGACTAGGTGAAACCGCAGGTTCAATCCCCAGTTTGACCGAGGTAAAACCTCGTCTACGGTAACCGAAAGCCGAGGTTTTACCTAGATTTTTTCCGGTTGATTTACGCCGCGGTTAAGAGAGGACGCAGTATGCTAAAGAAATCTGCATATTTTTGCGGATCAATCGCAGCGATAATTAGTATGCGTATTTGCCGTATTTACAATCTGCGAAGTTTGGCACATTCGATTATAATAAAGTCGCATTCATAAAGCGTTGATCGTTTTTCTTTTTCCAGCAAACGACAAGATTTCTAAAAGTTGTTCGAAATCTGTGTAATACAGATGTTATAAAGATCAGCAGAAATTCTATCAAGAAATTTACACGTGTTTGGGAAAACTCGTCTTAACGGTGACGCCGCTCGTCTAGCGGCCGGTCTTGAAAGATATGCGAAAGTCATTTCGATCTTATCGCCCGAAAGATGAAAGAAAACGATTAACTTTACAAGTAATTGTCATCCGTTCGAGCAAAGTGGCTCTCCATTTGTTACAAACTTGTCAAGCAGTTTGAATCGAACAACGTATTTCATGAGCTATCGCTCTCGCTTGCGTGACGGAAGCATGCAGCTTATTTTATTTACGTTTTAACTCGTCTATCGTGTGATCGTTGAAGCATTAATTTAAGTTAATCTT
>NC_090888.1:17271489-17281489 GCF_036669925.1 Montipora capricornis | reverse complement strand
CTTCAAAGGCCATGTGAGAGTGTTAAAATGACCTTGTGTGTTTGAAATAAAGTACATAAATAGGTTTACCGGTAAATGAAATTATGTTTGCTGAACAACCATATGTTTGTGACAGGAAAATGGTAAAATGAACGCTACTCAAATGGAACAAGTGCTCATTCAAAATTAAAGAAATAGGTTTGAGTGCATTATACGCAAGTATTTGATAGAAGTTGACATTGCTATTGTTAAAATAGGATGCATGGGTGTGCTATATTCTTTCATATACAATATGAAAGAATATTTAATTAATTTGAATAACTGTAGCAACATGGAGTACCTGTAAGAAAATTAATAATAACTGAAATTGAAGATCATATTTACTTCATGTGGTTACAATTGTAAGCTTAGTTTTGGTTGATTGGACTTTAAGTTTATGTTTGGTTTGGCGGGAAAATGGGAAGCATTGTGTGCGATGTGCCAATTTCAAAGAACACCGAAGGGTAAAAACTGAAATGAGCTCAATATTATGGCTAATGTACAAAAAAAAAATGGAGTCGGTTCAGGATTAATTGATTTACGAGACATCTGGTTTGTCTCGTAAATCAATTAATCCTGAACCGACTTCATTCTTTTTTTTGGTACATTAGCCATAATATTGAGCTCACCAAGTTTTTTTTTCTTTTCTATTCATTTGCCTTCACTTAATGAAATTCATGGCATCTGACAGGATGCGGCGATGCAGATCTGCATAATTCCCCAAAATCCGCATCCTCCACATAACTGAAGAAATTCCTGATATTAGTGATAAAGCAGTTGCTTACCATCCTCACAAACACAAAAGCCAAAGACATTGACTGTTTTGGAATGCTTATTTTCCTGAACATTTTAGAAAACACGCCATTTCGTTCGAGAGATGAAAGTTCGTAAGCAGTTTCCACACATTTTTCGGCAATGAGCCTGGACTCTAGTTAAACCGTTTTCATAAGATATAACTCTAGGCTTGAAATTTTTAAAAAAGATGCAACAAGGTATGAAAATATAGCCGCAAGTTATAGTAGCAAATTAAATTGCATCATTTGTAACAGTAGGCACAATCGTTGAAGTTGTGCAAAACAAAATACGAGCCTGCAATACCTATGTGTAAAAAACCCCTGAAAATGGTGAATAATCGAGGGAATGGATCAATGATGGTTCAACCACATCACAATTTTGCTCCATACATGTATCTCCAAATTGAAACGAAATTCATGACGAGAAACAAAATATATTTTTTATCGCTTTATTTATTTTAGCAAAAGTTTCGGCAAAATGCCGATTGCTCAGTAACCCTTTTATTTTAACCCATTGACTCCCAGGGGTTCCCCATTGACAAGTAAAATCGTCTGGCATTAGACAAAGTAAATACTAAGTCTGGCCAGTTTAGGCCGGTTTGGATGTCAAAGGGTTCATGGGGGCATAGTTTTTCAGTGAGTGATTAACGGGGAAAGCTGCTCGCAAATTGGCGACTCGTCCAGATATCTTAATCACAGAGGGAAAAAATTCAGTCGTAAATGCGCCTGTATTGGTCGCAATTTAGAGTCCTGATTTGCCATAAGCATGTAAATACATTGGACGGACCTAATTATTAGTTCTATAAATTGTTTAAATTTCCGCATAATCCGGTGTAATTTCCGCATAATCAACTCATGTTTGCGCATAATATGGCCAAAAATTTCCACATAATCTTTAACTTTTTTTCGCATCCTATCAGAAGCCCTGAATGAATGTATCATACAAACACTGTAAATAAACAGTAAATCATAGTGCACTAGTGTCATGATTGTTGCTGGGAACAGGAGCTCCTGTTGGGAATTGTTACTGATAATTTGAATAAATATAGTGGTTTGGAGGGAAGGATGTGTCACACAGTTAAGGGCCATTAATATACGGGAGAAAATGAGATGCATCTCATGCAGCGTCTGATATAAGACGCTGATATAAGTCTGATATAAGAATTAACAGTTACCAAGTCAACCCAGGCTAACAAAATGGCTTTCAAGTTAGGCTCAAAAACTACAACAAAACAGAGAAACACTTGGACTTTGGTGGAGGACAAAGAGTTCCTCATCCTTCACTGGGAGCTGGCAATCGCGGAACAACTTGATAACTGCGTGACAAGCGCCGGAGTAAGTTATTTTTTGTTTTAATTCAATTGAATTAAAAGGGTTTTCACTTCGCAACCTTTTAGATGAAAAGTACAAAGGCGGTAACGGTGAATTAACAGTTATTCTTCGAGGGCGTGCTAGATTTACCGGTACAATGATAAATACCAAATAAGACGCGAACCATTTATACGAGATGTTCGCGTCTTATGTAGGACACGTATGAAGGGTTATTCCCGCAAAATTCAAGTCTTAATTTGTTGTTTGAATTGTACTGAGCAGGTTTCCGATTTCCTGTCCTCTTCAAATTTTCTGGCAAAATCAATTCACTTTCATAACAAACTTGTCATGCTGCAGCAAATTTTATGCTGCACCAAATTTTATGATTGAGTAACTTTGTGTTGAAAATGAATTTTGTTGATGCAAGTCAGCTAGGAAACAACAGCCAATGTGAGGTTTTCTAAATTTCATGCTGCATCAAATTTTATGCTCCATCAAATTTTATGCTGCGGCAAATTTCATGCTGCAGCAAATTTCATGATGCCAACGAGTATCGTACGTGCGGACTGGCGACTAGACAAGAAAACGAGGCAACAGGTTTCCCGCCAAAACGTCTTCTGTGGTTGTTTGTAAACATGGCGGAAAGCGAAGAAGGTGGAAGTCCTGTCAAATTTTCGACGGCTATTAGCTTGCTAAGGCACGCTACAAACATTTTGTCTGGATTAAACAACCCTACTAACACTAGCACGATGTTGACTACCAGCTCAAACACACCAAAAACTTCTCCTCGCGTTAGTTTACGTCATGATGACAATGCCGTGTGACAAAACTCCGAAACCTTTTCAGTCCGAATGGAAATGTTCCGTCGTCCTCTTCTGCCAGAAGTGGCCCTTGTGCATCCTCCAGAGGTAGCACCAGAAGAAGATTCCAGCCGTATAAAGTGAAAGAAACTTGGACCCATGAGTTCTTTTGTTTGTCAAACTAACAACAAGAAAGGGTACCAAGCAAGGCGGAAAGCTACAACTTCAAGAATACCGTTTAGGCCGAAAAAAGATTGTCTTTGGCGGTAAAGATGGAGCAGCCGAAGTCAAACATAAACTGGAATCTACCTACCCAAAGCTTGTGGAGGGCGGTGGGTTTGAAATCTTGCGTTCTGGTGCAAGAAGTGATCTCGTTGTCGTGACACCTCCTATGGCTGGATTGGCACAAGCACTTGCGTATGTCCGCTCTTTGCAGAGTGATTTGGTAGTTGAGATGGATTTAGAGACAGCCACGGCAAGTTCATTGGTCAGGTGCATTTCAATCAATGATATGTCTTGTTTATGCAGAGTGTTTTAACCAGCTTGAAATGAAATTTTAGAAAGATTTTCGCACAGCCTCATACAGTAATATAAGACAAACTTAAGTCTTACGTAAGCTTACTTCTCTGTCATACTAACCCTTTTCCAAAACCGAATACAGTCTCAGTCACAAAGTGTATGGAGATGTGTGAAAATCATGCCCCATTGTTTCCTTAGTTTAGTTTGACTAAATAGAGTTTCTGGTATTGACTTTCAGATCAATGTAAACTTGTTTCATTCTCTTCAGTCGTTATCTCTCAATCAATTGGTTTTTTGTAGGTGTTTTTGTTTTTTGTTTGTGTTTCTTCTTTCGACCTTGACGATCAAAAATTTAATTAACGACAGTGCAAAGAGCTAGATGAGCACTTTGTGCACCAAGAGCAAATGTTCTGAATAAAATATTGTTTAAATAAGAAAAGAAATAATGAAACATTTTGTTGGTTGTGGTATACAGGCGTAAAGGTGTCACGTATGTGAGTGACTGTGTACAGTACACAGTGATTTTTATTTCTAAAAAAATGGCAATGTACTCTCAGAGTTCTACCTATGTCACTGTAAATGAAGGCTTCACCCCACCCCAAGTAGCTTGTTCACATGTACGATGATATAATCACTACAATCCTGTCATCTAGAAATTTTTTGTCTAAAATAGAAGACTGTCTTCTTATTTGTCTTTGAAGAATGGGGTGAGTACCAATGATGCTCCTATCATAGTGAACTGTACATGTATAAAGTGTGGAGAAGAAGTCGGCATTACACAAGTTAGACTCCATCAGATGAATTGTTCCATTGCTGAAGAACAGCCTGTTATTACCTGTGATAGTGATATTCATTTGCTCCAGCATCCTTGTGCATCTAATCAGTCCCCCAAGCAGGTCTTTAAGTTTGTCCTTTGTTATACTTTGTACTAATTATGACACATGTAAACAAGACAATATATTTATGAATCATGGCAGATGACATGAATACTAAATAATTTATTATTATTATCACTTTGCTCACTTAGGCTTTTAAAACGTAAATCTTTGCTTTGCTTGCCTTTAGGACAGTGAGTCACTGACAGAATTGAATGCACTTTTTCCAGAAGAGATTGAAGAATCAATCAGAGAGGTGTTAGTTCAAAGTTGAGGAAACACAGGCCTTGCTCAGCCTCGTGACTTGTCAAATGGGCTTGTGAGTAGTACAAACACAAGTAATCTTTTTCAGTTTTCTTTACATTTTGTTGTAGGGGTGTAACGGTTACAGTGCAGGTCAAGACAAACTAAGGAAGACACACATTAAGTGTTGGGTGTAACTCACTGTAATTTCATTCTATATCATGTTACATTCAAGTAGCTTGTTCACGTGTACAATGATGTAATCACTACATTTGTCTCAATAACTCACACTTGCTCCTTGTAAGGGTAGGTAAGCTTGACAGTGGTGCACACTGTTCACTCAAAAAAGCAAAACCTACAAAACTCAGGCTTGCATGTCAACCATAAAAGTGATACTCACTGCTTTACTTCATTTCGTTACTTATTTATGTTTTGTAACCAGTTTGTGCCAGTTATTGTAATTAACTTTTATCAGCTACCACTATATGGGGATGCATCATTGGTATCATTTAGCTAGTGATCCCAACTGGAATCCAGTAGCTTTGGTCATGTATTATAGAGCTGTATATTTTTAAAGCAAAGTGTATTTTACCACACCTGTATCCCGTAGCAACCAGATTTCTGGTCATTTTAGGTACAATACATGATTTGGAAGACGATGCGGATCTTCTACAGTCTCCCTTCTGTGTAGAAAGCAATGGTGTTGACTCTTCAATGAGGTACTGGAGGCAGATTCTAAAATCTGACGAGCCTCCTCTGAGCATATACATTAATTAACAGGCTGCCGGATGAGTTTATAGGTGACGTCTTAACCATTTACAACTAGACCCTCCGTGAGGGTACACTGGGTTGCCTGTGGTACATGCACCGTTCCAGAAAATTTTTTCAAGTTGGGGGGTCATTAAGACCATTTAAGGGGTCACCCAGAAGTCATACCAGCAGAGGCCCTTTGGCTCACAGGTTCTCACACGTTCGTACGACGAAAAAAATCTGTCCTTGCGTAATATGTAGCTCTGACGGTGCACGATATTGTTTTGGTATTGTCTATCATTCTAGTGCCATGGTAGAAGCCTTGGGTAAATAGCCTGAGAAGACATGTGGTTACTAGCAAAGTACTGAACCCAGAAAGATTGAAGAAAATAAATGGGAAGTGAGAAACATTGCCTTCTGGGCTGACAAGTTGATAAACTTCTTTTCACCATAAGTTTAAGCGTGCCCTCTGAGCATCTGACAGCTTTGTAATACTAAAGTTAATCCCTCACCGGTGGGATTAGTGTCTGGATGGGTGACCAAAAACATATACGCCTTCGTAAAACAGAAGCATTGGACCGAAAATACAATTAACGCTAACAAATGCGAACTTAGCAAGGTGCAGATTTTGTTAGCTTGCTTTATGCAAAAACAAATATTGAAGCAAAAGTAAATAAATATTGATGCACAGTTCTTAGAAAGAGCAGAAGAAAGTTTCCAGGACGGTCGCTCGAGAATAACATATTTACGACATGAAAACAACATTAATTTTGAACCGTGAATATAGAATATAAACAGTTACGACCAGATTTTTGCTACGTTCAATTTTGTTATTGTTAGTACGTTTTGGGTGCACAAATAAATCGCAAAATCAAAAGTGACATCGCAGGAATTCAGTGGGCGCCGTGTTACTAGTAATTTACCGTGGCATGTTTACTTGCCAAACAGTGAAGCATCTGTGTCAAATGATGGCAAGATACCGGGTTTCCGTAAGTTTCTTTTTCTGTCAAGTGTTATAAAGTTTGACAATAAATGAGCGAATTCAAAACAAAGATCACAATCGCCCACCATTGTTTCTGCAAAGTCAAAAATTTACTCTACAAGACGAGGTTATTTATCACCAGGTAATTCCATCATTTTGGAAATAGCAGCTACTTTATTATTCACCAGCGTCACAATTCTTTGCTGATTTTGGGGCTCGGGCTCATTTTGTTGAAACTCAAGCACGCTTCCAACAGACCTGTTTATTTTCATGAAACTTTTCCTGCTTACAGAGTTATACTAAAAATATCCTCCCGTATCACGTTTCAACTTTAAGCTCGAAAAATTCAATACACAACATGATATTATAATTCACAAAGGCAGAAAATATCACAGAATCCTTTTCCAGCGAAACATTTTATTCAAACAAACAACATAAGATGCACTAAAACGCCAGTCGCGTTGCAATGACTTTCCATTGCTGGTTAACGAGAATAACAAACTCACGAGGCAGAATGTATATTTATATTTAATTAAGTTAGCAAAATACAAAACGCTAACCTCATTTTGACACGAAAATGCTTTACTATTGCCATAAAAACTATCCAGTTAAGCTTGCATATCATAAAACATGATGAATTCATAAAGGCCACCTTTTCCAGTGAACAATTTTTTTGAAACAAGCAACATATTTGCTCTTAGAGGCGAAAACCTCTTCCTATTTCATTGCGTGCGTGAAGACAAGAAACTCAATCGTGTCAAATTACCATGTACTTCAGGTTCAAACCCTTTCCTGAAGAACATTTTCCTTGAATAACAAGAAAATGCTTTACTATTGCCATAAAAACTATCCAGCACACATATCATAAAACATGATGAATTCATAAAGGCCACCTTTTCCAGCGAACAATTTTTTGAAACAAACAACATATTTGCTATTATTGCGTGCGTGAAGAGAAAAAACTCAATCATGTCAAATATGCGCAATATTACAACAAACTAAAATTTCAGGATCAAACCGTTTCCATGAAGATGATTTTCCTTGGAATAATGATTTCCTTTTCCTTGAATAATGAAGCACAAAATAGACAAGCTTTCTTTCAAATAATTCTTGGCTGTCACATTTCCATTTTTTTTACCTGAAGACTGTGCAGAGTTGATCACAGATCCACTTAAGGTGTTCGATTCGTTCTCTGTCTTTGTTGAACCCATAAGTTACCAGAGAATTTTTCATTTGGTTTCAGTGTTCTACATAACAGCACACTTGGTAAATATTATTTTAGAAATGCAGCTCACTTTGATTTCTGCTTGACGGGCCACAGATTGTTGTCGAAGTCCATTACTCGTCACTTTTGAGATTCCAGGTGTTGGTTTTCACCGCCTGCGTAGTTTATCAAACTGACTTTCCATTATTGAGCTCCAAAAGGGTATATTTTGTTTAAGGATCCAGTAAAACGCCATTCGCGTTACATGACTTTCGACGCCATTGCAGGCTAAGTTAATGATTCTACTGTGTCCACCAGAGAAATCTACAGTTCCACTACCCTGTCGATCCTAAGAAAATACGCACAGAAGGCTCTATGCACAAAGATACCACTTACCAGGGGCAAGACAGGCAAGACTTTTACCGACATGGAAGAAAAAAAAAATAACACCGAAGAAATGCCATCCATTTTTAGACTGGGATTGCCATACGGCAACCCAGTAAAAAGCCAAACTCAAGCCTTTGCTGTAATGTAAGAGTTAACTTTTAAAATGAGAGAGGAGTTGGCGATGGACCAGTCAAGAATTCTTCAGCCTTCTTATGGGAATGGTGAAGACTTTCGGTTAAAAGGGTCTCCTTATGATTATATCACTATGATGACTAGCCACTAATGTACCTGTACTCTCTATTTTGGCAGCCTTATTCAAATTCTGAAGTGTCTTGTTGAACAATTTTGCATTTTACAAAAGAGCAAAAAAATAGGCTTTATTCTACTACATGTAAAATTCTGAACTGAATTGTGAATGTGTGATTCCTTTTGGAGTTCCTGCGATCTTATCGTGATGAGGCAGGAATCCTGCAAGTCCCCCTTTCTGGTGAACAAAGGCATATACGTGTAGCTCTTCAGCACATTTTGGTGTACAATGCTATTGAGAAGCGTCGAAATGAGCTCAATGTCTTAGTTACAGGGATAAATGAACTCTCTCTTGTTAACTATTTAAAAGTTCATCAAGAGATGGCCAAAATTGTGTTTCCTCGGGAGGCAGAGTCAGTGGTTAATCCAGAAGATGTCAAGGAAAAGATTGTGCTTGAGAATCCATCCCAACCCCAGGGTGCATCTCTTAAGGGTTTCTTGTGACAGTTTGTGGATGATGTATCTCAAGAGAATGACAGTGATTGGTAGTTCATGTGTCAGTGAAAATTGCAGTTGAATTTTACCACTGACCATATAACAACCACAGTATTACATCACATATTAGTACTTGCTTTAAATCAGTTGTTAAAATATTTGGTCATCAAATGCGATTCCTATCATATATTAAATGCACCCACTGGGGATGTCTGGCAGATGCACATGTAAGTGAGCGGATTATTTGTATACCTACATAGTTTTCTTCTCTAAGGAATAATTTCAGGCCTCCCACAACTGACCACACAATGTGCTGTGGGTAGAACACGGACTTCAGGAGCTCAGTAATGACAAAAGGAAATTGCTTCTGTATGGAAAATGAGTAAATTTAAAAGTTAAAAGCTCTTTGTTCATGAGGGTTTTTGTCATACCCTTCAGTGTTACATACGCTTTTGTACATGTAATTTAACTGGTCGTGATATCAACCCTTTTGCTGTTCTGTTTTTTTTTGTTTTGTTTTTTTTGGCAGCTGGTGCAGGTGTCAAAGATTTGTTAGCATTCTGGACAGGATGGGATGTTTTGCCACCAGCAGGGCAAAATCTGTATGTTCATGTTGACACTGAAAAATTACCATCAAGCCTACCAGAGAGCAAATCCTGTTTTCACAGGCTGTCTTTGTCTCCATGACAAACAGAATATGCAGCATTCAAGGCATTTAATACTGGTTAAAGCCTTAAAGTATGGTTCTCGAGGATACACATCTCTTTAAAAGTACACAAATACTTCCTAAGAACTTGAAATGTTGAGTTGTACATGTATGTACTGGTGACATTTAACTTTGTCATAATCAGTTCTTATGTTTCATGTTGGCAACTAAGTTGTGGGTACAGAACTTCATTGGATTTTAGGTACAGTAATGTTTGATATTTCTTGCACTGACAGTGTAACTTTAAGGTCAAAAGTAGTACTGTACACTTTTTACAACCTTGTGTTCACTCGTTGCTCAACAAATGCAAGTGTTAACAGATAGACATTAACCCCTTGAAATTCGGAATCCTAGCAGGGATTTATTGTTTGTATTAGTTCAGCATAGTCTGTTGATGTCAAAGGGACGGTCATTTGTGGAACGCTGACTGGCTGATTTTCGCAGTTGATTGGACCATCCCACTCTTCAGATGGTGATGGCCCCTCCCAGTCTATACCATAGATGTCCAAGTCAACCTGTAGATCCAGATTAACATGATAAACAGACAACTCTCATCAAAATGAAACTGTATTCATTCACCAAGGACTGGTAAAATTTAATTAGTCCATCATTAAATCATCACTGTTTTCTTGTGTTGTAGTCAAATATGTTTTTTGGCAGAGAAGTTGAT
>NC_090888.1:17238989-17266489 GCF_036669925.1 Montipora capricornis | reverse complement strand
ACTTTTTCAAATCGAAGTTTGAAGAGAAGCAGGTTTTTTTACCGCTGGTGTTCGTCTTCACAGTTGTAACTGGTTTTACACAGAAAAGCGAAGTCCAGTGCCTTATACTTTCACGCCACTCGATATAGTTTGTGAGGTTTTGGGGTCGTAAGTTGTCCTGAAATGCATATAACGTACATGTATGTTTTTAACTTCGAGTTATTTGTTCATGTAATACAATGTGAGTTTTCTCGCTTTATAAGCCAAGGCGACAGAGCGGCTGCCTGTTGTATTTAAAACAGCGGCAAATATTGACAACAAACCCTGTTATTTTTTTCCCTTTAACAACGTTCATTGCTATGTTTTGTGTAACTAAAGATAAAATATGTCAACTGTCACATCTGACTGCTGGGGGATTGTGTGCTTTTTCAAGTTTATGGGACTCTTTGCAAAGGGCGAGTTAAGTTAATTCAACAAAGTAAGCTGCTTTTTCCATTTAGAGACTGAAAATGTCAGCAAAGGTGCTCTAGTTCAATGTGCAAAGCGCTTTTTTTGGCTTTTGATGCCAGCAAAACAGTTCACCACACTAGAAAAATTTTATTTGAGGGCCACTTGCTACTGGCTCACAAAGACTACAGAATTTGCCACATGGATGAATACATTTCACCAATGAAGGTGAGTGATGGAATAAAATTACAATAGTCTGCCCTGAATTGAATTTTCCCTACCCCTCAATATAGATTCTACGCCCCCTTCTTTGTCAGTGCCAAAAATCTGCCAAGAGAACTGAAGCACTAAGTTACACAGAATTAGTCAGACAGGTAGAAAACCCTCAAGGATCAAAGGCAGGAGCTGGATATTAAGCAGAGAAAAATCAAGAACGAAAACAAAAACTTTCACAAAAAAACATGAAGGTAAGTATTTGGGTTTAGCTCATTTACGACAATGACATGCCAATGCCTTTGCAGTACTAACCCCCCCCCCCCCCCTTCCCCTCTCTTCACCAAGACACACACACCACTGACAGCATTATATTGAGTGCCACAGGCTGTTGGCTGTAATCAGTAACACACTAAACATGCTTTATTTCATATTATTATTTACATGCACAGAACAAACTGCATTGAATGCGATGCACAACCCCATGAATTTCTCAAATTGCTTTTGGCCTATTACAAGACCTGTGAGAAAACCACACCAAAAAGTTAGCTCACTATAATAAGGTAAAACAGATATCATTTTCATAATGGTCATGCTCTACAATGTAGCTGTGTCACCAAACACCCAAGGTCAATAATTTTCCTATTATCCTAACAGTAAACACTTAATGACTGGTCCGAGGGAAACAGTTCATTATGTTTCCCTAAAAATTTCCAATGTTCCCCTGAGGCGCAGACAAGGGAAACAAAATGAACTGTTTCCTGAGAGACCAGTCATTAAGTGATTTGTTATATAGCACAAATAGGAAAACATGCAATGGGAACAGCAACGGTGGTCGTCGGTCAACATTTGCGGGCAACAGTGCACTGTTACCCTCTGACGTCATAGATTTTGCACTGGTGCCCGCTCAGAGACTTTTGAACGGCAAAAGTGTTATTGTTAGATGTCATGTGACCTTGAAGTAACCAATGAGAGCATGCGCTGCTGGGGGCAAAAACAGTTATACAACAAATATAATTATTATTCAACATAACACACTTTTGCAGGAAAAACAAGATCAGCAACACAAATCAAATGTTGAATTGAGAGAAGAAAATGTCATGCTTCACAAAAAAGGACAAAGTTATAGAGACAACACACTTTTTAAGAAAAATATTGGACTGACATAAAAATTAATACCATGCACATGTAACCCTGTGAAAAAGCACCCCAAATGCCTAAATTTCCAATATAGGTTTTAGTCAGAACAAACTTTTCCTTATCACAGACTTAATTCTTATGGTCGTTAATTTTCTTTCTAGTGCAAATAATATTGAACAAAACAAATAGTGTATTGTAATAATCAACTGATGTATGTTTAGTATTTTTTCCTTTCATTTTCCCAAATTTGTTCTCCACCTATATATATCTGTTTGGGTCAAGTTAGCAGAAAATTGGGGAATCCACTCAAAAGAGACACTTGTAATACCACTGGCAGTACTAAATCCTAACATTACTCAACAACAATGACAATATTATTTGTGTTCCTTTAATATATGTTTTACAACTAAAGGAGACACTGCATTTAGCTCTCTTGTGCACCATACAATTTCACAAGTCACTAGTCAACCACTAAACAAAAGGAGGAAAGAACTTATATGATCCAGACAAAATGGGAAATTTTGGTGGTGAACATTCTCCAGACCTGTTTGAAAATATCTTCCATGCCACAATGTATTTACAATATTGAAAAGGGTTTTCCGTGAACCAAGAAAGCTAATCAGCAGAGAGTAAAAGTAGGTTGCTGTACTACTGCACAACCTCAGTTTCTTCGTAAATCAGGTATGGCTACCATTTCCAACAAACAAAAACAATGATAAAACCATTACACAGAAAGTGAATAATGACAGTGTAAGTACAAGGGGAAAGATAATACCTTACATTATGAAATTTTGAACCACCGATACTGTGTTTTTAGCTTTCTGATTGGTTCACTCACTCTCAGTTAACAGCTCTTATACAGTATGACATAATATGGAAACTGATTGCGTCAAGTGTTACCACGCTGGAAACTGATTGGCTTTAAATTTGTCCAAGTGTTAAGAATCAAATGAAAATTTAATAAAACAATAATTAATGGATATAATTGAGTGGTTGATCTCATATCAACATGCACTCATGGAATTATAATAATATTATTGTTCATTATTGTCTTGTGCTATAGGAATTATATGCTTATTAGTATAATTACTGAAAGTTCTCTGCGCTGATTGGTTGTCATTGAGATGATTATTCTTACGTGATAATCACCTAAGCGGTTTTTCAAAATAGCCACAAGCTGTTTTGTTGAGGTGACAGACGAATAAATTAGTTGTTTTAAAGAAAATGTGTATTATTCAAATAATCAACTATGTAATAGGCGATTTGCATGATGGCATCATTTACTAAGAAATTGAGTTGCTTCTATTGTCAGGCAAATTTAAATTATTGTTTCCGATATTCCCTTAGACTCTATGAATGTTGGTGAATAAAAACCTCAACTTCATCTCGGTTTTTATTAACCGATATTCACCTTGCCTTCGGCGAATAATAATTGTTAATAATTATTATTTGGTGTTCATACTAATTTTTAGTGTTAAAGAATTTTCAGTCAGGGGTACGCATCTAACTAAAGCTGTAAGGCTTATTATTATTATTATTATTATTATTATTATTATTATTATTATTATTATTATTATTATTATTATTATTATTATTATTATTATTATATAATGTACCTGAAGTGTTTGCATGCTTCCAAAGATTTACTGCACAAATGTTTTTGTAGCCGTTTTGCAAACTTACAATTATAAATGTGAAAAAGTTGACCAATAAGGTTACTCTGTTACAGTAATGTACTTTTCTGGGCTGTTCCACAACTGATCATGGTTTCTGCAAAAATATTTGCGAGGAACAGCAACAAAAACCTCGCACAGATCGATGGCATTTAACAGTCAAGGTTACGTGACGTGGAAATTGTAAATCCCAGGTGTTAAGAAAATTCAACTTTGTGGCTGAAGTTCACTCACAGTTCATCTGCAGCAAGAAACCCAGTGGACGATTTTATACGATCAAAGTTGTATGACCGCGTTACAGTTCTCAATAACGTACAACGGCCAGCCAAACTTATTTTCAAAAGCAAAAACCTTTCGTCCATCAAGACCAAGTTGCTCCTGTAGTTCCCGAGAACAAAGAAGAGTTTCGTTGCCAGTTCGCTGGTTTCTGTAAGATTTTTAAACAATCTGGGGGCAGACCAACACCCAATGTCAAGAAAATTCACAGTAGCCAAAACCAACAAAATGATACAAGAGGACGCATTGCTACTTGACATGCAGACTTGCGAAGTAATCAATCGTGTGTCCTCGACCGTTGATTTGGAATCGCTGAGTGTTCTCTCCGACCTTGAAAAAATTCCTCTGGCACCCAGGGTATGAGTCGGCTAACTTTCCACAAAATTTGACGAATGCTAGAGTGTTATTCTCCACTTCGATCACTGTCTCGATCACTTCGAATCTTTAAAGTTTGCGCAGGCGCAGTTACGCGAAAAAAGCCATTTTACGTCATTATTCTCTAGCCAATCAGCGGTTTTTGCGCTCTGTGACAGGTCTCAAAAACCACTGAGCATGCTCACTTATTTCCCGCCATCAATGTTTCAAAATGGCGGACGACAAATGAGATTCAACCTCTCACCAGGCCGCTCGTACATTTGTTCAAATTTTAATAATCGGTTGAGTTGCGCCTTCGACGTTTCTAGTTTACCTCTGTACGAAGTTTAGAGAGATCGGCGGTTGTTATCCACAAGATATTGTCCCTTATCTGATTCCTTCTCGTGTGAATGTTCGCTGCTAGTGGAGGATGAACCGGACTCTGTTTTTCTCGTTTGTTAAAGCTGCCCATGGTTTGTTAAGCTTGAGATGTGGACTACGTTTACGTTGTTTTTTCCACAAGAAAATATCAAAAATGACTTTTTTTTCGTTCCAATGGTCTTGAGAAAACACTTCCTAAAGGTGTTGTTGTGGATTTAAACCGAAAGGAGCGACTGCATGAAGTTCATATAATGGCGAGAGTGACGAGACCAAGTCCGACCGTGTGCAAAATATGACTTCGCAAACTAATTTGTGAGTAAAAAATTACAATTTTTTCCGCTTAGCGTTCGTCTAGTGTTATAGCTCCATCATGATTGTAATTTCACGTTAAGAAATGCGTTAATATCGTCCATTTATCTTTGTACGCTGCTCTCTTTTGATGTGAAAATAAACTGGATTCGTCTTAAGTTCGATTTTGAGGTCATTTATATTCCCTTTTCTGGTGAATGTCTAAGTTATTGTACTTTTTAGCAGTCACAACTCAACGATCCTTGCGCTCAAGTAGTTACCAAGTTATGGATTTGCAATTAATTTGAGTTTAAAATCAAAATCAAAATCCATGTTGAGTTAAAATAATGTTTGGAAGAACAGAAGTGTAGGTACAGATATATATAGATCTCTATAGATTCAGGTTCGTGACTGTTTTGCAAATCTTTTTTTTTTTTTAGACTGTTTTTTTCTGGAAGCATTAATGATGTAATTTTGGTTTTTGGGGGACTGTCATGTGTTGTTGGATCAAGGAATCTGTTTTGAGTCAAGTATGGTTGACAGTGGATAGTTTTTCCTGAAAAGGCTGAAAGGAAGCATTATTGCCTTGGACTTTTTTGGGTTACACCCCACATGTTTGTTCTTTTCTTAGATGGCAAAATTTATTAATATATTATGTGATTTGGCACTGCAGCTAGAAACAGTGTCCCATGCATAAGGTATCATTGGGTTTGATGGCAGTAAAATAATTTTGGTAAAAAAATATGTTTAGAGTTTTTATCATAACTTCTCATCTTGGTCCTGATGGACTTCAAACATGCTCTACCATTTTGCACAAGGAACTTGTCAATCAACTGTTACCTTTTTGTGTATTTGCAATAAGATCTTAGGTTAGCAATTGATTTATTTTTCTTATCCCTTATGTGTAGGTATCCTATGTCTGTCACATAGTTAGTTTTAAGCCTTTATTTACTGTAGTGTAGCTTTATTATAGTTAGCACATGACCCCACAAGCATGTATTATTGCTTTAATATTGATTGTGTTTGAATAAAGGATATTGTTGTCTTGTCTTGTAGATAAGGCAAAACAGCCTCAGTTGTATTTGCATTATTATTTCTGAGTGTTACTTTTAACCCATTGACTCCTGGGGATTCCCCATTGACAAGTAAAATCGTCTGGTGTTAGACAGAGTAAAATGCTAAGTATGGCCGGTTTAGGGGTGAAAGGGTTAAAGTGCTATTGTTAGTTTGACTTTCTTTTTCTTCATTTGAACCAAAACAAGTGATTAATCATCACCTCCACCATGCTTTGCTTTGTGTTGCTTTGGCTTTTAGAACAAAGTATCAAAGTTGAAGCTGGTGGCTCAAGGAGTAAACTATAAAGACTGTAATGGTATTTGAGTATATATTGTCATTAAATGTTTAAGTCAATGTCAATGTCAATTAAATTCAATGTTAAAGTCATTAAATCAATGGGAATCCAAACATGGGGATGCAGTTTGCTCAGGAGGGGTTTTCCCTATAAAAATGGCAGGCCACTTATTGGATTTATTTTAAAAACAACCCTTAAAGGTAACAGAACCTTGTTTTGTGGACGTAGGCTAAAGAAATCTGACCCCTTAGAGGAACCAGTTCTAAAGTGACAAATGACTGGCAAATAACTTTTACTTATGAATTATGCACAAGTAAAAGTTATTTGCTCGTGTACCAAATTGTCTTACAGTTCCAGTCATTTTTCAGATTGATAGCCTTAAATGTACTGCAGCAACTCTGCCAGCTGTTTGGTCTCAGCATCATAAGCAGTACAAATCCACATTTTTTTCTCCAAAAAGGAACAAAAAGAACCCCTGTCATTTTCGTAAGGGAGCCCCCCTTGGGGCAGTTTGTTTACTTTACCACCATTGTTTAATACTATCCAGGGACTAAATCAAGAATGGAAATAGATTACAGTTTGAAAAAATATGCCATTTTTTTTTACTTCTCACACTTACTGCATTCAACTTTAATTTATTCATCCTTGGAAATGGTAGGAATGATTAGTAGTATTCTTTAAAGCAATTGCTAAAAATTCATTGCACCTAATGTTGAAATATTGTTTCCATATGGAAAGGTAACAGCAGTTATTTCTGTGAACGTCTTCTCCAGAAAACTCCAACATGGGATTACGCCTCTTTCAAATGTAGCTTTGTATGCTTTTGCTCGATGACTTTGAAC
Organism: Montipora capricornis; assembly: GCF_036669925.1. Taxonomy (NCBI): domain Eukaryota; kingdom Metazoa; phylum Cnidaria; class Anthozoa; order Scleractinia; family Acroporidae; genus Montipora; species Montipora capricornis. The sequence goes on along the minus strand of NC_090888.1, from coordinate 17,259,545 downwards.
AATTATTACATAAATATGATGTTATGGAGTTTTCTAAAAGTTAAATCTAATGGAAGGGGATTTAAATTATTGAAACCACTGTGTTGCAACCATAGTCCACAAAGAGAGGTTAAATAATCTATTGCACTGGAAGTATTTAGTAGGCCAGCATGAAATTTGTTTTGGATAATAGCACTGAATCACCTTCAAAAAGTTTTCTAAACTTTGAAGATACCTAATTTTATATCCTCCTGCTGTTTTATTGCTGGAAGATAAAACCAATTCTTGATTAATTATTTTTGTTGTCACATTAACCCACTACAATGTGTTGAAAGGGTCTTATTAGCTGTAGTAATATTCTGTTACAGTAAAATCCCCCCTGCTAGTGAGCTGGATTTCTGAATCAAATTTTCAACTTGAAATACCAGTATTGTTGTTTTGGCTATTCACAGTTAACCTAACCTATGTTTATTTCTATAATTTGGAGGGAAGCAAACGATTGGCATTTGCTTGAAATGACTATAGCAAAATATAATGCAACTAAAAGGTTTCCTTCTAGTGTACCCAATATGAGGTGCTTATATGGCATGTTATGTATGACATTAGTGCTAAATTCACTTTAAAATTTATCTTTGAACGACTGAAATACATTTCTAACTTTTCAGGGACGTCATGCATTTCTTTTTTTTTTTCCTCCGTCTTAATAAATTAGCCTCCATGGACCACTTGAATGGCCATTTTAACAACTTAATTTTGAAGAAAAATGCAAAAATCTTAACATTTTCTGCTAGATGCGGGCCCCCGCGGAAACAGTGTGCAAATATTTAGTCGAAAGAGAAACCATTTGGAAATTTAATGATATATTTTTTGCTCCACTTTTTAAAAGATAAACGCATGAATTGAAATCAAGATGGTACTCCACTAGCCGGTAAGCTCCACAAACAAATTTCCACTCAAACACTGTCACAGCAACCTGGACTCGCGTTGACCTTGAAATTGTTAAAGAAATTTCCCTCGTAGCACTGTTGGCTAAAAAGTACGGTGGCCCACAGCTAAAAAGAGAATCTCGCTGGCATAAAAACGCACTATGCAGTCAAAACATTCGTCCGTTTTAATGGCCTGAAAAAGGTCTTTTTTTTATCGACGGAGATCGGATAAACACCCGATGGATGGCAGCCATGTTTTTCGCCAGTGAACAATAAGTCAGTGGTTACCGTCTTGCGCACGCGTCCTTGAAAGGCAACCTTAGCCAATCAGCGGTTTTTGAGACCTGTCGGACGCGTGCGCAAGACGGTAACCACTGACTTCCTGACTTACTACGACGGCGACGTTGACGAAAACGTCACCTCAAAATAGAACTTTGCTCTAGTAAAAGTCTTTCGCGATTATTCCATCTCGTTCACTTCTTCCAATTTGGGCGAAGTATCCTAAAAATAAATTGGTACGAGCGGTTTCAGACTGAAAATAGAGAATGAAAGATTCTCTGTTGCATGCTAACGTTGTCGTTAAAACCTAAAATTTAGTGATTTCACGTCGTCGTCACGCAGAGAACCGCAAAAATATGAGCTAAAATCCGTGCCGCACGTGCAGCACGATTATTTATGCTCTTTTAACCAATGATATCATTGTTTTCTGGCGTTTTCGACGACGTCGTCGTCGTAGAACTTAAGCTCCCTATTGTTCACTGGTGAAAAACATGGCTGTCATCGGGTGTTTATCGACAGAGCTGAAAAACGACTGCGCAAGTCACTGATCTGCGGCACGAAACGCAGGCTCAAGGGCGCGCTCATTCAAAAAGACTATTTGTTCGCCGGAAAATGACAGCCGTTGATTTAAAGTGGTACTATGACGAAAATCGCATCTTTCCTATCCAAGCCATTTTGAAACATAAACAAGTAGTCTGCGTGAGAAGAAAAATGCTGTTTATTTTTTTCAAATATCTCTTTTCGTTCCAGAGATATTCGAATTTTTAAAATATGCAAATTAGCCAAGTGATGACGTCATACATTCAACCAAATTTTGTTCAAATATGATGAAAAGAGATATCTCAGCCAATTTGTATCAGAAAATTTTGATTTTTTGCAGTAAGATTCTACTAAATGTTTTCCACAGTGAGCTTAACAGTTCTGTTACCATGGCATCAGACTGGGTTCCAGACCTCCCCCATATTATGAGCTTTTCTGGCCACCTTTGGCATTCCATTTTGATATTTGCTAACAGCACTTCATATGCATGATCCAGCAAGCATATAAATATGTTAACACGACTTTGTGGCCTTGTTTAACATTTTTCAAACTGAAAATCACTAACATATTGAAATCAAGTGGATGGAGACTGGAAAAGAGTGAGTTGCCATGGGAACAATTTTTTATAGCCATAGGTGTGTTTCCTGTAGAACTATTAGACTATCAAGTTTCAATGGTTTGCGCTGTAAATTGGCCAAGGTAGCTCTATTTATATACTCAATATAATATTGGGTTGAGTGTATGACGTCATTAGTCATCTCATTTGCATATTTTACCCATTTTTCAAACTTAAATATCTCCGGAACTAATGAAGATATTTGCAAACGGTAAATGGCGTTTTTGTTCTTTCATGGAAATCTATGCGATACAGTCAAAAAATCAAGGGGTAAAAATTTGACCTTTCACCCCTAAAGCGGCCATACTTAGCATTTTACTCTGTCTAACACCAGACGATTTTACTTGTCAATGGGGAATCCCCAGGAGTTAATGGGTTAATCACTCACTAAAAAATGTCCCAATAAACGACCACTAACGACCAAAACCGTACTAATAATTTGAATTACAGCTAAGGTCTGTCAAATTTCCATCTGAGTAGTTACCTGACAGCTCTTACAGTACTTCTCAACATAAAGAAAATAAATTCTGTGGACTTAAACATTCCCAAATAGAAATGCTGTATATTCCAAATATCATTACGTAAACTCTTCAAGATTTACCTGCTTCAGGAACTTCAAATCAATGAATATTTGGAATAATTTTCCTGGACTCCTGCAAACTATGTGCACTTTTTAATGGTTTGCCCTTTAAAAGTAACACTCAGAAATAATAATGCAAATACAACTGAGGCTGTTTTGCCTTATCTACAAGACAAGACAACAATATCCTTTATTCAAACACAATCAATATTAAAGCAATAATACATGCTTGTGGGGTCATGTGCTAACTATAATAAAGATACACTACAGGAAATAAAAGCTTAAAACTATGTGACAGACATAGGATATCTACACATAAGGGATAAGAAAAATAAATCAATTGCTATCCAAAGATCTTATTGCAAATACACCAAAAGGTGACGGTTGATTGACAAGTTCCTTGTGCAAAATGGTAGAGCATGTTTGAAGTCCATCAGGACCAAGATGAGAAGTTATTATAAAAACTCCAAACATATTTTTTACCAAAATTATTTTACTGCCATCAAACCCAATGATACCTTATGCGTGGGACACTGTTTCTACATGTAGCTGCAGCTCCAAATCACATAATATATTAATAAAATTTGCCATCTAAGAGAAGAACAAACATGTGGGGTGTAACCAAAAAAAGTCCAAGGCAATAAAGCTTCCTTTCAGCCTTTTCAGGAAAAACTATCCACTGTCAACCATACTTGACTGAGGGGGACATTGGGATTTTCGGTTTTGCGGTTTTGGCTATTTTTTAGATCGGTTTTTCGGTTTTTGTGCCAAAAGACTTCGGTTTTTCGGTTTTGGTGTTCATTAAGGTTTGCGGATTTTTCGTTTTTTTGCTTTTGGTTTTCGGTTTTCGTGGAAAATACGAGCGGTTTTTCGGTTTTGTTATCCAATGTGCTTTTTGGGTTTTCCTATTTTGTCCTATTTGGGTTCCCGTTTCTTAGATTTGAGCGGCAATCTCGAATAGAGTGTTTAATCTTTATTTAACCACGGTACAATTCATCAGCCATAAAAAAACCATATGTACAATTAAAAAGTTAAAACCAAGTGTAGATAAACTATGTAAACTACATTAACTATTTTACTCAATATCATACAATAGAGCTGCTTTCCATGAATTCCGTGTTTAGAATAATGGCTTAGATAACCTCTTTAATCAGTCGTTTGAATTGATTGAGGGACGCTGCTTTCCTTAGTTCCAATGGCAAACTGTTCCAAAAAACTGCGCCACTATAGCTAAAGCTGTTTTGTAGTAGTTTGTGCGCGGTTGCGGAACATTTACCTTATTCACAGAGTCTCTCAAACAATAACCAGAATTGCGATGGACAAATTTCGAGCAGAGATAATCAGGTGCTAGTCCCTTTAGGGATTTAAATACCATTGTTGCTCTTTCAATTTACCTTTGAGAGACTAGGGTTTTCCATCTTAAGAGTTCAAATAAATTGTTGACATCAGCGTCATAGTTAGGGTAGGTCAAGACACGGGCTGCTCTGTTTTGTAGTTTTTGCAGCTTGTCCTGCAAAGTTACTCCGCAGTTTCCCCAAAACAACATTGCAGTAGTTGAAATGGGACTTTGTGCTAGGACCTGATAAATAGAATGTAAGGTCCCATAGGGACAAGATGCCTGTTTTCACTCACGTGATCAGTAGCCTTGTTTTTCCTCCGAAACAAAAGAAAACGTTTGAGTGATGATAGAGCTCAATTCCCGGAGACGTCACATGAAAATAGTCTATAGCCGCGAAACGCCAAAGTTATTGAGAGGAATGCGTGACAAACTAAATGTCACGGTAGGGGATCACGCGTGTTGAATGACGCCCGGGTTGGTGCGGAGTGGATGAAGATGAAGGACCCCATCAAGATCTGAATGAGCATGAAATGAGTGAGGAAGCTAGTGATTCTGATGAAGGCCAGCAAGAATTCCATTCGAATCTCCAAACAGTCCGGTCTTAGTTATCAAATAAAAATGTTCAATTAGAGATTTTCGATTGAAGTTTCCAGAGCTATAGCTTTTTGGTATTGCAAAATTGCAATTTTAGAGAGGGCTTGTGTGCAAATTCTTCTAAGTTAACTTAGCTCCATTACCAGCTGCTTTACGGAAAATGAGCCCACAAAGTGAGGTGTCTGACATTTGCAGACTGCCGGCTGCAGACAAATAGCGCTGATCCCATTTCAAATAGCTCTGATAAACAGTATTTAAGTCTAAGAACCCATTTTAAACCCATTTTAAAACGGTTAGCGCTATTTGTCTGCAGTCTGCAAATGGCATACACTGCACAGACACCGCATAAAGTCCGGGCTCGAGAGAGCGACAGAAATAAAGCCTAAGATTTTAGCAGATACTAAAATATATGAAGGCTTTAGACAAATCCATGACATTCACAAATACTTTGATTAAATAAAATGTTAGTGTAGTTTGCTCTGTATGCCCCACTTGTCACCGTTGTATCGGTTTTCTGACGGTTTTGTGTGCGGTTTTCGGTTTTGGCCGAAATTTTTTGCGGTTTTGCGGTTTTGGATGATTTTTTCTTCGGTTTTGCGGTTTCTAATACACCCCAATGTCCCCCTCTTGACTCAAAGCAGATTCCTTGATCCAACAACACATGACAGTCCCCTTAAACCAAAATTACATCATTAATGCTTCCAAAAAACAACAGTCTAAAAAAAAAAAGATTTGGAAAACAGTCACGAACCTGAATCTATAGAGATCTATATACATCTGTACCTACACTTATGTTCTTCCAAACATTATTTTAACTATCATGGATTTTGATTTTGATTTTAAACTCAAATTAATTGCAAATCCATAACTTGGTAACTACTTGAACGCAAGGATCGTTGAGTTGTGACTGCTAAAAAGTACAATAACTTGGACATTCACCAGAAAAGGGAATATAAATGACCTTAAAATGGAACTTAAGACGAATCCAGTTTATTTTCACATCAAAAGAGAGCAGCGTACAAAGATAAATGGACGATATTAAAGCATTTCTTAACGTGAAATTACAATCATGATGGAGCTATAACGCTAGACGAACGCTAAGCGGAAAAACAAAATTGTAAATTCTATCTCGTCATCACTGCCCAGGGATCCCATGAGATAGCTAGGCGCATGCGCATAATCAGTGCTTTTGGCGCGCGAAATCAGTTTTGCAGCTTTAGATTTGCGGATAGAAATTTCGCTTGTTTTTTAGCCTATTCCACTCTTTTCTCAGGAAAATAGTTGGCCAGTCGATTTCTTACATAGGCAGCTATGTCGGTAACGACGGAAGATAGCTCAACAACACCCTCGGTCTCAGAACTCCGGGAGTTTGTTCCGGACGGCAGCAACAGCTTGGCGCTCGTTCTCCAAAATCTTACCACCACGTTGTCTCAGTTAAGCGAGGCTTCTCAGGCACAAACAGCAGTATTGGCGGACCTAAAGGAAGATATATTCCTCCAAGATGATGCAGCCGGGCCAAATCCCGACAGACCAGCCGATTCACTGGACATCACTCAGATCACAGCAGTAGTGAATGACTGCACGCGCGATTCAGGCGCGAACACAAACGCATCAAACAACATGGCTTCTGACACTCGCTCCGACTCGGAGCCTCAGGGCCATAACAGCATCGTAGATAGCCTGACCCAGGCTTACCTACCCAACACGAAAACATCCCCGGCCATCGAGGCAAAGATTGCCACCCTCGTCGACAACATGCTCACTGGTGGCCTCTCTACCGACACGGTCAAAGAGAGCGCCGACAAATATTCACCACCGGAGAATGTCAGTCGTCTTAACGTCACTAGTGTCAATGAAGAGGTGTGGGATTTGCTCCCCCGTCGGAGTCGAACGGTGGATTTAGCATTCCAAAGAGTACAGGAATTTTTGTTGCCTGGCTTATCTGCGCTGTGTACTTTGAGTGGCAAGCTTGTTAGCTCCATTCAATCTGGCGACACGCCAAATACGAGAGAAACTCTCACGGTTATCATGGATAGCATTGCTCTTTTGTGCAATACGCACCACAAGTTGAACATGAAGAGACGGGAATTAATTAAACCCGAGTTAAATCCGCCTTACACTCGACTCTGCAAGGAAGAGATTAAAACAACATCTAAGTTGTTTGGATTATGATCTCTCTAAACATTTAAAAGATATGGCGGAACTGAAAAAAGCGGGGATACAGATGCAAAAACCCTCAAGTACCAGCACATCATCCCAGGGCTACAAGGCTCCTAAACAAAGGTTTAACAGACCACATTTTGCAAAGCCATATGCTAGGGCACATGGGCAATTCACCACACAGAAGGCAAATTCCCAAAGGCATTTTTTAGCCAACAGCCGGGCACCAAGGGGTGCCCACACCAAACAACACACTCCAATCCGGAAGGATCAATGAAAGACAAGGTGAGGGAAAAAGTCCCATCTATTGTGAATGCAGAATTGCTATCCCAGCTGGTCCTTAACTTTAAAGCAGGTTGTGTTAAGGAGCACATAACAAACTGGAAAGCAGTTACTACTGATCCTGTTATTCTTGATGCCATCCAGCATCATCACATAGAGTTTGAGGGGCATTGTAGACCTGTGCAGGCTACCCAACCCAGACAAATTATTTTTTCGTCTGCGGACAAAGACATCATAAACCTTGAAATAGCCAAACTCCTCACAAAAGGGGTTATAGAACCATCTAAGCCCAGTGATGGAGACTTTATCTCTACCATATTTGTGAGACCCAAAAAGGATGGTAGCCATAGGCTTATTTTGAACTTAAAACCCCTCAACGAGTTTGTGGCATACTATCATTTCAAAATGGATACCATCCATGTCGCCCTCAAACTCATGCGACCAGGATGCTTTATGGCGTCAGTGGATCTTAAGGATGCATATTATTCTATTCCTATTTCAGTAGAGGATCGTAATTTTCTCAAGTTTGAATGGCAAGGCAATTATTTTCGATTTACCTGCCTTCCAAATGGGTTAGCATCTGCCCCACGATTGTTTACTAAAGTGTTGAAGCCAATCTATGCTCACCTCAGATCCCTAGGGCATTTCTGCATGGGACACATTGATGACTCTTTTCTCATGGGTCACACTTATACCTCCTGCGGGGAAAACATTTGGGAGACAACAAATACGTTTCTCAAATTAGGGTTTGTCATCCACCCTACTAAGTCAGTGCTCATACCCACGCAAGAATTGGAGTTTCTTGGATTTTTGCTGAATAGCAACTCAATGACTATACGCCTTCCACCCAGGAAAGCTATTATTGTTAAACAGGCCTGTGAGAACCTTCTAAATCAGAGCAATCCTACTATTAGGGAGGTTGCTCGGGTCATAGGGCTGTTGGTATCCAGTCTTCCAGGAGTGCAGTTTGGCGAGTTGCACTACAGACATTTAGAACGAAATAAGATTTCAGCTTTAACAATTAACAAGGGTGATTATGATGCACTCATGAGCTTGAGTGCAAAGGCCAGATCAGAATTGCACTGGTGGGTGATCAACGTGAATACAGCATTTAAAAATATAATCCAGACCAACCCTGACTTAACCCTCACTACTGATGCCTCTAACACAGGGTGGGGGGCAATGTGTGAAGAACAGCAGACTGGAGGACTTTGGAGTGCTAAAGAACACTCTTTCCACATCAATTATTTAGAAATGAAAGCAGTTTTGTTTGGCTTGCAATCTTTGTGTAGTGACTTAACAGATAAACACATAAGGATCCAGTCAGATAATACTACTACAGTGTCGTACATCAATGCTATGGGAGGCATTAAGTCGAATGACTGCAATGACATGGCATTGCAGATTTGGCAGTGGGCTAATAGCAGGAATATTTGGCTTAGCTCATGCCACATCCCAGGCGTTACTAACGTAGTTGCTGACCAAGAATCCAGGAATTTTGATGGCTCCACAGAATGGTCCCTAAGTACGAAAGTGTTTGAAGATATCAGCAATATATGGGGCCCTTTCCAAATTGACCTGTTTGCATCCAGGCTAAATTTTAAGGTTCAGGACTATGTTTCGTGGAAGCCAGATCCTGGAGCAAAGTTTGTGAACGCTTTTCATATGAATTGGGCTAACTCATATTTTTACTGTTTTCCTCCTTTCAGTGTAATTGCCTCATGCCTGCAGAAAATAGAATTCCACGAGGCAACAGGGGTGATACTGATCCCTCTTTGGCAAACCCAGCCATGGTTCACAATCCACCAATCTACTAACACAACCTCACAGCGGTGCTCTACACCCCTTACTAAAGCGACTTCGCCTGTTGGCTTGCAGAGTCCCCGGCAAGGCTTCCTCCAGAGCAACTTTTCAGGGAACGCTACAGAAATTATCTTACACTCCTGGTCCGTTGGAACACAGAAGCAATACCAACCATACCTCAGGCGATGGTTTGAGTTTTGTGGTGAACAACAAGTTTCTCCCTATAGCCCATCTGTGACTTCTGTGCTGGATTTTTTAGTTCGACTTCATGAACAAGGTTTAACGTACACAACACTAAATACAGCCAGAAGTGCTATATCAGCACTCACTGTATCTTCAGACAGGACACCTATTGGGAGTCACCCAATAGTATCAAGATTCATGAAAGGGATCTATAAATGTACACCACCTATGCCTCGATATCAATCCACTTGGGATGTGCAGCCAGTTTTGTCATATCTTTCAGGATTAAGCCCTATGGAGAAGTTAGATCTCAAGACACTGACTCTGAAAGTAACAATGCTAGTTGCCCTGGTCTCCGCACAAAGGAGCCAGACTTTGCATATGCTTAATATTAACTTCATGAAAGATACATCTTCATGTTTTGAGTTTGTTTTACCCGTTCACGTTAAACAAAGTACGCCTGGCTATCAGCCACCGTCAGTGATGTTGCATGCATACCCTCATGACAAGTCCCTCTGTGTTTATTCATACCTAACGGAATACCTTAAACGGACCCAGCCCTTGAGAGGAAAAGAAACTCAGTTATTTCTTAGCTTCACCAGACCACACAAAGCAATTTCAAAGGAAACTTTGTCAAGATGGATTCGAACTGTTATGTATTCTGCTGGAATTGATGTTGCATCATTCAAACCACACAGCACTCGGTGTGCCTCCACTTCCAAAGCCAAGGCAGCATGTATTCCAATGGACGAGATTTTGCGCACGGCAGGGTGGTCCTCGTCTAGATCTTTTGATCGATTCTACGATAAACCAGTCCAATCCACAGCCTTTGCATCAGCAGTACTACAATGAGTAACTTCTAACGAAGTCCTGTCCATTCATGTGGACTTGTTTTTTCCCAGGAGGAGAACTCTCCCGATTATTTGTACACACATTTTTTATCTGGCCAGTAGGTCATTTGAGGCCATGTTATATTGGGTGTAGTTGTTATATGTAACACCCCACTGTTTGCTTTGTTGTATACTTGTTAATCTGAGCGTTTCTATTTCTTATTTCCATTAAAAGAAGTTCTTATTTTACTGTATTCTGCAGTCTATTTGTCCTCATGTGACTGTCTTGTCTTTGAAATCTCATGGGATCCCTGGGCAGTGATGACGAGATAGAATTAAAAAATTAAACGAGACTTACCTGTAAGTTGAAGTTTGATTGGAATTCTATCGAGTCATCAAACTGCACCAAGGGATCACATGCCCACCGCAGCATGTTTACCTCACATTTCACCCTCCCAGACTGGGTATGGTTTTTTGAGGACTTTTGTATTCTACTAACCTGGTGTCAATTGCGACACTCACATTCGGCTGTGAATACTGATTATGCGCATGCGCCTAGCTATCTCATGTGATCCCTTGGTGCAGTTTGATGACTCGATAGAATTCCAATCAAACTTCAACTTACAGGTAAGTCTCGTTTAATTTTTTAATTATTACTCACAAATTAAACTATTAAACTATAGGGATCAAAACTTACCTTTTCGTTAAAAGTGGGCAATTATACCATTTTTTAGAAGTTCGAAAATCCTAGGACAGACAGGCAAGCAAGAAATTTTACAACAAATGTTCCGAAAATTCTAGCCCTCAAATCGTCTTCCGAATAGATATTTTCCGAAAATTGACGTTGGGTGCCCCTGTCTCGTCACTCTCGCCATTATATGAACTTCATGCAGTCGCTCCTTTCGGTTTAAATCCACAACAACACCATTAGGAAGTGTTTTCTCAAGACCATTGGAACGAAAAAAAAGTCATTTTTGATATTTTCTTGTGGAAAAAACAACGCAAACGTAGTCCACATCTCATGCTTAACAAACCATGGGCAGCTTTAACAAACGAGAAAAACAGAGTCCGGTTCATCTTCCACTAGCAGCGAACATTTACACGAGAAGGAACCAGATAAGGGACAATATCTTTTGGATAACAACCGCCGATCTCTCTAAACTTCGTACAGAGGTAAACTAGAAATGTCGAAGGCGCAACTCAACCGATTATTAACATTTGAATAAATGTACGAGCGGCCTGGTGAGAGGTTAAAGTACGTGGGAAAATCTCATTTGTCGTCCGCCATTTTGAAACATTGATGGCGGGAAATAAGTGAGCATGCTCAGTGGTTTTTGAGACTTGTCAGACTCTGGGATAATCCGTTTGGATAAAGTTTTTGATTGGATGAAAGTCTGAGCATGAGCAATCAATTTCGGTCATGAGGTTTGGTCACGAGGCGACTGCCGCGAGACGCGAGGGGTTTCACAGAGAACCGTGTACGGTTGTTCATGATTGTTTGGATTGGTTGACCGTTGATTAGTTTGGAGCCAAAGCAAAGAGTGAGAACGTATTAAATCTAATGGAATGGAATCGTCTCTCACTGAGTAATTGTGTCTTTAAAATGTAGTCATACCGAGTCTTCAAATTGCTGTATATATTATATGAATCCATAAGATCTTCGCTTCTCATATACTTACTTATGTACATATGTGAGCGTCCTGGAAAGGTGCGAGAACCTTTAGCAGATGAGTTTTTGGGTAGAGAAAGAGTTACTGATGCTGTTGAACGCTTTGAAAATATCGTGGAAGGCCCGTCTCTCTGGCATGCAAAGCAATCCGTAATTTCGGTAGGTTGAAAATTTTACTAGAGTTTCATTTGGGTTCATTACACTGCACTGTTCTCAAACTCCATTGGAAGAAGAGGCCAGATCAGATATAGAGAATCAAATCAATGAAATGAGGTGTACATCTCACATCCAATGGAACTTGTCTTACAATTTAGGTACTTACATGTAGAAAAACTGGAAACTTCAGTTGTTGACTTTGTTATGGAAATACTTGGCTTAACGTTTATGATGACATTAAAAAAATGGTGTAATATAAAGCTTGACCATCCTCTAGAGCCTATTACTTGTAGCACTTAAAAGTCAGTTACAAAAATGACACCTTTCTCTTGAGTAATTAAGTACTTCTTTCTTTCTTCTTCATACCACTACATAAGGAGTTTTTTCCGTAATTGCTCAGCCCACAGTATTAATTACAGTGGCGATTATTATTTGCTTATTGAAGCCACAGTGGTCAAGTGTTTGAGACTTCAAAGGTTGGTTGACTGTATTAGTTCTGGCCCCAGTTGTCTGCATTTGAAGGGTGGATAATGCTATCCACTGGATAAATCACTATCTACTGGATAACTCAATTGGTTTTGGTAGTGTTTATCTGCTGGATAGTGATTTATCTGGCCCCAGTTGTTCTGAAGGTGGATAACACTATCTACCGGACAAATGACTATACACTGGAAAGTGCAGTTGGTTCCGCTATTACTTATCCACTGGATAGTGATTTATCCGGCTAATAGTGCTATCCATCATTTGAACGACTGAGGCCTGGTGGGTAGCGCTATCCACTTTTTGAACAAATGAGGCCAGATCTTTATCCAACCTCTCTTCTCTGCCTCCTTTGTCGTTGAGGACAAAGGAGGCAGAGAAAAGAGACCCTGGGAACGAGTTTGGTCTCAGTTTTCTCGAACTTTAATCCATGTTGCTTTTTATATGTACCTGCATACAACTTAATACTGACAAATATTTGATAGACTTTGTTCAAAAATTCTGTGATTGGTTAGCATCCCATTTAATGGAAGGGACAAAGTTTTTTACTGCTTAACCCATTAACACGTCAAACGCCCTAGGATGACCCCAGTTGACGACTAGAATCTCCCTGGCATTAGACAGATCCAACGGACCAATCTCTATCCAGAGGATAATGCAATTAGTTTCGCCAATACTTATCTGCTGTATAGTGATTTATCCATTGAATAGCGATATCCAACGTTTGAACAACCAGGCCCTGGACTCCATATTCAACTTGTCCAAATACAGTTGTAGGAAAAAAAATTAAATTACTAATTTTAAATAAGATTTGGCTTCAGTCAACTTCGGAGCTCATCTGAAGTGTTTTTTTTTGTTTTTTGTTTTTTTTTTTGTAATTGGGCAACATGGAGACTGTTAGAGATATATACACAAGGCATACAACGATTGCAAGGCATCTTTATATGTATGTTACTAAAGCATATTATATGTTTTAACCCTTATCACCTCAACATTAGCTTCATCATTTTCCCTTAACTCGTTTTAGCTCGCACAATCTCGCGGGGAGTTAAGGTCCCAGAGTAGGCCTAAAAGGCCAGAAATTTAACTAACAATTGACAAAGAGCTAGGGAAATTTTTCAATGATAACTGAGATATTTAACCCCCAGCCAGAGCCAAGGGAATGTTTGACTTCAAATTCCGTCGGTTGCATCTGAGAGGGAGCGCATCACGAAAAACACATGATCTGCTTGTCAGACCGTAAAACGAGTTTCGTGTCGGTTTATCAAGTTGTCAAAATGTTTACAATATATAAGTTTGAAAGAGCCCCCAGATAAGGATATCCCGGCCCTGTCTGGGGAACTCCTTGCTTGAAGTCATGTATCTCGTTACCTGTACAAACGGTTAAATGAATACTAACCCTTTTAGTCTGTCCAGAAACGTCTTGCTCATGTTTGAAGTGTGCACTATTTCCAGGCCATTAACTGTTTCCGTGATGTGTGAGTACACAGGGCTGCATTTGATGGCTTCAATTCTCTTAAGTTCTCTGGAGGACCTCAGATAATAACGGGCGAAGTAAACAAATATTCCAATTATTGGGAGAAGGGCCAAGAAGATCCAGTAGTTTGTTGCAGCAGGAACCAAAATGGCGCTGAGCGAGAAGAGGCAGAAAATAAGAGCTTGCAGAAATAACGGTGGCAAGACGTCATCCATAGAACCAATATCTTTGGAAAACCGATTCAGGATACGCCCAGCTGGGGTCGAATCAAAAAACTTTACAGGTGCCTTGATAGTCGCCACCAGCTTTGAGGAGGAGGTAGTAAAAGGAGAAAGACGACATGGTCATGACAACAAGGGGCACCGCCACTAAACTACCATAAGTGATTTGAGTGTAAGTCGCTTTCTGTTGATCATGTGACATCTCGGCCATTCTGGACAACCACCAATTTGGAGCTAAAAGGCAAACTGGAACAGTGTTCACATTATTAGTGCAACTGGAAAAAAGTGAATGAAAGAAGTGTTTATGATTGGAATTTAAATCACGAAGGGCAACCTGGTGGTCATTTATTTTAATGTGTGAGAGAGGGCACAGATGACAGTCATGTGGATTTGAGAACGTTCTATCTACTCCGAAATCTGTTGAGAGAGTTATGCTTTACACTGTACACGCAAAATATGCTAGGAACCCTTTCAGATTACCCGAACTTTGCTACAACTTTTCCTGCAAACCCAACCTTGCTAGCTTACATTCAATCATGTAGTGTACATTTATCGTCAATCAATACTAATTTCTAGGATACAATCAAAACACACAGTACAGCTTTCGATGAAGACTTTTAATGTACTTTGAAATCTTTTTGCGACAGTTCATTTCGTCCCTTTTGTATACACTGCACCAAAACTTAACTCGCAAAACTGTGACGAAAACTACGTAGCTCGCAAAATATCCGTGCGTATTATGTGTTAAACCATTCAATAAGGCGTATAAAAACAACTGTCTGTGCCATAAGTATATTCCAAATATTGTCAGTAAGTTGTCAGATATGTTGTACGATTGAGTTAATTAAAAGTACTAATTTACTGACATTTTTACTCATTTTGACCTAAGAATGACAGTGCCCCTTTAAAAACCATGTCAAGAATGTTTCAGGGTCAAATCGCAAAAATAGATAAGAACGTTCAGCCTCAACCCCAAAATTAGACGTTCTTATAAAAAGGACTGTATGGGTGTTTCATCTTACTCATTTCTCATAATATAACATATGTCACCAAAATAAGAACACGTTGTAGCACCGTATTTACCCGTGTATAACTCGATCCCGTGTACAGGTCGACCCTCCATTTTTGATGGAAAAAAAAGCAATTTCTTAATCTCTTTATTAAATGTCATGGGATACTAATCTTGTATTCTTTGATTTCTGGAACTGTGAATACACAACGAAAAACAGGGCCCGAACAGCTTAATAGTTTTGTGGTTCAGCAGTTGTTATATATGCGGGCATTTTGTCCTTGAGGTTCGAGAAAGTTCTCAGAAAATCGAACATGTAAACCTCAAACTAACCTGTTTCGTTTTTCAAGGATAAAGGGCTTTAGAGGATAAGCAGAGCATCACGGAAGCAGGAGTCAATCTTTGAAAATGACTTCAAAAACTATGCGAAATTTTCAAGGTTTAATTGGTCCTTGATTTATAATATCTCACATGACAAACAAAACAAAAAAAATCATAAACCAAACACTGTAAGGTTTGCAAAAGCATTTAAATCAGCCAGGTTTGTATAAAGAATGATACCAACCAGTAATTTCAGGAAACACGAGTGACGATGCTTGCATACAAACATGAGGTATTGCGCCAGGTTAATAAGCATTTGAACGATCGTGTTTTATTTGAAGAAACAGAAATGCCTTTTTGAGCTTTCCACCTTTGGTAAACGAAAATTTCCAGTGTCTTTTTTATATTTGTGCTAGTGAGTATCTTCAACATTTAGAGTTGGACAAATCATTTTTATTTTAACTGGAATTAATTACATTTATTTTGAATTTTTTTTGTCATTCATTTTGAAGTCTTTTGTCCGCTACGTTTATTATGCCCAAGAAAACATTATTATTAGTATTCTCAAGTTGTTGTGTCAGCCTTACCCTGTGCAAACAATAGGGCAACTGCAAGAAGCATTATAACGGGAACAGGCAGTCCTTCCTTGAAGTAGTTCCAGTACAGTCTAAAGGTCACAGTTCCTGCACTCTTAGTTTCTTCGTCTTCCTTTAAATCACAGACCCGTTGTTTCTCGGGATCAGCTACATACACGTCACGCATGTTTGAAACTGCTAGAGAACCCGTATTCAGCAGAATCGTTTCGTCTTTTACATTGACACCAATGTCTTTATTCTGCTGTATTGGTGGATCCAGATCATCTACAAAGGCTTCGTTAACGTGAACGTTTGGCTTCCCTGCTACAAATGAGACGGAAGGTTCATTCATTAACTTTTTGGCCATTCCTTTATCATGACATTCGTCTTCACTAACACGAGGACCATTCTCAAAGGGCTCAGCCAATTCCTGGCCAACCCTTTCCTTCTCTTGCGGATTAGGTTCGAAAGCTTTGTTACCTTCTTTTTCAAGGGCCTCATCTTTACCTTCTGATGATCCTTTCGAGCCTGAGACGATCTCTACTGAAAGGACATGCTGAGTGTCGATAATCCCTTTGTCATCTTGGACTGGTTCCATCAATTCCATATCTGGTGTTTGTGGCATATTGCATGCATTGATTGAAGGGATCGATGGCCCTTCCAATTCATTCTTTGTAATCCCATTTCCGTTAATCTTGTGTAGTCTGACAGTCTCTGGTAGTCCAGGTCCATATTCATATTGCTCAGGTAATTCTGCTACTCCCCGAAACGCTCCCTGGTCGACGTCTAGAATTTCAGCGTACTTCCCTTGGTGAATGATTGAACCGTTTTCCATCACAACGATGCGATCCACATCTTTCAAATATTGCAACTGGTGTGTGACCAGCAAACGAATACGACCTGATAAGTGGCCCAATATGCAACTCTCAAAAAGTCGTCTTCCTACTTTAGAATCGACTGCACTCAGTGGGTCATCAAGCAAGTAAATATCAGCATCTGAATACACTGCACGAGCCAAACCTACTCGTGCTTTCTGACCTCCACTGAGGGTAACACCTCGCTGCCCGATTTCCGTGAGGTCGCCGTTGGCGAAGTTTTCCAAATCTTTCGTCAACTCACATATGTGAACAATCTGTTGGAACCTATTTTCGTTGAAAGCCAATCCAAACAAAATGTTCTCTCGTATAGTGCCAGAAAATACCCAAGGTATTTGTGGGACATAGGCCATACTCCCGTGGTATGAAATTGATCCTCTATGTAGGGGAAGGTCTCCAAGAATAGCTGTTAATAGAGAGGATTTTCCACTTCCAACTGCACCTGTTATCGCTAATATGTTACCATTGAGAACATCAAGAGTAATGTCACTCAATGTGTTGCTCAAAATTTCTTGGTTCCAAGAACAGGACGCTTTAGAAATTGAAACAAAAGGCTCTTTAAAGACGGAGCTAGTGGCGAATAATGCTGGTGACTTCAGAGTTATCTCCGATGGAAAGTTGCCGATACCCGTTTGTATTCCGCTTTGTGGATAACTCACTAACTGGACAGCCATTTTATTTTTCTTTTCAGTTTTACAATTCAGTACCGCAAGGTTGCTGTTAGGATTTTGATTTTGGGTGTTGTTTTCTCCGATTCTTTCGAACTTTACCTTCTCCATCAGAAACGTCTGTATTCTATCGAGGGCTATCTTACCATCCGAAGCAACTTGCAACGCTAATCCCAAGCTGTAGCAAAATGTTCCTTGTAATGTTGTTAAGCTTAGAAGAAGTGTGAATATTGTGAATGATAACAAGTGGGTTCCAGTCAATATCAGAGTTGTTACTGAAACCAGGGTGGCGATAGGAATCGTTGTGAATAACAGAACGAGTAACATTGATGTAATAAAGCCTTTTAAACGAATTATGGCCATCTCCTTCCTGTAAACAGATTACAGAAAACAAAATAAACTTAATTAGAACAAATGTAACAAATGATAGTCCAGACTGCACCCAGCAGAATCCACTCCCATAAAAGAAGTCCAACCTTTTCAGGTTGTTGAGTTTATTCATAGATTGGCAGGTTGACAATAATTCATTGGGCGGTATATTGTAGATTTGTTTTTGGCGAAATCAGGGACAGATTTTAAAGCGAAAATATGCCATGCAAAAGTCGGTCTGCTTTGCTAATGTTAATTGTTGTCGTTCGTGGAAACTAGATTTATTCGTCATTTCGTACAAGCAAGCTTGTTCACCAGGCTAGAGACGAGTAGTAAGCTGGTGTCTATTTTACCCGTTCCCATGTATTTGAAAAACACTGTTTCCTAGTTTACTAAGGTTAGACATCACAGATTAGCCAAGCTATTTCTATCGATCTAGATCAGTACCTGTTGTGTAATGGACGAGTGCCGAATTGAGCTCATTCCAGGGCCTTACCAATTCGGCCGTAAGAGCGTATTAACTCCACCAGCGTATGAACTCAAATTGCATACATTCATGATTCCCATTTCTTATGTTTGGAGCAGTTTTGACTGTAGGAATTGTCTCCTTTGTTTCATGGTTGTTTCGAAACTTAATCAAGTTGTTTTCGGTTTTCTAAAACAGTTCAGTTGTGAACAAGCATTTTTTTAATCTAGGCATTAAAAAAAAAGAACGATTGAGCCGAAATCAAAGAACATAAAGTAGACGTACACTGGCTGTCATTGAATGTGCAAAATTTTCCGGTTTTTTTTTACGAAACACAGTTAAACAATAATTTTGTTCTTGTTTCCTAGTATTACTTCACTTCTGGTAGGCAGCGATAGTTGAAAATCCCAAGACAGCGGGGTCACCTTACGGCTAAAAACGACGAGGTATTTTGTCACTACGGTGGAAGTAAACTATATAACTTATCCTAGTATATTACCTGCGGAGGTGACGGACGATGTCTCTAAAGTTCCACTCCCAAGAATGCATCTTCACCGCTCGTATTCCAGAGATGATTTCATTCATGATTGCGAGCCGTTTGCCTGTAAAAGTGGCCGCTCTTTTTCGCAGATTTGCAGCTTTTGTCGCCATTAACATTTGAAAAGCCACTAAAATGATGAGAAAAGAAGCGCCAACGAGGGCTTTCCAGCCATTCAGGTACCACAAAATGAACAGACTGATGACGATTTCTAGCGGCGCTGACAACACAAAACCCACACTGTTTAAAGACTTCTCGATCTTTTGTACATCATTGGAAACAAGGTTTATAGTGTTTCCAGACAGCGTGGCTTCCAGGTTACAACGACTTAGCGACAGAACCTATGAGAAAGAAAAAAACAAAGTAATTGGTATATAGTGGGAAGTAAAAGAACCCATTTGTTTGAAAAGCTGATTTTGAATCGCGTTCCTCCTAATCTGATTATCGAACAGCGAAAAAAAAAAAGTTAAAAAAAACGGTACACTGTCTTATCGCACCTGGATTGCATTTTGGCGTGTGTGTGAACCGTGTAAGTTATGACAGGTTGTTAGGAACAGTTTATTAAAAAAAAAAAGAATACGCAAGGGTTTAATGATTTCAGTGCCGCTTTCGTTAAGTTTAGAATCAATTTATAAAGCGACAATTCTAAATCGTGTGCTACAAATGTAGATTCACTTATACGACGTCTTTGCTCAAGTGTTCAGAGTGGATGGTGCTTGTTAACCTCACTTATGCCTTTGTATGAAATTAAGCCCAATCTACATGATGGCTAAACCTACCTTCTTATATACAAGTCCGATTAACGCCACCTTCAGTTTCAATCCCCAGAGTTCCGTGAGGTACTCATAGTGATGTGTCGTTAAAGCTTTTATGAAGCTTGCCGTTCCCAAAAGTGCCACGTAGATGAACGCAAACTTTAAGTCCAGATTTGGTCCATCAGCCAATGTCTTTAACACAAGCCAAAGGCAGAGAGGTAGAAAGACAAAACTCAAAGACTCTAGGATTTTCAAAATTATCATCATAAGACCTGCTTTCCAGGGAATAAGGCTGGCCATTGCTTTCCATAAACGTGGTCTCCTTTTCACGGATTGACTTCTTTTTAATTCTTTGAACCAATACTTCTCAGCGTCCTCCACGAGAGGGTCAGCTTTGTAGTCTTCAAGAAGATAAAACAAATCGTTTTCCGTCAGTGGTCGTTTATTTCCTAGTTTCAACACATCATTCATCCACCAGAAGAAGATGACCGACAGCCAGTTTGCAGCATCTCTGGGATTTTGGTTCTCGGTAGGCCTTGGCATGTTTCAAGTAATGGTTTACCTCTTATTCCCTCACAACGATCCTAGAAAGTGAAAAGTAGTTATGAAATCATCGGTCAACCCTATTCTACACCACGAGGGGAAGGGGCAAGGGGGGAGGAAGTGGGAAGGTGGGTGGGTGAGTTATCTTGTATGAGCGTTAAGGGTTAATAGCGAGTCTCCGCGAGCGCCGAAGGCGGGCGCGCGCGGAGCACTGTAGTTAAGAAAATATGAGAGAAATTTTGGTTTTAGAGCCATGACGTCATCGACCGTCCGTCCGTACGTACGTCCACCCCCTCCATCTATGCCAATGTGACTAGTATCAC
>NC_090888.1:17226489-17233989 GCF_036669925.1 Montipora capricornis | reverse complement strand
TATATTTATGTCTTTATATTTATATAACTACACATATATTCGTATGTTCGTGAGTGCATTGTCTGACCCCACCCGTAATTCAGAGAGATCTGCGAATGGTGGAAATAAACAAATATTGTTATTGTTATTGTTATTGACTCCGAGGGTCACACTCTTAACCCCCCGTAAAAGCCGTCGGTACAAATTACAAAATTGCCAACAACATGGCATGTTCCTTAGGGCCCCCTTAACACATCTAGATAGGCGGCTTGCTTTCACCACGGGATTACAGATGCTCCCAGACTATTTCCTCTTCCCGACTTATCTAGGAAGATCGAAAGAGACTCTGCTCGCAGGGTAATCTAAGGTCAACTGCAACAATCGGGTTGACGAACAAATCCTAAAGAAGCGATAAGCCAAAGTGCGGACCAGGTTTATTTTGTATTTACACGGATTAAAAGACCAGTAAATGTCTTCTTTCGATATATTGATGTTGAGAAGGGGTTGTCGCGATTGCGTTTCATAATGATATTAAGGAATGGAATTTCATCGATTTGTTCAAACTCAATTGTGAATTTAATGTTGTTGTGTCTCCCATTCAGGTAAAAAACTCAAAGCGTCATTTTTGATCTTGAAAAGAGTAAAGGTATCGTCCACATTCTGGAAACAAACAGTACGCCGGTTGATGTTCTTCATCCCCCATTTTCCCTCAAAATCACACATGAAAATGTTCGCCACTTTACATTGCGCGCCCACATTACTTCAGTCGCCATTTTTAGGGCCCCCGAAACTCTGAATTCTATGACTGTATAAAGTAATCATCAAATGGGCTATATAATTATGTTTTCCATCGGAAAATAAGCTGTGTTTATTAGAAACGACTTAACTGATTAGCGTGTACTGTGAAGTGCTATGTTTCTACTCCATATGAAAAACGTGAGCGTTACCCCTACTAATGGAAATGGGTCCACACAAAGACAGAGAAAAACTCTGACCGAGGTGGGAATTTAACTCACGACCTTCGGGTTAGATCACCGCTGCTCTACCGACTGAGGTACAAGGTCAGACGGGGGCAGGCCATGGGAACTGAAGATGCTAAAGTCACGGCAATTAACATGTACAAGTACAAGGAAGGATTACGTCTGTGCAAACGTTGGCCGTGTAGCAATTGTGTTTGAACAGACTTAACTGATTAGAGTGTACTGTGAAGTGCTATGTTTCTACCCCATATAAACCATGTGATCCCTTGCCCTAACTGAGTTTTGTGGAGGCAAGCTTGTGTGTGACATTTTTATTCTTGGTCTGGAAAAGTTGAAAACTATAGATTGAAGCTTATAGAGGTCAGAAGGTCAGCTTTTCTTTATTTACAGGAAGAATAAATTGTTGTGGGATTCAACACTCGTTTGAAGACTAGGTAAACTTGAAAAAGAAAAAACCCCAGGAACTTAGAGCAAGAGCATTTCATCTACTGCAACAACTCTATTGCGCGCGCCACTATGAAACTGTCTTTAGTTTAGTACTTTGTACTCGCTTATCGCTAACCGCTTGCATTAAGCTTATTTACCAAGTACCGCGCTTACAGGAAATTAAACTAACCCGCCTTGTTGTTTCCATTGATTAAGATCCAGTTAAAAGTTCAAACAACTGAGTACCACGCGCAGAAACTGTGAGCGCTTACCATTTGAATGAAATTTTCGATGAGAATGTTTCGACAAATGGTAATGCATGTTCTGTACTTAGAAAAAGAAAGTGGGAATGTGCTGTATAATTTGCCAGAAAAACGGGTTGTTCCTGTTGAAAAACAAATGAAACGGTCTATTTTCTCTGGCACTTGTAATTGTGGACAAATGACGTTTCCGTTGCCGTCGCCGTTGTCGTTGCTAAAGCTTCCTGTTAGGTACTTTAAGATACGCCGACTATGGACGGGAGGTGTTTGGGACTGGGACGAGACACTGGGTTTTCCCTTGAGCCACCGTGGCGAGCTCACGACGGTGAGTAGTCATGCAAGTTTGCGTAGTCAACAAAGGCGACAACGGTGGGAAAGAAAGGTAGATAAAAAACCACATTATTGTATAAAAATAAAGAGAATTATAGTTTTCATTTCATTTTTTAATCAATAAGTATTTGTAGTGGTATGATTTTCGTTTCGAGCAACGTTTTCGGCAGAATAATTTCGAAGAGTTTTGGCACTCGATTTTGAATGAAAGAGTGTCAAAGGGCAAATGGTGGAAACCATATACATTTTCGCTTAATTCTATCAAGTGAATAGATTCATTGTTGCCACTTTATATACTGCCTCAGTACTTTAGCCAGTATGCTTTTTTGGGTTTGCTTTCGGTCTCGAGATTCGGTTTGATGAAATATTTTGCCTGAATTTTGATGATCCCCCGAACTCATCTCGCTCGATCGGCCGGTGGAAATTGCGTGCTTTTAAAAACTTCCTGCTTTACTAATCATGTAATAGGCTGTTCTTGTGAAGCCAAAAGTCGAATAATTTATTTCGGATTTCCTCAGCTCAATTTTGCTTGTAAGGGCTAGCACTGCTGCTTTGACCGTATCACGTAGTCTGTTGTCCGCCAACTTAACTTCGTATTTTCACGCCATCATCCCCGTACTCGATCCAGTGCTCTAGACTTGGGGAACAAGCGTCCAACGGTAGTCCGTAGTCTGTGCGTGTAGGGCCTTTATTTTTGTTCATTACTCTTTGGTTGTTTTAGGGCATTTTCGTCGTAATTGTTTTAGTATAAATACACAGGTGATTATTTCAAAAAAAAGAAAAAAAAACATTTCAACGCGAAATCATCTTCACTTACAGTGGCAAAACGACTACTGGCAGCCATTTTGTCCGTTGAGGCGATTATCGGCTGATAATGCGAGATAGCGAGCCAATGAGAGCGCGCGATTTTGTATAATCACCTGTGTATTTATACTAAATGTCGATAGTACCTTGACTTGGAAAGAGCATCTTTCATATATGCAACAAAGAACGTATCCAAAAGTCCGTCTTATAAACAGACTTTCTAGTTTCCTGACTGGAAGCATTCTATTGAAGATCTATAAACAAACGATGCTATCAATCTTTGATTACGGATGTTATGTTTGGATGGAATGTACGAATTCAATGATGCACAGCCTAGAAAGGCTCCAAAGTCAGGTTATGCGCACCATACTCAAAACTAACAGGGCTTCATGCACTCAAGAGTATGACATCTAAATTGGGACTCTTAACATTAAAAAATCCAAGGCGTTTTCTGAGATTTCAGTTGGTCTATAAAATCATCAACGACCATAGCTGTCCAAACCAACTAAAAGGCTATCTAGATCTCTCCCGTGCAGACTTGATTGCCGAGGTCAGAGACAATACTACATTGCATTTACCAAAAGCAAATACAACGGTTGGACAAAGAACTTTCCAATATGCTGCAGCAAAGGATTGGAACGATTTGATTGCTATCCTCTTTTATTTGTTTAGTATAATATTTAAATAGTTGATCTTTTTTTTAACTGTATGTGCTATGACTGTATTTTACCTTTTGTTATCATCATTTTTTTGTGGTTCAGAAATATTTACATTCATCTCCTCATGTATTAATACTAGTCAATTTATTATTATAAACCTACAAATCACTGCAAATCGTTACGTTGACTGAACATTGAGTCGCCTGCGATGTAAAAGGGAAAACTTATGGTATTTTTTAGTTATCAGGGTTTCAATATTTGGAAGTCCTTGATAATTAATTTGGGTGTCAAAGGGTTATATAAAGTTGCGTGAAATGCTTCGACAAATAACTCAGAATCGATGTACCGCACAGACCTGAGAATTGAAGATGTGGTTAAAAAATTTGTCTCCTACAACATTCCAAGTTCTTGGCCTTTTTTATTGAACGGTTTCGAATTTAGCGTTTTTTGTAACCGCGAGAAACTTACGATAGTGCAAAATTATATTTTGAGGTGACGTCCCTATCAATAGGGACCTTAAGCAACGACAACGCCCGGCGACAACGGCGACGGCACGAGAACGTCACAAATTTGCATATTTGCTTTGCACGCCTTGCACGTACGTTTTTCACTATTGTCCATTCCGACGTCTGCAAAACAACAACGTGAAATAGCCGAATTTGAGGTTTTATGAAGGACGTCAGCTCTCGAAGATAAATTTTCATTTTCTCCCCTAAATTAAGAGCCTTGCCGACCAGTATCATTATTGAGGTGATTACAAAACGTTCTCGTTGCCGTCGCCGTCGTTGTTGCTTGAGTCCTCTAATATCGCCCTTCAATTCCACGCACGAATCATCGTTAGATTACTGCAAGCATAACTGAACATTTCTCTTCCCCTTGTCAGCATTTCTGCCATTTATATAAAGTAGTTCGTTTATTTTTGGGGGAAGCTTTAATGCAAAGTGATGAAGTCCCACGTGAGAAAATTCTGTTGTTTGTTGACCTCATCAGCCTGCATACTACCTTTGTTAGAAAGATTTGACAATCACCGCAACGCGGAACTAAAGATCAGCAAATACGACCGTGCCAAGGAAGAAGGAAGGTTAAAAGCACGACCCCTTCTAAATATAATTACGGTAATTATACAAAACACAATTGATAACATGCTGACAGAATAAGGCAGTTTCAACTTGTCTCATTTCTGAAACGATGAGAACCCGGAAAAGGATGAGCTTCTTTTCCTAATACCTAGTCAACGAAACGATTATAGTTCCTGTAGACCTGAGAAAATCATGAAGGGACGTTAACAGAGATCGATAACTGTAGTTGTAAAAACAATTACGCTGATTGAGTAATACTGGTAACGTCTTCTTGTTTTACAGACTTTAGGAAAATATATGTTTAGCTTCTTCTTCCGGATCCTTGTGAAAATTCAAGAGTAAAAAAGCTAATTTCGAGAAAGAAAAATCCGTCTCTATCGCAGCGTCTACTTTTCAATGTAATTAGAATCCCTTGTTCGTTTTAATTTGTCGCTAAAGCATTCGTGTGTTTTAGGGAGTTCAGTTAATTATAAACTGGACGACGGCTATGGCAACAACAACGCCACAAAAGAATAAGTGGAAAAATAATCGTGCTGCACGTGCAGCACGTACTTCAGCACGTAGGGTACTCTGCATATCAACGACGTCAAATCACCAAAGTTGAGGTGAGATTACAAATTTGAAACTTTCGTTCCCTATTTTTTTTTTCTGAAACCGCTTAGAGCAATTTCTTTTTAGGATACTTCGTTCGCAATGTGCGACATGAACGAGAGAGACTTCTGATAGAGCAAAGTCTTATTTTTAGATGAGATTTTTGTTCCGACCTCGCCGTCGTATATTCGGTCCCGCTTATCATATATCCTTCGAAATGAAGTTAAGTATTACGTACTTTGATGAAACCAAAAAACAAACCGGCTACCATTCATTCCGACGCCGAGCGAGCAAAATTCTCTTTTCAATCACACTCAGAGTATCACATTGCCATTGATTTGTGTAAAAGCGCTTGATAATGTTTTTTTTTTTTTTTTGCTGTAAAATAGAGGAACTCTACGCATAATTTTTAAGATGTCATTTTGAAATTTTAAATTTTTCGAAAACTTTAAGGTAGCCCTGAATTGATTACCAAGAATTTTTTACAACTTTGCCGATAGTTTTATCTCAGATTGCTAATTCTACAATAAAATATGGGGGTCACCGCGATCATTTTGAGATATAAGCAAGTAAAGACGGAATATAGGGTGTTTTTGGAGAGCTCATGTTGCCAGGGTAACATATTACGTCACAGTAGTGGGCGCATTTTGTTTTTAAGCAATCATTAGTGTTTCATATCGTGCCATAACACTGCTGTTACGTGATACAGTTTTTAGTGACAACTCTTTTAATAGAAAGGTCCGTAAAAGTAGCGAAACTGGTTCCAGCGACCTTAAATTAAATCTACTTTCGCAGAATAAGATTCATCATTCTCCCTTCTTCTAACGGTTATTGCTACCGATGAATTGAAAAAAAGACCCACACCTACAAAAGATTATATTCCGTTGTTTTTGTAAGTTGAAAGCTCACCTTCCTTGGCGATAAAGTGTTGGTAGCTTACAGGTTTTGAAATCCAACTGATTCTCCTGTAAGTTGAGCAACAAATCACGTACTGGGCCGTTCACGCAATCCATTCAAAACTGATCGACGCCGTTGACTTTGTATGGATTGCATCAGCGCTCCGGGAAGTAAATGCTGTCACTTGGTCTGTAAGTTGTGTCCATCAGGTGATATTAAAGGCCACGTCGGGTTGTGTTTAATCAGATCATGAAAAGATGCCCTTGAATAATTGAAAACTAGTATGAAGACACACCTTGCATGGATACTTTTCATCAAACCACAACGACCAAAAGAAGAAAAACTGGAAAATGAGTAATTTCTGATTCTAAGGTTTTAATAAATGCATCAAAGAGAAGATGGACTAATTGCTTCATGCCAGTTTAATTTTATCTTTTTTGAATTGCTGGTACAAAAAGATGCAATTACGTGAAGAATTAATAGCTTCACTGCTATCAAAACCAAGCTACTATTATTACCTTTGATCACTGACTGTTGAAAAAATTCCTTCCGCCTTAAATATAATGTTAATGGTGACCAATTCGTTGTAAAGCAACTGATACTTCGTTTCTTGCAAAGGAAAGAGGCGTTTTTACGTAAAACAACATAAAACGTCATTTAAAATGTTTGTTTCAGCGCATAGATGAGGAAGTTGGGTAACATACCAAATTCACCGGCTGATACTAGAGTTCAGCCTTCGTCGGTCTAATGACACGAGCAACGGATACCTCTATCGTGAAATGAAAGAAAAATCCTCTTCCTTGGTGAATCCGAATTGACTGTGCAACGATGAGCAACTGAAGAGACAACCGACGGTCCCAATAATGTTTAAAGCGGACTTTGTACACTGAGTCGAAACGTAATTCTCTGTTTTGTACAATTCACTAACATAAATTTTCAATATGCTTCTGTCTTTCTGGTTGGTCTGGCAAACCGAAACTTGAACTGACATAAAAGGATTGACTTTTGAATCCTACTTTTTGGATTTCATTGAAGTCTTTCAACTTCATGACTCTCTGAGGACACGAGTAAAGTCCCTTGACTGGCCCAAGGTTTAAAAAACATGGCAATGTAAATTACGTTTGGGAAATCACATTAGATGAGGTAAGGACGTGATCCAGCATTGTGTATCACTGAAACTCAACTGTACTTTCCCTTTACATGCAGATGCAGGAATTTAAGACAGCTAGGAATTTTAACAAAGAAATCTGGAATATGTTCGGCAACGTCGTCAACTACCTCCATACCATGGTAATAAAAAACAAACTGTATATTATAACTCGCTTCAGTTCGCTCTGACGAAGGGCCAACCCTCGAAATGTCGGCTTTTACAATCTCTGTATGGTGGCCAATTTACATTATCAACTCCGTTGATAAAAACCAAAATTTTTTTATATTATAACGCCGCAAACGTTAGTAGTGAGCCGAGAGGTCCTAGGGCGAACGTTAGTCACGC
>NC_090888.1:17208989-17211489 GCF_036669925.1 Montipora capricornis | reverse complement strand
TCTTGGATCAGGCAATCAGTCTTGAAATCCACATTAGCGGTGGCTTCATCCATGATGATGATCTTGCTCTTCTGCACCAGTGCACGAGCCAAGCACACCAGCTGCCTCTCACCAACGCTCAAGTTTGTTCCAGATTCTTTCAGTTTGAATTCGAGCTGTCCTGGGAGATCCTCAACAAGCGTCTTCAAGTGCACTTCCTCCAGAGCGGTCCAAAGATCTTGATCCGAATATTCTGAGAGTGGATCTATGTTCCTTTTTAAGGTACCTCCAAAAAGTACCGGATCCTGGGTTATAACAGCCATGGACCTTCTAGCCTCTTGGAGATTGATGGATCCAATATCCACACCGTCGATTGTCACCTAAGATGTAAGCCAATTAAGGTTTGTTTGTTAATTAAGTATTCTCTTGTCCTTATGAAGTGATGCAAACTGATTTTCACGCCGCAATAGACCATATTAGTATTCTCAATATTGGACTGGAACTAGCTTGCAATGGAGGGTAATGCGGGGGAATATATTAAAAAGTATTTGCATTTGAAAAGATTCCCCAGAATTAGCCTCCATTGCATGCTAGTTCCATTCCAATACTGAGAATACGATTATGGTCTATTGCATATTTACTAGATGATAGGTGATAGCAGGTCGTAAATTCTCAACATTTGCTAAGAAGCTCTTTGGAATGGGAAGGGAGACATATATATCTAACCGTATCATTAAGTTGCCTGGTTTTGCGACTGACTAATGTTGAATCAATGATAATGTTTATTGTCAACTGTATTTAGCGCTGGGGCACTAATCGAGGACACCGTACAGAAATCCAGTCAAATCCTCAAGCAGGAAGCAGCTCTTTACAACCTCTAATTTCGTTGGATCCCGCAACTCTATCGTGTTTTACGTTATGTTCCATTGGTTCTTTTGTATAGTTCTTTGTCTCCATTGTTTTCTAAGCCAATCCCGAGAGTCGCTCCGAGAGCTACTTGGCGGCCCCAAATCGAAGGTTGGTTTTTGAGGAAAGGCCGGAAAACAGGAATACCCGACGAAAACCAAACGAACTAGAGTAAAGAACCAACAAACTCAACACATATGTGATGCCAAGTCCAGGAATCGGACGCGGGCATAGGCGAGTACTCTTACCACTGAGCGATCCCGGCTCCGTTTCAATGACCATGATTCAGGTGTTATAGTGCTTGCGGCACAATTAATTATGTTATTAACATTTTGCGGTCCTAGCTTTACAAATTAGGATATAACGACGCCTATGTGCCCAAAATAGTTGCCTATGGAGTTACTTCTCCGGAAGCTGTTTTAGAACCATTAAATATCATTCGTCTTCACCATCAACGCACCTTTCCCAGAGGATCTGGCATGCGAAACAACGCCGATACCAGAGATGACTTTCCAGCACCTGTGCGACCCACAACTCCCACCTTCTCCTTAGAACAAATAGTAACATTGACATCCTTTAAGACGCGAGGTCCTCCTTCGAAGTAAACCAAAGAAAGATCTTTTATGGTTAGGCTTCCTTCATTGGGCCAGGACTCTGGGGGCCGGTCTTCAGCGCTGTAGCCGGGCTCGGAATTGATTTTAGTATACGATATCACCCGTTCGACTGACGTCATCAAGTTTTCCACCTCTGATGCAGATCGTACACCGTACTGAGTCACATCTAGTGTTTGCAGTGCGTATGTCAGAGAGAGTCCGGCCAAGGCTAAGAAAAAACAAGACAAAGCCAAAAAACAACTACAAATTTAAATGGAATTGTGAACGAGCAGAGACTACAGCTACCAGACTCAATTTGTGAAGAACGAGTGGACAAATAAGGGGCAGGAAATAATTGGCTTTTTCCTGTTGTTTCCAGGTTTTCTCAGTTTGATTTCTTCACAGATGTTTCAAACTGACCTCAAATGCAGTCTGTGTGAGAGACAAGAGGTATGCTGGAAATGAGGGAGTAGGCCAGTGAAGTAATTTTAATTGCTCTCGTTTCTTGGAGATTAAACATAACTTTCAAGTAACTTAAAAACTACTTTTTTTAAAGTTTATTTTAATGTCAAAACCCAGTCCTGTTTTCTGTATGAGTGCTTCAGCAGGAAAAGCAACAGGAAAGTTTTATGCTGATGGAAAAATAGTAAAATGACATTCATGGAGAGCAAACTATGCAAATGAGAAAATTTCTTCAGGAAAAAAAATGACGTCATAAAATTTTCTCTAAAAGGATGCGTGCCAGTTTATGTTCGGACTAATTTACTAACCAGGATTGTCCGACACCAAAATGGCGGCGACTGCAACAATCGTGACAAATACACTAGCTAGCAGATCAAGGCGTACACTTAACCAACGATTAGAAGACACTACCATGAAAAAGGCTTGGGTGTTCTCGTCCTGACACCTATAAAGATAATTAATAATTATTTGAAGATAAAAGACAGGGTAGTGAAAAATCAATATACATGATTAGAGTTTTAATGACAGGAAGGTTAACTTCAAAAGAATTGGGGAAGGAG
>NC_090888.1:17198989-17203989 GCF_036669925.1 Montipora capricornis | reverse complement strand
GGAACAAGCTTCCAGACGCCATACGGCAAGCACCGTCTCTTGCAACATTTAAATCCAACTCGAAGACTCTTTTGTTTGATCAAGTTTTTAATTAGTTATTAGGTTTTGTTTGCTTAATACTTTATTTTTTTTTAGTTAGTTGTTTTAGTCTTTTTTATCTTACGTCTCTATTTACATAGCTGTACAGCGCCCTGAACTCTAGCATGGGCGCTATAAAAGTCTTCTATTATTATTATTATTATTATTATTATTATTATTATTATAACTGTCCAAGCCATAAATTCTTTCAACATAATTTGGGTGTTTCATCTTAGTCAATGGTCATAATATAGTAGTTGTCATGTTGGAGTATTTCAAGTCATTGAATCAGCTTTACCTTGCGCAAACAATAGGGCAACGGCAAGAAACATTATCCCGGGAACAGGCAGTCCTTCTTTGAAGTAGTTCCAGTACAGTCTGAAGGTCACAGTTCCTGCACTCTTGGTTTCCTCGTCTTCCTTTAAATCAAGGACTGGTCGTTCTTCAGGATCAGCCTCTAACACATCACTCATATCTGATACTGCTCGGTAACTAGTGGACTGCAGAAACGTTTCGTCTTTGATATCTACACCGACGTCTTTATTCTGCTGTTCAGGTGGATTCAAATAATCTACAAAGGACTCGTTAACATGGCCGTCTGGCTGTCCTGCTACAAATGAGACGGAAGGTTCATCCATTAACTTCTTGGTCATCACTTCATCACGAAATTTGTCGGCGTTAACACCATTCTCAACTGGCTCAGACAATTCGTGGCGAACTCTTTGCTTCTCTTCTGAATCAGGTCTGAATGCTTTGTTATCTTCTTCTATAAAGGACGCATTATCTTTACCTTCTGCGGATCCTTTCGAGCCTGAGACAATCGAGACGGAATCGTTCTGAGTATCGATGATCTCTTTGTCATCTTGGACTGGTTCAATCAATTTCAGATCTGGGGTTTGAGCAATCCCAGGCATATTGCCTGCATCGATTGAGGGGATTGACGGCCTTTCCAGCTCCTTCTTTGTAATCCTATTGTCATTAATTTTGTCTAGTAAGACAGTCTCTGGGAGTCCAGGTCCATCTTCACATTGCTCAGGCAATCCTGCTACTCCCGGAAACGCTCCCTGGTGAGGAATTTCAGCATACTTCCCTTGGTAACTAATTGAACCGTTCTCCATGACAACGATGCGATCCACATCTTTCAAATATTGCAACTGGTGTGTGACTAGCAAACGAATACTACCTGATAAGTGGCCCATTATACAACTCTCGAAAAGTCGTCTTCCTACTTTAGTATCGACTGCACTCAGTGGATCATCAAGCAGGTAAATATCAGCGTCTGAATACACTGCACGAGCCAAGCCCACTCGTGCTTTCTGACCTCCACTGAGGGTAACACCTCGCTGCCCGATTTCCGTGAGGTCACCATTTGCGAAGTTTGCCAAATCTTTTGTCAACTCACATACGTGAACAACCTGTTGGAACCTCTCCTCGTTGAAAGCCAATCCAAACAAAATGTTCTCTCGTATAGTGCCAGAAAATACCCAAGGTATTTGAGGAACATAGGCCACCTTTCCGCGATATAAAATTGATCCGCTATGCAGGGAAAGTTCTCCAAGAATAGCTGTTAATAGAGAGGATTTTCCGATTCCAACTGCACCTGTTATCGCTAACAGGTTACCATTACGAACATTAAGAGTAATGTCACTCAATGTGTTAGTCAAAATTCCTTGGTTCCAAGAACAGGATGCCTTAGAAATTGAGACAAAAGGCTCTTTAAAGGCCGTGCTAGTGGCGAATGTTCCTGGTGTCGCCAGATTGATTTCGGATGAAGAGTCGCCGTTACCCGCTTGTGCTTTGCTTAAATAGTCATTTCTTTGCCTGTAACTCACTAACTGGACAGCCATTTTAGTTTTCTTTTCACTCTTACAGTTGCTGTTAGGATTTTGATTTTGGGTGTTGCTTGCTTTGATTCCTTCGAACTTCGTTACCTTCTCCGTCAGAAATGTCTGTATTCTATCGAGTGCTACCTTACCATCCGCAGCAATTTGCATGGACAAACTTAAGTTGAGGCAAATTGTTTTTCGTAACATTGCAAAGCCTAGAAGAAGTGTGAATATTGCAAATGATGACAAGTGGGCTCCACTCAATATCAGAGTTGTTACTGAAACCAGGGTGGCGATAGGAATCGTTGTAAAATACAAAACAAGTAACAATGATACAATTAAGCCTTTTAAATGAATTATTGCCATCTCCTTCCTGTGAACAGATTACAGAAAAGAAACATAATGAGAACAAATGTGACAAATAATGGACAATGCAGTCTGCACCCAACATAATCCACGCCCCTAAATGCTTATTTTTTTATGTGGTTGACTTTATTTACAGATTGTTAGCTTACCAATAATTCGCTATGCACTACATTGTATATTTTTTGGCGAAACCACAACGGCAGCAATTCAAATTACAGAGTTTGAAGCCAAAATATGCAACGCAAAAGTTTGTCTGCTTGGCTACAGTTATCACCGGTATCGTCAGTATGAGTGTTAACTGGATTTATTTTTTCCAAGAGTGCACGGTAACGGAACCCTGCAATCTGACTGGTTCTTAGCGCGGTTCTCTGCCCACGGTCACGGTAAGGCTTTCAACAATTATAAAAGTGATTTCAGAGAGGAAGGAAGAGAAAGGGAAAAATAAATAAGTTATTTACCAGCGAGGGGTCGGTCCGTATAGCGAAAAACTGTGACCTCGGTCACATTTTCAAGACCGAGGTCACAGTTTTTCGCTATACGGACCTCCCAGCTGTCAAGTAACATATATTTATTTGTCATTCGTGCAAGAAAGTTTGTTAATTAACCAGGCTAGCGTGGAGTCTCACTCCAAAGAAGGGACGCCTCGATCAAAAACGGTATATGATTTACCCGGGGGATAGCGCTTTCCACCCTTTGAACAACTGGGGCCAGTGACAGCCGAGCTGTTTCTATAGATATAAATGCAGCTGTTGTATAATTAAGCTTGGGCATTACGAAGAGCCATAATAGGACAGAGAGTTTGCCTGGGATATCTTAATTTTAAAAAAAATCTATTTTTAGTAACAGTTGTGGAGAAAAGGGAACAAAGCAAACGACTTCCGGTTGACTCGTTTCCGCGCGATCGCACTCGAGCGATTAGAAAAGAAAAGATGGCGGCGTATTATGGTTCTTGGCCTTACCAATAATTCTGCCGTCGAGGGAACTAACTCCACCCATTTTAGTTGTATACAGTCTTACGATTGCCAACGTTTTCACATTTCCTAGCTTTTGAGCAGTTTTGACTGTTCGAATTGTCTCAATGGCATTTGCTTGATAATTGCTTCAAATGATTTCTTTTTCCGAAAACATTTTGTGACCAAGGATTTTGTAAAAGCCTATTCAACCAAAAAAAATCAACTTAAACCAGACGGTATGCCGACAAACACTGCATAGCTGTCATTGAATTTGCAATATTTTATTTTTTTTCCGAAACACTGTTCAACAATATACTTTTTTCTTGTGCCCTAGAATTTTTAGCCTTCTGGTAGGCAACGATTGTTGGAAATCCTAAGATAGCGGGTCCATCTTATGCCTAAAAATGACAAGTCATTTTTAAGGTGGAAGTAATCAATATATTACCTGCGGAGGTGACCGACACTGTCTCTAAAATTCCACTCCCAAGCATGCATCTTCACCGCTCGTATTCCAGAGATGATTTCATTCATGATTACCAGCCGTTTGTCTGTAAAAGTGGCCGCCTTCATTCTCAGCCTTGCAGCTTTTCTCGTCATTAAAATTTGAAAGGCGACTAAAATGACGAGAAAAGAAGCGCCAAAGAGAGCTTTCCAGCCAATCAGGTACCACAAAATCAAAAGATTGATTACGATTTCTAGCGGAGCTGACAATATATAGCCAACACTGTTTAAAGACTTCTCGATCTTTTGGGCGTCATTCGAGACTATGTTGATAGTGTTTCCAGACAACGTAGCCTCCAGGCTACAACGACTTAGTGACACAACCTATGAGAAAGAAAGTAACATAGTGAAAACCGGATTACTCAGAGAAAAAAAACCCGGAAACAGAATGAGATCCCTTGAAGCTTAGCCCACACGACCTCATGGCCTAGGCTAACGTTGAAGTGGAAGGCGCGGATAATAGCCACCAAGCCAGCTTGACTGGCTAATTATGGAACGGCAAAGAAAAAAGGCTAAATAACAGTAGTCTGTCTTGTAACATCTGAATCTTATTGCGGCGAAGACGCATTGTGAAAACCACCAATACGATGCCTTTGCTCAAGAGTTCAGAGTGGATGATTCTAGGTAACGTGATCAATTCTACGTTCTTATTTAAGCCTAAAATTGAGCGCAATTCATAAAATGACCAAGCTTACTTTCTTGTACACAAGTCCGATTAATGCCACCTTCAGTTTCAATCCCCAGAGTTCAGTGAGGTAGTCGTAGTGCTGTGTCGTTAAAGCTTTTATTAAGCTTGTCGTTCCCAAAAGTGCCACGTACATGAACGCAAACTTCAAGTCCAGATTTGGTCCATCATTCAATGTCTTCAACACAAGCCAAAGGCAGAGAGGCAGGAAGACAAAACTCAAAGACTGCAGGATTTTCAAAATTATCATTACAAGACCTGATTTCCAGGAAATGAGGCTGACCATCGCTTTCCATAAACGTGGTTTCCTTTCCCCGGATTGGCTTCTTTTTAATTCTTCGAACCAGTACTTCTCAGCATCCTCCACTAGAACCTCAGCTTTGTAATCTTCGAGAAGATGGAACAAATCCGTTTCGGTCAGCGGTCGTTTATTGCCCTGTTTCAAAACGTCATTCATCCACCAGAAGAAGATGACAGACACCAAATTTGCATCTTCTCTTGGATTTTGCCATTCGGCACGCCTTGGCATGTTTTGAAGGATGGGTTCTCTCTTTAGTTCGTCACAACGATCCTACAAAGTTGAAAGTAGTT
>NC_090888.1:17166489-17171489 GCF_036669925.1 Montipora capricornis | reverse complement strand
CTATTAATATTTAGGGAGTTTAAGAAACCACGACGGCTACGGCGACGAAAACGTCACTTAAAAATATAAGTTTGAGCTATTTTAAGTATTTCATGATTATTCCATCTTGTTTATATTATTCAATATGGGCGAAGTGTCCTAAAACTGGATTGGTTCGGACGGATTTGAAGTAAAGAGTGAGACTGAAAGATTCATTGCAGTTTGTCCACGTTGTCGTGAATACCTTAAATTTGGTCATTTCATGTAGTAGTTTTGACGAACACGGAAGAGAAATGTTCAAAAATGCGTGCCGCACGTGCAGCACGATCATTTTGGTGTTTTCAACCAATAATATTACTGCTTTTTGGCGTTGTCGATGCCGTAGCCCTCGTCGTTTCTTAAACTCCCTATTGCCGTGATCAAATAGATATTGCCGTGAACAAAATGATTTAGCCGTGACAGCTGTGGGCCACCGTAACTTCCTGACTCTCTGAGAACACTAGTAAATTTCCTGGACTGGCCAAAGGTTAAAAAATTATATTATTCTTTCAGCTTTAAAGGACGTGATCCAGCATCGTGTATCAGTGAAACTTTCCCTTTACATTCAAATGCAGGAATTTAAGACAGGAAGGGCTTTGGACTTTGGAATATGTTCGGCAACGTGACACTGAGGTCACTAGCACAACTTTTAATTGGCTGTTAAATAACCAAACTGTATATATTATTATCTTTGGCAGTGATATATTATCTTGTCAAAACAGATTACTGGGCAGATCGTCCCTAAAGCAGCCAAAAACCAGTCCAGCCGACACGAGTTTTACAGCCGTAAGCTGTTGAATGTTATCTCACTAAGGTAAGGTGGTACAGTACTTTATTTCCTCTTTTCCCCTCAAGTTTTCACATCAAATGCAAAGCCTGGTTTTAAGACTGCCCCATTCCTTTTTTATTCAGGGGGCAAACCCTCATTGATTGTTAATAGATTCTATTTTCAGTCACGATTTTTAAAGGGCACAGTCTCTTGATGTATTTTAATGATTAAAACAATGACAGCTTCAAGGACATCGCCAGAAGATCAGGTTTTGTACAACACCGATAATCAACTTAATTGACTCGCACCGCTCTTGATCAGGGGCACCCAACGACCAATTTGTTGTAAATTGTATTATTATACCCCAGTTAATGAAAATAAATATTATTAAGGCATTTTCAGGTATTTTTCAGTGTTGCTGGGAAAACATTATCTGTTCCTTTTTCCCAGCAAGACACACAAGAAATTTCCCAGCCAGCTAGATAAAATTGGTTGGTTTCCCAGCCAGCTGATCAAATTTATTTCCCAGCCAGGAATTCCGCGCGCTTTCAAATCCCTCTATCCAAAACGACCGAACAAAAGCGACAAAACCGGGACAAAACAGGTTTTTTCCGCAAGCGCAATCACTCTGACCAGCCGTCGTATGTTTGTGACTACTCTCTGGGACAGGGAAGGGGTTCTTTTTTTCTATTTTCTATTTTTATTTTTTTAGTCGTCTTCAGTATTCAGAGTTTCTACAGCCAGCTCGGGTTGAAATGCTAGAAAAAGTCAGCAAGTCTCAGGCAAAACCTCTATCAATATCAAAATTTCCCAGCCAGCTAATCGAAACACCTGTATTTTTGCCAGCCAGCAAGATTCCCCTGGGGAACAGATAATGTGAGGAACAGATTCGTTGGGTGCCCCTGCTTGATAGCGAATGCAGTATTAAAGAGACTCACAAACTGAACTTTTCAAAGAGAAATATTTTTTTATTTGAATTCTATTTCCAAACGTCCTTTCTAATGAAAAATAACCTCTGTATGTAAACGGAAATTTAAGGTCATCACACAAGCTCACGCAATCAAGGCTATGATTCCGCCTGCCGTGAGCAGGCCGGATGAGAAATTCCGCCGGCTCCCGGAACCAATCAGATTGCAGGATTTGTTGAATTCTGCCCACTCACGCATTGAGAAAAAAAAAAAAAGAAAAGAATTATAATTCTCTGTGACCAAATTTTGGAAAGTACCTATCAAAGATATACAGTAAGCAAAATCTATTGTGCAACTTCCAAGTACATTGCCAGTATGACTTGGGCTGTATTGAATCTGAAAAGTTGTGTTGAACGCTATGAATTCTGCAGGTAGTCCTGTTAACATGAAATATGTTTGTCTCGATAAGCTTGCTCCTACATTTATAACTGATAATTACAGGGAAGTAATTAATTTTCTGTCATAATTATATAATACATGTAGCACATAGTGACATAGCTGCACATTCACTACCAGCATTTGAGCCATACAAAACATCACTTTGACAGTAGTTTTTCTAGGATCAATGGGATGTGAACCAGGATTTTTCTGGGTTATGTCCCTGCAAAGGTTGAACTTACTAGCAATATGCCATGCGGTGGACCAGACTTTTAACAAGAAACTATTTCAAAAAACAAAAATAGTGTTTCGTTTCCTGAATGGTAAGGGCAGGAGAAAAGATAGAATACTGTAGTGTGGGTCACTTGGCCTGTCGCTTCGTTTATTGAAACTCTCGAGAAATAAAGATAGATATGTAAACGCAAACTCTCTGAACGGTGAGAAGCCTGTCAAGGAATATTGACCATTAGTATAAATACACAGGTGATTATACAAAATCGCGCGCTCTCATTGGCTCGCTATCTCGGATTATCAGCCGATAATCACCTCGACGGACAAAATGGCTGCCAGTAGTCGTTTTGCCACTGTAAGTGAAGATGATTTCGCGTTGAAATGTTTTTTTTCCCTCTTTTTTGAAATAATCACCTGTGTATTTATACTAAAACAATTATTCGCCTCAGGCTCAGTGATTATCGGTGAATATTCACCTCGACTTTGTCTCGGTGAATATTCACCGATAATCACTTCGCCTTCGGCGAATAATTGTTAATTAATGTCACTGTTCCTTGGTATATAATTAGCTTTTAAACATATAACGCAAGGCGCAATAGAACGAGACAACAGACGCATTGGCGTTTTTTGAAAGGAACACTGCCTTGCGGCTGGTTAGCCTATGCAACTTCCAGATTGCGTTGACATAGAACAATCTCACTTATCTCCCCAGCACTACGAGCTGAGTGGTAAACAGGACGTGCTGGATCGGGCAAGAGTATTGGTTAGTGAGCAATGTACAAAGGCAAATAAGCCAACAAGCTTGGGGGAAGTCGCTGTGCAGACTTAACCACACCACGCAGGAGTGACCCAATTTTAATGACGGCAAAGCGGTATATCCAACCCATCTTTAAAGGGAGGGAGGGAGGGGGGAAACTTTGACAAATTGCAAACAGGTAGTTGATTTTACTATAGAAGACGAACTGCCAAGTGAACCTTGGACGACTAACTGAGGCTTTTATAGCTAGACCCTGTCTATTAAAGTAGCCAGTTGCACAGGTTCTACTATGTAGCAGGTAGGCATTACACATGCTCTTTAGCAGTAATGAATGAGGCTTTAAGGGATTTGACCAATGCAGGTGTACGTTATAATCTGAGATCTAGGAACAAAGTCTTTATGTCCTCGTTTTATTTACAACAAAACCGTAGATTTTATGACGTTGAACGGCCGACTACAAAGAACTCGAAGATAATTATCGCAACATGAATAGCCCTTTTAGTACGGTCACGTTCCATTAACCGTATTTTACTGATAGGGAGGTAAAATCTCATTTAAATAGAAGAACAGATACTTGTTTATGTGCACAATACATCGAAGCATAAACCATGGCAATTAGCTTTTGGAAAAGTGTTACATACCACGTGCTTAGATTTAAATGCATATCTGAGGAAGCTCCTATAGTTGTGTTTACGAGCAAATGATCTCCTTGGCTAGTAACACGGTGAAATGTGGATGACCTCGGTACATTGTTAACCAAATACCTTCCAGCAAGTTTCCTCCTTTTTCTGCGGTTATAAAATAGACATCTCAGCCTTTTTTTCTGTAATTCTGCTCGGTTCTCGTGCACGTCTATGTCAATGCACACGCAAATCACAACTAAAGTAAACACACTTTTGCTTATCGAGACCTGTATTTCTCCTTTGAGATCAAGTCTTTATTATCATTGAGAATCAAATAAGTGTACAGCGTTTCAAACTACATCAAATTTATTTTCTAAAAGGCTGATCACAGTCTCCACTGATGACATCAAATCTTGTACAACTAGAACTTACAGAACTATGTACACAAGATGGCAGTGAACACGATCGCTAAAATGGTCTAATATGGCTAGTTGAACAAAGGATATAAGCTACACCATTACAAGAAACAAACTGTTTAACAATAAAAAACAAAAAACGCAATAGACAAAAACTTATCCCCGTATACGTAGTCAATGGTACAATGAGCGGGAGGCTATTTGTTCGCGGTGAAAATGGTACAAGCGTGAGGCCATTTGTTCGCTGTGCCAATGTTTTTACTTTGTCTTCAGAAGATTCCAATATGGCGTCCATTTGTTTGTGAGTTATTTTCTTTGTCGCTGTCATCTTCAGAGTAGTTCTCAATAAGGTACCGGCTCCTTATTAAAGAATTAGCATTTTTACTTGTATCACTTTGAATAGTTGCGTCCATTTCAGTTACATTCGAGTATATTCGTGTTTCATTCAGTTCGCGGAACGACCCGTTTCGAAGCTATTGCATTACCCAATCAAAACACCGCCACAGGCTTTCTACTGTGCATTGCCCAATCAAACACCGTCACTTTCTTCTACTGTACATTTTGTTGCACAGGAAAAAACGAAAACTGGAAATCTAACGAGTTTTATAACTCGTGCCCCTACGGGCCCGAGTAATTACACCTTTTGCTGTTCATTTAGAGAAATTACGCAACCATTTGCGCTAAAAGTCAGACAATAATGCGAAAATTCGATCATTTGCGCCAATCGGCATTCATTTTAGTGAACAATTAATATATTCAATAAAATTTTAAACCATGGCTAAACAGTCAATAGCATCAATGAACAACCAATACAATTTTGTTGATAATCATTAGCGCACT
>NC_090888.1:17136489-17161489 GCF_036669925.1 Montipora capricornis | reverse complement strand
GTAAGACGATTTCGCTTTTATTATAACTCATTTCCACCCATCCTCTAGCACGTCCCCCAACAACGTAAATTCCGTCGTCTCGTTTGCGAGGGCAGAGCCGCTTGTATTTACCCGATTGGATATCCTTTTGCATCAAACTTTGTGATTCCAGAATCCAGAAACGTTCGGACTTGTTGATGTCATCTGCTGTTAGCGTTCGTGTTGCATTTCTCACTGTTGGCTTCACTTCTTTCTTGTACATGGCCAAAATTCGGGCTGTAATTCGTAGCAATTTTTTATAATCTGAATATTTCTCGATGTTTATCCTCGACGCGAGTGTATCTTCTGTGTTAGTTTGAACAGCTGGTGAAGATAGCTCCAGTTTAATCGTATTGATGGGAACCTTTTGTTCCGAGTATGTATTCGTAATTGGCCATTCAGATTCGTGTAGTTGAAGGAAGTTCGGGCCCATTTGCCATGCACTGTTTATGTGGATATCGTTTGGTTTACTTCCTCTTGTTAACAAATCAGCTATGTTAAATTCGCTTGCGGTCCAGTACCAGTCTTTCGCATTGGTTCCCTCTTGGATTTCCCCTATCCGCACTGCGGCAAAGGTATTGAATCCATAGGATTCTTTTTGGATCATGGAGTGAACGATTTGAGAATCAGTGATGTGGTAACATTTTTCGAAACGGTATCTGCATTGTTCTGTTATTATGGTTTTTAATCTTTTATTTAACACTGCACCACAGAGCTCTATCCGGTCGATCGATAGTTTCTTGGAAGGTGCGAGGCGGTTTTTGGACAAGATGAGGTTGGTTGCGTGGTCTCCATTAAGAAGTCTCCATCTAGCATACGCACATGCGCCATATGCATCATTAGATCCGTCGCTGAATATCACGAGGATTGGATCTCCCGTTGCTTCTTTAGGTTTAGTGCATCGATTCACTTTAATCTTTTCCATCTTACTCAGATCTTGGAAGAAGTTAGCCCAGTTCTGGTGATCTTCGTCGGGTATAGGATCATCCCATTCCAATTTTGTGTTGTGAAGCCACAACCGTCTCATGAGAATCTTTGCCCTGACGGTCAGAGGACTTGCTAATCCGAGTGGATCATAAACACCATTTACTTGTGATAGAATTATCCTCTTCGTTAAAATCTTGGAAGTATTAGTAGTCGTATCTTGATTTTGTTTGGGGCGTCGTTTCTTGCCTTTGGGTGTCACATTTAGATTGATTTTGAAGCAGAAATTATCCGTAATTGGATTCCATACAATACCAAGCACTTTCTCGTGTGCTGTTTTCGTGTTAGTTGGTATAAGATCCTGGTCTGGAGCAGTCTTGTCATGTGAATATATCCATTCCTTTATTTTGAAGTTTCCGTAACTCAAGATGGTTTCCATTTCATTTGTGAGGTTTTTGGCACTTTCAACGTTGTCAACGCTATTGATGATATCATCCATGTATGTATTGTTTACGAGGAACTCAGATGCTTGCGAGTAATTTTCTTTAGCCATGTCTGCTGTTTTTCGTAGTGCTACAGTTGCTATAGTTCCAGAGGGTTTATCTCCAAAAGAAACCCTCTGAATAACATATGTGTCTGGTTCCCTAGTTACATGCACATCTCTCCAGAGGAAGCGGTGCGTGTGTTGTTCTAACACTCCCGTTCCGACTGTGTGGTACATTTTCTTGATATCGCCTATGAATGCTATTTCATTCTCTCTAAATCGGATAAGTATTCCTAGGAGACTGTTTAAAAGGTCGGGTCCCTTAGCCCAATATTCGTTTACTACATGACCCATGTAATTGGCACTGCTGTTAAAGACAATTCTTACTGGTGTAGACTTGGAGTCTGGTTTCAGCACTTCGTGATGTGAAATGTAGTGAGCAGGTCCTTTGTATTTCCGCAATTCTTCTTGTGTTAGTTTGCGAACTACATCTCTATCTATCATGTCCTGTATTTGTTGTTGATAGGTTTCAGCGTGTTTCTTATTTTTAGAAAGTCGTTTTTCGGTTGATATTAGCATGCCGAATGCTGCTCTTCTGTTGTCTGGGAGATCAAAAGGATCTCTGATCCAAGGATATTCTGCAGTCCAGAATTTTTCTTTTGCGTCATGGCTCAAATTTTTCTCAATTAATGCTAACTCCTTTTCTTCCTTGATTGTGTAGGCATTGCTACCCAGTGAGCATCTCCCGCACTTGCATCCACCGCAGCGAGGCTTACATTGTATTCCGAGATTCTCCATGTTGTAGAGGTCTTCGATTCTTACCATCTTGACATGATGGGCGTACGTTGTTCCAATGAGGGACTTTTCGTTGGTTCCTTTAAGAACTGGGTGTGTTCCACCGATACATCGTCCGAACTGATTTCT
Organism: Montipora capricornis; assembly: GCF_036669925.1. Lineage (NCBI taxonomy): Eukaryota > Metazoa > Cnidaria > Anthozoa > Scleractinia > Acroporidae > Montipora > Montipora capricornis. Next base: position 17,159,139 of record NC_090888.1, on the reverse strand, counting down.
CAATAAAAGTAGATGTCCAGAACTTTGTTCCTTTAAGGGGTGGAAGTCTGCGTATTCATAACCTATCAAGGTATCAACCTCTCCGGTGGGCCTTATTAAATCTTCCTCGTGTACGTCTTTGAATAGTTTAGAGATCCCCTGTATGTCGATTGATGGAATGGGGGAGGTTATCTTGTCGATTCCGTAAACGTCGAACACGATTGCTTTGCCCTGTTTGTCAATAAGTGGGAGCTTGTACTTAAAAGTGTCCACGGTTTCACTTTCGCCACCTACTTTGATAATTGATAGTTGTGCCTTGATACCCTTGAGGTTTTCAGCTCTTGCCTTTGCATTTGTGATAAAACATAATGACGCTCCCGTGTCCCACAAAACGTTTGCAAATCCATTCTTTGTAGGTATCTTCTGTATTTGGAGTAAGCACGTTTCAATTTCGTTATTACACACACTTGCAGTACCGCTTACGGAAACAATGTTAGTTGGTGATTTTTTGTCCTGTTCTTCTTCATGTAGTGTTTTGTGGTGAAACCTATTGCAGTCGTTAACGCCACATGGTTTCTTACCTCTACAGTCTTGAGTTCTGTGACCCCGTTTTAAGCAGGACCAGCATGCTCCCCTTTCCTTTAATGTGTCACGCCTTTCTTGTATTGGTTTTGAGAGATAAAGCCTGCATTCATTAGTCCAGTGATTAGCACCTTCATGGTATAGGCATTTGTTTCGCTTATAGCGGGATGTACCTTGTCCTTCTGGGAAGGCGACTTTGTCATCCTTTTTCTCTAGATAATGAAGCGAACCCCTTACTGGAACGTTGCTGTTTGAGCGTAGTTCTGCGTTCTCGTATTCTATTGCTTGTTTTTGCTCAAGGAGAAATCTTAACAGACTTGGAAACTTGTCTCTTTTATCGATGGTACTGTGTTCGACGCTTACCAGTTTCGCCCATTCTCTTTTAATATCATTTGGCAATTTTCTTTCTATTATGCTAACAGAACTGGTTGTGGTTATTTCTTTCGCTAGACCTAATCTTCTCAAGTCTCGGTAACCGTCGTCGATGACATTGATAAATTCGACGAATTTTTTGTTTTCGCCTTCTCTGATAGGTTTTATGTTTTGAATGGCGCACATTACGACGTCAGCAACCTTTGCAGGATCGCCGTATTTTTCGTCCAGTCTCTTCCACATCGCAATAATTTCATCATCGACGCTTTTTACCGTATCGGCTGGTTCCTTTCCAAGACATGATCGAAGAACATATGATGCGTTCTCGGCATTAATTGACGGCATGACTTGTTTTTCAAAATCTGTTTTGAATTGTGGATAATTTCTTACGTTTCCGTGAAATGACGGCATCTTGATTTTTTCAAGTTGTAGCGGATTGCTTTTGTCTTTTGCCTTGCTATCGTTTATTTTAACCGAGATAAATGCTTCGATGCGGCTACTGATCTCTTGATGGCGCGCGTGCATGTTTCGAATCCATTCGATTTCCTTTTCAACGTCTTCGTTGTCAAGTAGCTCGAGCATTGTGTTATGTAATGCCTTACAATCCGCGAGCGCGATATCTAAATCCCTTTCGGTTTTGCGCAAAGCTTCGGGGGCATTTTGGGATGCCATTGCATCGTAGGCGTGTTTCACTAATGTGTCAAAGATAGTTTTCATGGACTTCTTTTTTATACGAAATTGTTCCAATAGTCGTCTGAGTTTTTCTTGTTCCAGTCTCATTGATTCCTGTTTGTGAAATTCTTCCACTCGTTTCTGCTCGTGTAAGGTGTGGTCGTTGACGTACTGCGTGTGAGTAGTCGCTGCTTCTTCGTATAATTCTTGCAATTCGTTTATCCATGCTTCGTTCTGCTCTATTTCGTCTTCGGCTAAGTGTATCATGTAAATATCATGCGTACCTTCGACGATATTCCAAGCTTCATGTAAGTCCGCAAAGGTTCTTTTAACTGCTTCCATGCCTTTGTTTTCATCGACGGACTTAAAGAATTCATTTCGTTTCCTTGTGAATCTTGCCTTGGCTGATGTCCTAATTCTCTTCGCTTCCTCTCTCTTCGCCTCTTCTGCCATTCCTGGAGGATTCTCACGGATTTCGAATGTATCGGTGTATACCAATATTCAATAAGCGATCGGTTTCAAACAACTTTATTCCGTTTGGTAGCAGAAGTGTAACGCATAATTGAAGCAGTGGTCAGTCAATACAATATGTAGTATGTGGTATGTAGTTCGAAATCCGATGGCCTTCAGATGCTGTCTTATCACAGTTGTTTCTGTGTCAATTAGTAATTAGGCAATTATCGTTTGTCACGTTATGTGCACGTAATTATGTGAAATTATAATCAATGACGATACAGTGTGTTAGGTAAGGTCACTTCTGCATGCATAAAAGTATTGTCTGTAGGTATGACGTCAATTCTACATATATCAAATCTATTGTCTGTAGGTAGGACGTAAGAGCAACAAAACAAACAAGAATTAGCTGCGTGCTTATAGCCGATCACAATCGAGCTGGTGACACCAATCTATGACAATAATAATAATAATAATAATAATAATAATAATAATAATAATAATAATAATAACAATAATAATCATTGTTTATAGTAGCAAGATAGTAAATACGAACTCACTCAAGATAAATGTGCCCATTCTTAGCAGTCAAATCATCTGTTAGCCCCCTCGGGTCATAAAGGGTTAACAACTGTTTTTACAATAAATAACTTCTAGTTAAATTACAGATTTATCTTTCTGGTAATCTCTCGCCGTTTTCCAAAGTTTACCCGTAGTTGTAGTTCACTGTAACTGGACAATTTGTGTTACTGTTTGTTCATTCCACGGATACGCTTGTTTATTTATTTATTTATTTATTCATTATATTTATTACTATTTAATCGCAACACATTACAAAGGAAAGGAAAAGTAAAAAAGGAAAATATAGTGCCATAAGGATGATCCACAAAAAAGTCCCATCCCATACGAGGCAGATCACCTGGATATACACTGCGAAATAATAATAATAATAATAATAATAATAATAATAATAATAATAATAATGATAATAAGAAACTGTAGCAAACACTGCTAAAGAGTGCTCAATACACGTTTGTGTAGAGCGGTATATAGAATTAAATGACTAAATGAAAATACACAAGATTCCTTGCGACTCTGAGTTTCGTGCGTATGCACGAATAATAACATGTAATAACATTCTAATTGCGGAAAGCGAAACCCGGAGTATTGTTGTTTACAACATTGATACGGAGCACAATGCTAATCTAGAGAATGAAGGGGATTTGCATAGTGAGAACGTACGCCAAGAAAACCCCATGGGACCAAATAATAGCCCATTGTCTGAGGGAGCAATCATGCTTATAGAAAGGTCTACTCATTTATTCCGATCGGTAAACACGCAGCCAGGTGATTACGCCGGTCGTGAGATTGACACCAGGACCAAACAAAAGCCGTCTAGGAATGACATTGATAACTTCAACAAAGCTGTTTCGCAGTTAATGAGCCAGAACTCTGTTTCACCTATTGATGACCCGTTTGGTTATTTATGGCTAGCTGATTGCACGTTGTATTCAACTGTCAGGGGCGGATCTAGCATTTTTTGGAAGTTGGGGCCGAACAAGAATACTAATCAGCGCGCCTCAGTAGCGCCTTCGGCGCTACTTTCTAGGGGGGTCTGTCTGGGGGCATGCCCCCAGAAAATTTTGAAAATTTGAGTGCTTTTACATGCAATCTGTTGCAATCTGGAAAGTAAAATATCAGGATTCCATATTGAATAAAATTATAAGTTGTGGTTATAATGATGCATGGTTTATGACTCTTCGCTCCAAAGTCACAACAGCCTTGGAAGAAACGAATGTGTGTCTGTATACCACTAGTGCGCAGGATGGCGATCTTTACGTCTGCTTTCTTAGCCATTTTCTGAATCTTTTCATGCACTGAATGCGCAAACACTGTTTTTGCATCCTTGCGTGTATCTGCCAGCTGATCTTTCACCACGTTAATATGCCTGTATGCCTCAATAACATCCAATGTCGAACCCTGTAACGAACGGCTAAGTCCTACTCTGAATCCAAAAAGATGCTTGGCAGTGTAAAAGGCAACAATGAACACAGGGTTCATGATTTGATGGAACAGTACATAAGCACGTACGTGTCACAATGATATTCTATTTGTACCTAACCAAAATATATATAATTATATATATAGACATAAAGATTTTACGTTGTTACAGTCTCTGTAAAATAGGTTGACTGTAGACAAGGAATTCTCATCTAGTCTTCTTCGTCATTTCAAAAGGATAATATTAACGCCGGTAACGTTGAAAGCTTTTTCGCACAACTTTGGTCATACTATTAGCGAAAAATCATGCTTTAGCTAAAAAAATCAAAAGCTACAACAGACTGCTTACAAAATTATAAAATTATTGTATATTTTGACAAAAAAATATATCTCCGACGAACTGAAAGGGGGGGGCCGCGGCCCCCTCGGGCCCCCCTTCCCCCCCCCCCCCAAGTCCGCCCCTGACTGTTGCTGCTTCTTTACTCCTGAAAGGATGGAAAAAAACCGAGAACCCAAGGGGAGCCAAGGAAAAATGGCAGCGATTAGAGCAAGAGCTAGCAGTGGATATTCGCAAGAAAATAGCTATGGCAAAAGCGGTGTTGGAGAGGCTGCGAGAGAACAGAAAGTTGACAAAGAAAGGGAAAAGAAATAGAGTTATTCTATTGCAAGAGTGCAAAGTAATATCATCTGCCGAGCTAGTAAGCTATATGGAAAAGAAGAAATCACAGTTAAGGAAGTTAAAAGCACAGCGAACTCGTAAGGTGAAACATGCAGAGGCGAGGTCGCTAAACCAACAGTTCACTCAACATACAAAACAAGTCTATGCAAAGTTCTCAGCGATACGCGAAGACGACAAAGATGAACGCTCAAGGTACAGAGAATTGGAGAACAACGGTCACCATGGTAACGGAGAATGTTTCGAGGATATTGAAGCAGCAAGCAGTTTTTGGCGGAGTCTTTAGGCGACGAGAGGGACTGGAAATAAAGATGCTGAATGGTTGAGGGACATTAAGGAAGCGGTCGCCAGACGCCTACCTCCTCCCTCTGAGGAGGATTAAGAGTTGGAGACTTCAAACGTAACTAAGGTCATTCTCGGGAAGAGAGATTTTAGCGCACCTGGACCTGACAGAATCGTAAATTTCTGGTGGAAAAAGGCGACATCTCTTCATGCTCGGATTACAGACGCATTTGTGGCTATCTCGAAGCGCGATGAAGAATATCCTCAGTGGTTTGCTGAAGGCAAAACAAGTCTGCTCCCAAAACCGGGAGAGTTTTCCTCCGAGAACCAAAGGCCAATAACTTGTCTCAACAACCTCTATAAGTGGTTTACTTCATGTGTCCAAGGACCAATGGACAGTCATCGCGATGTTCATGAGCTAATGGAGAATGGGCAGAGAGTTGCTAAGGCTGGGAGTAGTGGAACTACAGATAACCTGCTTATTGATATAATGGTAACACTCGATTGCTATCGTAATAAACGTAACCTGGGTATGGCCTGGGTTGATGTTAAAAAGGCTTACGATTCTATCGATCACGACTGGCTAAATGAGATCATGGCACTTCATCGGTTCCCCTCATGGATCTGTAGAGCGATTAGGAACTTGAGTGCTAGCTGGAACACAAGGATTCACAACATTCACGAAGCAAGGGCGCGAAACATCTCGGTCCATCATCCTGCCTTCCACAGGGAGACGCCCTGTGCCCTCGGTTGTTTACGTTGTGTCTAAACCCGGTCGTCTGGTTCCCTCAGCTACTCAGGGATATCGTCTCTCCAAACAACTGGAGTCCAAAGTTACCTACTTTTTATACGTGGACGATCTCAAGGTATTCGCAGCTTCCGAGTTAAAGCTCAATACAGTGTTACGAGCTACTAGCGATGCCATCCTAGACATTGGGCTACATTGGAACCCCAAGAAATGTAGTGTCATCCATATTAGGAAAGGAAAGCAAATTGAGAATTCTGCAGATCTCAAGCTGGACGAGTCCACCCTAGTGCAGAGCCTTAAAACTGGTTCCAGCTATAAGTTCTTGGGTGTGAGTGAATCGACCTTGCAAGACGAGAAGTTAGCACTTGCAGTTGCAGCAAAGGTATACTTACAGAGGCTCTCAGTGATCTGGACAAGCCCTCTATCTGATGAGAACCATGTTAGGGCCACGAACCAGTTCGCCTTGCCTGTCTTAACCTACCTGATGTGGACGCAGCACTGGCCTTTGACTGAGCTGAGAGAGATTGACAGAGAGACGAAAAAGGTAGTCAGTGAAAATGGCGGTAGGCACCCCCTCAGCTCCATTGCCTTGTTCTACTTTCCAAGAGTGGCAGGTGGGCGCGGCATGAAGTCTGTTGAGCAAGAATATAAGCTGAGTAAAATCGAGGCAGACATAAAGCTTTATAACAATTTAGATCCAATGATGAGAACAGTTCGGGCATTTGAAGAGAAAGCAGAGAAGAAACGATTTCCTCTCTCGTAAAAGACGCGAATAAATTTGCAGAGGAGTTGGGGACAACTTTGACTCTGGAGCCTGCTGAGTCATCGTGCAGTTCTCTAAGCAACCCCGAAAAGAAGATTACAGGTCATCATGTAAAGCTGCAACTAAAAGCTGTATGTGCTGGGCTAGAAAACAAAGTACAGGATCAGAAGTGGCAGGGTCGCCTTGTAAGTAGTAGATGGAACGATGATCAATTAAGTAAACGAGACTGTTTTGCTTGGCTAAGCGAGTGGAGTTGTGCACCTACCCATACAGTTGCAGAAGTAATGGAGTTTTACGAACAGCTCTTACCAACACGAGTCTACTCGGCCTATAAGACGGGCACATTTGACCAGAAAAACATCATGTGCAGGATGTGTGGGAAAGCCCTGAAATGCATTGCGCACGTGCTAGCCGGGTGTCCATCTTTAGCGCAGACCAAGTATATGGAGAGACATAACGCGGCACTGAAAGTATTGTTCTTCGAGATCCTCAGAGACCTTGAGACTGTCTCACCTTGGTTTTCGCGCATTGAGCCAAAACCACTGTATGAATCTACCCAAGCGCAGGCTTTCTGGGATGTCCCAGTCTATGCAGAGCATACTACGGTGCGGGCCAATCGAGTAGATGCGCGAATTATTGATCACAAGGAAAAGAAAGTACTGTTAGTGGAAATGAGTTGCCCGTGGATTGACAACCGCGAGAAGAAAGAGGCTGAAAAGATGGAAAAGTACGGACTCCTACGCTTAGAACTTATCAAGCGTTACCCAAACTATAAGATCGTACAACTTAACGTCATCATGGACGTACTGGGTGGTTGGTCGAAGGAACGTGAAGTGCAGATGAACAGGATCTTCGGTTCACGTACACTTGACATTTTGAAGAGGATGCAAAAGGCGGTACTGTCGAGCTCCTTAAACATCGCTCGCACCTTCAAAGTCATAACCAATTGAACTTGATCAAGGACGGATGATACTTACTCAAGAGGGAACCTGTTTATTTAGATTAGTTTTGATTTTGTAATTTCTTTTACTTTTGGATTTTAAGGCTTGGGATTTAGATTTTTACGCAAATTCTTGTCAGCAACACAGGTCACGCGGTGCACCCTATGGAGCTTATTTTAGTAGCATTCATACGCTTTATACTGCTATAATAATAATAATAATAATAATAATAATAATAATAATAATAATAAAGTTCTCACTGCGTAGGACCTATGAACTGGTCAAACGTTTACCCACAGCTTTTTGGGTTTCTTATATCATTTAAGAATTTCTTTATTTTACTAATTATTTTAGGCTATGGTAATGATAAGCTACGCGATTGCGCCTTGTCAATATCTCATTTAAGGAGGCATCCTTACGTTTTACTGCCCATAATAATAATAATAATAATAATAATAATAATAATAATAATAATTATTATTATGATTATTATTAGAACACTACCGAATATCGAAGACCTTCTAGAGCCTCTTGAACGCGCGATATCCGATGTACTGATACCTTCAATGGTGGATCACAAGTGCACACAGCTTGAGCGGGATATCCTATCACTTCCAGTGCGTCTTGGAGGCCTAGGATTTACGAATTCCACCCAGAGTGCGAATGCCGAATTCCAAGCATCTGTTAATGTAACTGCTCCCCTTGCTGAACGGATTATGTCACAGCTACATGAACCGCCTGACGAAGCTGAAGTCACGTCATTACAACAAAAGGCAAAGAAAGAAAAGGAGGAAAGATTACTCAAACGATCGGACGAGTGGAGGAATTCTCTACCCGAAAGAACGAAAAGAGCTGTCAGTTTAGCTAGAGAGAAGGGAGCATCAAATTGGTTAATAGTAATTCCCAATAAGGACTTGGACTTTGACCTGAACAAGAGAGAATTCAAAGATGCTATCCACCTAAGGTATGATTGGGGAATAACGGGCACACCCACCGTTTGTGTGTGTGGAGATCGCTTTAGTGTGAATCACGCCATGATTTGTAAACGCGGTGGCTTTATTATTCAACGTGACAACGAGTTACGCGACCTCGAAGCTGATCTACTTAACCTAGTCTGCAATGATGTAGAAACAGAACCAGTTCTACAAGAAATTAACGGAGAGACTTTAAACAGCGGTGCAAACCTGGCCTGCGACGCCCGCCTCGACATTCTTGCACGTGGATTTTGGGAGAAACAAAAGTCGACCTTTTTCGATATAAGAGTATGCCATCCAAACGCTGACTCATACAAAGATCTTACGCCAGAACAAGTGTATCGCCTTCATGAAAACGAGAGGAAAAGAATGTATGAACGACGAGTCCTGGAAGTTCAACAAGCGTCCTTTACGCCATTAGTATTCACCACAACAGGAGGTATGGGACGCGAATGTTTAAGATATCATAGCCGACTCGCAGAACTGATATCCATAAAGAAAGGCGAAGACTATGCGAAGACAATGACGTGGATAAGAGGAAAAGTTTCTTTCTCTATTTTAAGGTCAGCGCTACTCTGCCTCAGAGGCTCCAGATCAAATAGGAGGCGAACCAATAATGTTAAAGACATTGATGTGGACGTTGAACTTGCCAGATCTAATATTAAATGACTTTTCTATTTTATTTTATTTATTTATTTATTTGGAAGTTTTAAAACAGTTTTAACAGAGAAATATCTATATTGCTCGTAAATTTATAGTTCTTACCTTTTGGAGATATTTTAATTTTTGTAAATATTTTTTATTACATTATTATTATTATTATTATTATTGAATAATGATACAATTTAAATTATTTTGTGTAATTACCTGAAATTAAGACTGAGTTAAATGTTTCATCAAAGTAATTCTAAAGGTCTTCAAATTAGAGCTATTATGAATACTCTCTGGTAAGCTATTCTAGCTATCAACTATCCTGTTAAAATAAGAGAAGTTATAATATTAGCCCATTTCCTGGGCTCTTGCATTTTAGAGATCTGATGCTGAAATTAAGACGCGAGATCGAGCGTTTCCGAGCTAGGCCACTCTTCCGAGACGGCGCTTAAAAATCTTAGTAAACGCAACGACATAGTTGTCAAATCGGCCGACAAAGGCGGCGCGGTATTTGTTTGGCCGTCCGACCTTTACCAAAAAGAAGCTTTGCGGCAACTTTCGGATACCTCGTTTTATGCCAAAATCCCTAAAGATCTCACTTCCAACAATCAAAAACTTGTCAAAGACACCATTCAAAATCTTATAGTTAATCAAGAATTACCGGACACTGCCACTAATCTCATCATCAACACCCCTAGAACTTCGTGCATTTACTTCTTGCCTAAAATTCACAAACCCAACAACCCAGGTCGACCTATCGTTTCTGCCTGTAGTTGCCCCACCGAACTCATTTCTAACTACTTAGACAGGATTATGACGCCTATCGTCAAATCGTTGCCATCATACATTAAAGACAGTACACACGCACTACAAATGTTCCGCGATTTCAATTTCTCCGGCCAAGACAAACTAATTTTCACCATGGACATTACATCTCTATACACAGTCATTCCTAACAGCGAAGGTCTTCAAGCACTTAAACACTTTTTCGATCTACGCACTGTCAAAGAACCTAGCTCGGAAACGCTCCTCCGCCTTGCCGAACTAGTTTTAACGCTTAACTGTTTTTCATTCGCCGGCAACTATTACAAACAAATTAATGGTGTAGCGATGGGCACAAGAATGGGACCTAGCTATGCCAATCTTTTTGTAGGATATGTTGAACACCAATTTTTTAATCAGTACAACGGCCCCAAACCTGAACTCTACGGCCGCTACATCGACGACTGCATCGGCGCTATTTCATCCAGCAGAGAAGAACTCGATCAATTTATAACCTCCGTCAACTCTTTTCATCCGGCTCTTAAATATACCTGGGAAATTTCGGAAACTTCATTGGCTTTCCTAGATATCAAAGTTTCTATTAGAGGCAACGTGCTATGTACTAGTGTGCACTACAAACCTACTGATTCACACAGTTATTTGTTGTATTCATCGTCACATCCATCACATGTCAAGAACTCCATTCCTTATTCTCAATTTCTTAGACTTCGACGTCTATGTAGTGATGACTCCGAATTTTCCAGGAGATGTGCCAGTTCTTCGAAAAACGTGGCTATCCTGTCTCTGTGGTCAAAGCGGGCCATCATCGCGCCCAACAATTTGATCGACAGTCGTCACTACAAACGTCACAGAAAGATAAGAATGACAGAATTCCATTCACCCTCACTTTCCATCCTCATAATCACGCAGTCAAAAGCATCATTCTTAGTAATTTTAAATTACTCCAAAATGATCCCGAGACTGGTAGAAATTCGTCAAATTCTCTGCTTACCTTGCCTACTGTAAGCTTGAGTCCTATATCATGGATTGAGACAAGATGAAGACAACTACGCATCCTGTTAAATCTTCTCTTATTGTGAGAAGAAAGCGGCTCCTTTGTACAGTCATGCGATTTTTTAACGCACTTTTACATGCTATTTCATCTACGATTTCGTGACGATTTGACCAAAAACGTTCAGTGGATTATCAAACTAACGTGGATGTTTGCCTGTAATTTCCAGGAGATTTAGTACGATCCATTTCGTCAACCACTCTGCACCAAGAAATAGCCAGAAAGTCGCACTGAAATCGTCGCTAGTTTAAAACTTAAACGTCTTGAATGGTTTCATGTCAGCTTTGCTGGAGATTTGCATTTAACGGCCTTACTACCCATCGAACTCTGTACGAGTTATGTTTCTAAATTTCGTATTCTACGAGCGCACGGATTGCTTTAATACAAGTTCTGAAAATTGGCTGTTGTTTTCGATAACTTCTATTCCAACCGCTCTGCAAATATCAGCTAGAATTTGTCCGTAAGTTTCTTTTCGATGGTTTAAACAAATTCTCGGAAGAAAATAACCAGTCGTACCCAGCTGAGAAGCTGCCGTTACAAATTTAACTTTAAAATTAAGGTTGATCGCCCGGTAGTGGCTCGGTTTGTTTTGACAGAAGTAAACATGTGTTAACATGGTTATCTGTTATTGGCTAATTCGTTAATAAGACGCCAATCAGCAGGTGTCAAGTCAACCATTAATAGGTGGGCGTTTTTCAAAAATAGGGGGTCTTCTTGCAAGCGTTCCCTCAGTCTCTTGCCCCAACTTCCGCGCCGCCAGTTTGCAGAAAATCCTTTCGAAGCTCTTTTGTCGAACAGGAACGCTTGCTACGCAGGCTACTATAAATCCACCTTTCTCAAATCCTAGTTTTACAAATCCATGTTTTACAAATCTTCCTTTTACAAATCCATGTTTCACCAATCCATGTTATACAAATCGACATTTTACAAATCCATGTTTTACCAATCCAGTCCATGTTTTATAATATTCTGTATCAAAACAACTCCACAATTTCGCCGTAAGTCACGCAAACAAAAAACACTGGTACTGTCTATGGGGGTGGGGGGAGTGGCAGGGGATTTTTTTGTTTATAATTTATAATGGCACTATTAAAGTAGGCCTGTTTTGTTTCTGTTTATACTGATTTCAATGTTTTTTATAAATAATGCGTCAAAGTACCAGGATAGCGCGATGTACCCTCACCCCCTGACAGATGATACCTCATATCCTCATTGTAATAAGCTGAGAAATAAGCTTGTGAGTCAGACAAATACGGAGAAACTTACAGAAAATCACTTATGTTTTACATGTAAAGCTATTCAATCCCCCATTAGGTATCATAATAAAATTGACCATCTACGGGCATCCGTTTACTCTTTGCGTGACGTACGGATAAATTGTGGACTTGTTTTGAAATTGGAAGATGTGTACTGACAGAAAAATACGTGTATCATAGTTTTAGTGGTTACAACCAAGACATGGACTCCTGCTATAACCAAAGGGTTAACAGACTGAGTTTCTCGTTATCCAAAAGACCCTATCTTTAGTTTCCGTGCCATAAATGCCACTTTTTTTTCTGTCGCGCAACATTCAAGCTTCTCATGGCGTTGTGTCTGTTTAAACTTAACGGTGAGAAAACAACATACAGCGCCCAAATCTCTGAGTAGCGGTACGTTTTCCCGGGTTTCTTTCCCGTAATTACCGCTATTAACAAAGGGTCTTACTTTTCGTACTGCGAAAACTAAGAGCGGGGTTGTTGTTTTCGTACTACGAAAGCTAAGACCAGGTCTTACGTCTCAGTCTTCGTAACACCCGAAATTATAAGCCATAAACTAACGTCACGCCCATAAAAATGTATTATTCATTAGCGTGATTTTTTTGTTTTTTTATGACCTGAATCTCGCCCGTTTATCGCTCAGAATATCGTCCAAATGTCAGAGTAGTACAAATAATCCCGCTCCATTCTCGCTCATTTATCGTTCAATCTTCATCGCTTCTGTCAGGCTGATTATCGTCACGCTCTGTATCGCTCATCAGCGAGACTTTTTACGGCCCGAATCTCGCCCGCGTCTCGCCCAGAATTTTCGTACGGGTAACACTATAAAGGCATTAGTTGGGATCACTCCTTCAGGATACTTCAGTTTCCTGTCTAAATTTTGGACTGGAAGCACAAGTGACAGGAAAATTACACAAGAAAGTCAGTAGATTGACCTGTTGGAGGAACTGAGGAGACTCAGTGTACGGGATTTATTGACCAAGAATATACCTCCCTTTTCTAAAAAAGCTGAGAATAAATTTTCTAGTATCCATGCAAGTGATATGATTAGAACAATGAAATGTTGAATAAAATTTGATTTTGTTAATTTTACTCAAATTAAATGGATTAGAACAAGGGCTGAACTCCTTCACATTATCATCAGTTTAAAAACGACAATTAAAGAACAGACAAGGTTGAAATCATTTTAAAATGAATGCCATTACACCCTGCAACAAACACAAATAATTACAGTACACAGCATTTATGGCTTGAGACTTTGTAAAATTCTTCCTGCCGTTTGTTTTTTTTTATGTGGTAATTAGAATTTTGGTGTAAGCCCCCCGTGATGAGCTCATTTAGCTCTTGGGGCAAACATGTATATAAATATGTTTAAATAAAAAAATAATAATAATAAAAAAAATAAAAAAATTCTTCCAGTAAGAAGCTCAGGTACCATACACTTTTCATAAAACAAGTGTAGCTTTTCTAGCATTCTAAGGCAAAACTGCTGATTGAATTCTACTGGGCAACCAGGATACCCTTATTTGTGTACATAACCAAATCAGTGTGATGAATTCAAGTAATGGCCATCTGGCCTTGTATCTGGTAATACCAAGATGTTTCTTCCTTGAGCTGGAAGCCTCTAGTGGTTTTGATAAACATTTCTGATGCTGCAATTCCAGGCAAAAGATTTCTTTTTGAAAATAGGCTTTTGCATTCCACCACAGTTTTGTCATTTGCAACTGCGAATGTGATCTGGGTCAGCCCCAAGGAAGGGCCATCTCTGATTAATAGCCAGACCACATTCAACAACTGACAGTTCCTGGTGTTTGGAACTCAGCTTTTCAAAATACAATTCTGACGAAGCGATATCTTTCTGGTGACCCCACTCTAACTGTTCTGGAATATGTTTCATAGGGCCATAGTTCATAAGAAGTTGAACAGTATTTGTTTTGTCAGTTGTAACGGTTTCTCTCATGTGACAATCTTTATAAAAGTTAGATGCTGTTATGCGCCCAGCACGTTAATTAAACGAGAACTGGCTCTTTTTCCCAGATAACCACTTTTTGCACAGATAATATCACACTGGCTTTCATTGATGGAAAAGAAATCCATAAATGACTGTACTGTCTGGTAAGAAACTTTCTCACTGTTTATAGCTTTTTCACACTTGAAAATATCTGAGTACTATATCTTTCAACATTCAAGTAATTAGCTATATGCTTAGCTACTTGATCCTCAGGGATTTCTGCAATCACAGGCTTCGGCAAAAACTGTAGAGCTAAGGATTGGGGGTATACACCCTTAAGTCCTTGTCTCAGCTTTTCTTTCAGTGAGCTGGCATCAAAGGATGAATGGCCAGGTGCAAAATTATCTGTGGCTTTACCAGGTCAGTCTCAATCTTGCCAAACTGTGCCTTAACAATTTTTAAATCTTTCAAAGGAACTGCATACTCGTTGTTTGCAGATCGTCTTTTCCATTCACATTTACCAGAAGTACAGGTAGACTTCAAATTGTTACTAACAGTTGACTGTAGATCAAACAAGACAGCTGCAACATGTCTACAACAGCCATCGCTTCCCCCCTTCCAAGGACAATAGGCTGTGTGGACTTCTCCGCTGGATTTTAAAATTATAAAATCATTGTATGTGTAATAACCGTCTTCAGTTTTGCCCTTTCCGTGGGTTTAACTTTAAACTGAAAGAAACAAAATATTCCTTCCACGGGACAATACTTAAGATCCTAAGAACTACATGCAGGACTACATGCTTGTCCAATTTGGAAATAATCGAATTCAAAAATTTCCTCGGACTGCCAAATTGCAAAAGTGCAAAATTTTTCTCATCCAATTATTTCCAAATTGGTCAGCATGTAGTCCTATTAATTACATATACTGATCACTTTAATTTCGCGTTTTTGAGTAGTACACAATTAACATTTCATTGGCAATAAAACACTGGCAGTAATATTTCCCTTCCAGTTAATATACCCTTTATTCCCACCTTTTCCCATCCTTTCAAGACATGAGCCCTCCCTTGTGCGCTGGTGAAAAAGTTATACTGTGATATTTCCACCAACCAAGTTGCATATATTGGTTTCAAAATTCGACATTCATAAACAAGGGGATTTGGAAATTCCAGCAGAGGCGATCGTTCTAATGGAAACATATTCAAATAACATGGAGGCCAGTGAGAGATTTAAGCAGCTGGTGGAAGAGCATTACCGGGAGCCAGTTGAAGACTGTACAAGAGAATAGCCGCCTGTGATGGTGATAGACGGCAGTAGCGATGATGATGACCAAGACATTGCCTCAGAACAGGAAAAAATGTGATTTTGTAAACGTTTCAGTACGGTAATAAACTTGTTCTTGGTCATTAACACATGTTATGTTCGCGACACTTACTGTTCGCGTTACTTTAATTTCGCGATTTTGTTAATATCGCGAAATTTTGCGAAATTAACGTGCCGCGAAAATTTCTTTTAATACGGTACATTTATTTGCTAGTTTTCCAGTGACTTCGATGTGATTATTAAGAACGTTTTTATACCTTCTAATAATGATTTTGTGGCCCGCTCGTCGCAAAAAAGGAAGATTATATGTCCTTAAACGAACTAGGTATCTCACAAGGAAAGCTTACCAAAATGTTTCTGTCTCTGAAAGGGAATACAACTCACCTCTGACTGATATCCGCGTACGATTTCTCGCGAAAAGTGATATATTAATGTATCGTGTCAGTAATGAGATGAATTTAATTGTTTCCTTTGCCACACTTGCCATGGAAATGTTTTCGGAATATCTGATCTTCACATGAGTGCAAGAGGAAAATCGAGGCTTCACTGAAAAAAATGAGCTGATCATTACTTAATGTGCGGACATAGACAAACGAGAGAAATGAACCTCGCACTTATCTGGACAATTTGAGCCATTGTCTCTTACAGACACCTGAAAAGTTAAGGTAGCTCCAACGAATCGAGCCTATGATCCCTGCGATGCCGGTGCAATGCACTAGCAAGGATAGGAGCAAGGATGGCACAGTCGGTTAGTGCGCGGCCTTGGTGCAAGTGGTCCTGAGTTCGATTCCCGGATCTCGCATCCTTGTTTCGACTCCTTTCCTTTCCGTGTAGCTAGTAGCTTTAAATACCCGTAAAACGGAGCACTGATGGAGAGGGGGGAGTAAAATGAGCGCACCGTCGACCTCAGGTTTGTCAGTAATTAAAAGTTACTGTTACGAGTTATCGACGTTAAATAAGGTCTACTCTACTCCACTCCACTTCACTCAACTAAGCTATCAAACCACACATTTGGGAGGAGTTGAATTTGTTGGCCTCATGCGTTCTCGTGAAAGGAAAGAAATGTATATATTTGAAATGTTGGCATAGATGGATGAGACTAAATGAACCTCGCAATTAGCTGGACAATTTAAGCAATTTGTCTCTTGTAGGCACCTGAAAACTTCAGGTGGCCAAGATCAAAATGATTCTGTTGTTATTAGAAGTGTCATTAAAAAACCTGTAAAGTAAATTTACACAGATAAATTTGAATGTAAAATGAAGGCTACAATCAATTAGGTGGAACAGACATGCCTCTTGATAGAATTTTCCACTTGATCTTATCTCTTAGACTAATTCAACGAGTTTACCCCACCCCGCTCACCCCTATTCAATGTTGTGTAAAAGCTAGTTCAGCCAGGTAAGGTAAAATATAAAGGTAAAATCTTTATTTAGACACGAAATTTCCTTCAGAACTTTACAATAATAAATTAAATAAATCTAACTACCTAGCTAAATTAAATTACAAATACTACAATAAAAGAGATGATAGGAAACTTGCTTTACAAGGAAGCCGTGTATAAAAGCAAAATAAAAACATGCATAAGACTACTATTAAAATGATAGTTCTTCAACTTAGATTTAAATTCATTAAGAGAGAGCGACTGCCGAATATCCAAGGGCAGACTATTCCACAATACAGCTCCGCTATATATAGGGCAGACTTCTTTTACAATAATTAATGCGGGGCTGAGGGATGGCAAGCGTACAGTAACTTGGTTAGGTTATAATTATTATAAGTTGAAGTATCAGAACGGAAGACAAAGTACGAACTAAGATAGTCCGGAACCATATTATTTACAATCTTATACATCAAAATTGATTTATTAACAAGGCGTTGACGGTCTAGTTTAACCCAGTTTACCATACGCAACAATTCATCAGTACTACGATCGTAATTTGAAAACGTAATGACGCGTGCTGCTCGATTTTGCAATTTTTGTAACTTTTGAGAAAGACTCTTAGAACAGGATCCCCACACCGAGCTACAGTAATCGAGATGCGGTTGGACTAGTGAATTGTAAATGGAGAGTAGAGTCTTATATGGGACCGAGTACCTAATACGTTTAATGCCGTTATACCAGAAGCAACCTTTTAGGAAGCGCGTTGATATGACACTCCTAAGTAAGATTTTTGTCAATATGTACACCTAAGGATGTGACAGTCGAGCCTTGCTTTATCGGAAACTAGTTGATTGCGGCAATGGGATTTCATGTAAAATGTAATAACCTTTGCTTGGGACCAATCGGTAGCAATTCAGTCTTTGTCTTATATAAAGTTAGTTTGTTGGCTGCAATTAAAGCCACACACGAATTCTCTCCAGATCGACATTAATACAACTATTTATTTCATCAACATCGCTACCAGCAAAAGTAATACCAGTATCATCGGCGTACATCGTTGATTGGGAATGTTGGAGACAATTAGGCAGATCATTTATATATAATAAAAGTAAAAGGGACCCCAGGATCGTTCCCTGTGGACCACCACAGCGAAGGAACATTTTGGATGATTTATTACCGTTTACTAGGCACATTTGGGTTTGGTTCTTTAAATAACAACAGAACCATTGGTAAAGGAACCCTGAATATCATAAGCTTGTAATTTTGAAAGAAGAATAGGGTGGTCCACCGTATCGAAGGCCTTCTTAAGGTCAGTCAGGAGTCATCCTGTGTGGAAAATCTTACATTTCAGCCCACCATTGAATGGTGGGCAGGAGTGTGAATGTCCAAGACTGTGAAATTGTCTCAATTGAATATAAGTGCCCCAAATGAATTTGTCATTGAATGTAGCAGCTAATCAGGGACATAAAATCACTTTTGAAGATGTGTATTCAACTTGACGAAACATTAAGTTTGTAAAATCATAGCTTTTACGAAAGGCATTGTTTCGTCATGCCTGTCTCCGCAGTATGTTCTTCATTCCTACCGGTCCAAGAATAGTGCCAACTTGCCTATAGGAGGAGAAAAATGATTACTTTAAGCGGTTGTCGTACAGCTCCTATCGCAGAACAAAATTCATTCATGAGACAGCGTTTGTCTGTTCTCAGTATTTACTTCTAGCCCGACCTCTACCTACAAAACTACACCTTTTATAATTGACTCTCGTTCCCTTTGCTTTCGATATTTACAGGTATAACTACGAACAAAGATGAACGGTATTGGCCCAGTGTATGATATCGCAATAGTGGGAGCTGGTGCCTACGGCACATCTGTGCTTGGCCAGATTTCTTTAAACGTGATGCCTAAAGGGCACGGTCCATTCCGTATTCTGGTGGTGGAGTCTAGTCAAGACCTAGGACCCGGAATGCCATACTCAAAATACATGACCATTCCCGAACACACAGTTAATATCGCTGGCGGGTGCACCCAGATCACAGCCACCTATATACCATTCCCTGAAAGATCGGATTTTCTCCTTTGGTTACGCTCCCTCCCTCCGGAGTACAGAGTGAGTCTGAAGATTGAAGCAAGCGAGAATCCAACCTGGTTAAATAAACCTTTCCCAAGATTTGTGGTGGGTCTCTATTTAAGCAACCGTTTCAATCAGTTTGTGATGGCAGTGGATATTCGTCGCCTGACAAAGGCTACTTCCGTTCAACCTAAAAAGGTTTTAGATAGGTATGGGTATGAACTTGAGCTTGACAGGAAGAGTAAAGCCTTTGCTAGAAACTTGTTCCTTGCGACAGGACACTGGGCCTACAACAGGTTTCCGAATTTTTCACACTGGCTTCCTTCACCCTTTCCACCACGAGACATCGAGAAGAGAACCAAACTTGGAGGTAACACAGGAATGCTTGGCTGTTCGTTATCGGCAATAGACGCTGTGCTGACTCTAGGTAAAAAGAATGGGTCATTCCAGTCAATACATCAAAACGGCAAGGACAGCTTGAAGTTCGTACCCTTTCAAGGAGCCGAAGATTTCAAGATGACAATGTATGGACGTAAGGCAATTCTCCCTCAAGTAATGGGCGCGGTTGTAAACAAGATTTTCAAGCACAAATACCTAACACCTGAATTTTTTATTCCTATCATTGAAGCCAATGACGGGTTTCTTCCACTAGATGACTTCTGGTATCTCCTAAAGAAAGAGGTCTATGATGAAGTTCCTCGACTTCGTCCGCACCTGCCAGACTGCTGGGAAACTATGCCGTTAGAAGAAGCGGTTTCTAAAATGAGGAAGCTACTGCAAACAACTGATCCAGTCGAGAGATTAGGCCGAGAACTCGAAGAAGCGAAAGAGAGCCTGAAAACTGGCGTTCCTGTACTTCTTCAGAATGTCTTTTATCAGTCGTACGCAGTATTTGACGAGGCATTCAGCTACTTCTCAGCCGAAGATCGCATCAGGTTCGAAGAAATCAAGACTGAACTGCACCTCCTTCCCAGTTCGAAATGCTGAAAAGATCCTGGCTCTTATGAACGAGGGCTACCTCGAAGTGAAAAAGATTGGCACAAATTATGAATTTGAGGAAGCGAAAGACGGAAATGGCATTAAACTGTCATGGAAACCGGACGGAGATACCACTCGTGAGGCCCATCATGACGTCATGATCGATGCTACAGGTCAGAAGGCTGCGTTCGAGAAAGATTTCTCGCCCTTGACGACATCTCTACGAAAAGCAAAGCTCATCAAAGAGACTTTGGTCCCTTTCCGAAATGCCAAGGTGTTCCAACATCATGAGGATCATCCAAACGTTGTGACCAGAAATGGGGTCAATTATTTCCGCCCGTCTGGTGCTCTCATTGATATCAACAATTTCTCCTTGGTTCCTGGAACTGAAGATCCTTCACCTCCCATCTATTACATGGGACCTTTTACTATGGGACAGGTGGCATTCCCACAGGACATGAGTGTCGTCACAACAGCCGCTGAACGGGCAGTAGCAGACCTTATCAAAAGGGGCGTGCTTGAACGTGATGTTAACTATGAAGTGGAGCATGACCCAACGCCAATTTACGGATGGTTGGTGAATACTAAGGGCGACTTAGCCGGGCAAGTGGAACGAATGTCCAAAAAACCTAAACCTTGGGACTAAGCTTGTGACATTAAGAGATGCGGATTCTGCTTTTATTTTAAAATATGCTTTTACCGGTATCCCCCGGAACTAAAATCTTCCTATCGATTCTAATATATCTCCACTTCAAATTCAAAACCTTTTTAAGTCTTCTAATAGATCTCCACAATACGTATATACGGTAAATATCTGGCGTTTAATTTTGCAGTTTCGGTTGGAATACTGAAAATTGCAGCGATCTTATTCACAAGCTTTGTTATTTTACAGTTTTGTTGCTAACATTAAGGAGCTTACGCAAGGACGACGACGCCGCCAACGACAATGTCGTCTAAAGATCATATTATTTCCCGTTACTGTAACAATTTCGTTATAACCCCAAGTCGTTTGGAATGGAAAGTGTGTATCAACATTGCAGGAATAAAGCTGGCATGAACGGTGCGGTTGCTTGAGAACTAAATTTAAATATTTTGTCAGGTTCTCACGTCCTCTACACAACTTGCAATTTGGTCAATTCTCGTCTTTGTCAGGACGAGGACGGCAAAGAAATGTACCAAAATGCAAGGCGCATGTGCAGGGCGTGTAGAGCTATTGTTTTTGCCCATTAAACCCATTGTTTTGTAGCGTTTTCGTAGTGGTCGTCGTCGTTCTTGCGTAATCTCCCCATTATCTGGTCGGATGGTCAGCAGAAGGGGCAAACCTACAGTAGGTTTCTCTAGTTTTCTTCACGGATTTAGAATTTCCGGATTAAAGTAACGACATGAGTATAATGTTGATGCACTTTTCTGTGTAACGACAAAAGCGAAATGTCAAGCACCTTTGAAAATGAATATTATTGGACATTTCAAAGTCTTGTCTTTCAATTTTAACGAGTCTCTAAGTAAACAAATAAATGACTTCTATCAAGCCTTCAGTCTAGATAGGCATCTGTTCTGACTTAAAAATATATAGGATAAACTTCCACTGAAGTTGTTAATCGGTTATCTGACTGAAATCTTGTGGCTAAAATTGGCGTTTTCGCGTTTCTAGAACTTAAGTTTTGAGATAATTATAAGTTGGGCCTGCACGACGTCTACGGTAGTCCTGTACAACGATTATATATGTTAACTCTACACGCTACCATAGGGAATCAGTCGCTATTAATATATATTTCTTAAAATTGACAGCTGCGTTTGATATTGATCACTAGAACGAAGATAGTCCATTCAATCTGAATGCATGGACACACATGCATCGAGTCTATATTTAAAGGACCCTAGTCGCCTACTTTACATTGCGCACCCACAATACTTCAGTCGCCATTTTCGGTGTAACCGAAAATGGCGAATTATGTGACTATCAAACTAATCTGTTTCCATCGGACATCAAATGGGCTATATAATTCTGTTTTCCATGTAAAAGTAAGTTATGTTTATTATAATTTCATTTTCTATCATTATTTATGTATGACTTGCTCTTCGCAACATGTTATCGAGTGGAAACGGAGATCGTTGTTGAACAACATCTTCTCTTGGAGTAACAGCGAGAATTACCGCAATCATTCAATTGTGATTCATCGAAGAACAGAGGGCGTTTAACGACTAGAATGATCAGAATCAGTGTATTATCATTTCTGGAAAGTGAAGAAATAATTTCTTGAACTACATTGCAAGGAATCACGAACAGCCAATTGTCGAATCGATGATTCTGGTTCAAATAATGTTATGTGTGTCTTCCGCTCGAGCTGACAGCAGTGAACACAGGGGAGGCATTTGAATACTGATCGCAATTACAATATGTAAAAGCCTTTGTATTTTCGTTGTTCATTTCATTTTCTCACCAATAATAAAACTGAGTTTTGTGGAACTGAGCAAGCTTGCGTATGACATATTTTGACATTGATTTGGAAAGTAAAAACTACAGGCACGGCGGAGCCGGGGGGAGGGGGAGGAAGGGGGCTTTGCAGTTTGTACAATTCAGTTTCTTTTATCTGTTCAAAGTCGAACTTTCCTTTTTTAGACCATTGTCGGAGAATCTAAGATGCAGCACTGCAATATACTAATTGCCTGATTATTTGTGCTTGTTGCTTTGGATGCCGACTGCAACTGATGTGAACAATGTTTCATTGCATCCGGTGTTGACGATCACACTTCCAGCGAGAAAC
>NC_090888.1:17123989-17126489 GCF_036669925.1 Montipora capricornis | reverse complement strand
ATGCTTGAAGATCTGGCAAATGCCATCACTCGCAAAATGGACCATATTAAGATCTCACAATACTACTGAACTGGAAACAAGCAAAAACCTTGAGTTTTGGACTGAAAATTTTCAAAGCAAAAATTCCTTAATGCATTTAGAACAGTAATATATGCCCTGGTGGTCACTCAGTATGATACATATGCTTGAAGATCTGGCAAATGCCGTCACTCGCACAATGGACCATATTAAGATCTCACAATACTACTGAACTGGAAACAAGCAAAAACCTTGAGTTTTGGACTGAAATTTTTGCAAAGCAAAAATTCCTTAATGCATTTGGAACAGTAATATATGGTGGTCACTCAGTATGATACATATTCTTGAAGATCTGGCAAATGCCGTCACTCGCAAAATGGACCATATTAAGATCTCACAATACTACTGAACTCGAAACAAGCAAATTAAAACATTGAATTATGGACTGAAAATTTTCAATGCAAAAATTCCTTAATGCATTTAGAACAGTAATATATGGTGGTCACTCAATATGATACATATGCTTGAAAATCTGGCAAATGCTGTCACTCGCAAAATGGACCATATTCAGATCTCACAACAATTTAATATTGAACCATTCGATAGGTATAAGCCCTTAGTTTAAGACTGGAAAAATTGTAAAAAATAAGAATTGTAAGTTATTTTTACTGTGGAAAAAAGTATAGTGGTCACTTGGCATTATGCTTTGGAAAGTGTAGTCATTTAAGACATGACACCAAACTAAGATCTCACAATTAACTGACCTATAATAGAAGCCGAACTGCTCAATTGTGGACTTGAAAATAATATTGATACTGGTAAGTGTTATGACCTACAGGTAACAGATGTCTAACACAACTGTAGAGTCTAGTGATCTACATGTATACAGTTTGCACAATATATATCAGGCATTTGTGTTTTTTGTTTAGTAAACAGACATTTGCTCATTATAACAAATGCACCTCATAGATAAATTCCATTTCAGTTCTTTCCCATCTGGCCCTGTCAAGGTTGCATAAACGTCCCTTACATTGGCCTGAAACAACAATAAAAACACACTATTACTATTACTTCCTTGACTTAACCTATGCTTTGCAAGCAGTTTTTTCCTACTTTATAGAAGTGTTTTCTTAGTTAAAATGCTTCATGTTATATTTAAAGGGCTATCCGCAACCATGATACTTTGCAAGCCTTTGCTGTTGTTATTAACCGGGAAATCGTCCAGTCAGCAGTTGTGTCAAAAGGTGGGTGGTAGGCCCGGACGATTTATACTTCATAGAAAATGCTTTGACTCTAGGGCATTCTTAATTACAGTATGACTAAGCAAATGTTATTTTTGCACATTCATTTCCTGTGGTTTTTTTTCTGTCATAATTTGACCTGAAAAGCAGTTTAGCATTTTCTTTTGCCTCTTTTGAAGCATAACGCTTTTAATAAAGTGCCAAAATAACCTTTCAATAAAGGTTTCAGTTTCTTTAGTTTCTTCGGAAGTGCCTGGATCTGAGCAACTACATGCAGTTGTTTGGTCTGTGAAGGAGATGATTTTCTGCTACATGGTGTATATGTTTTGTCATGCTGGGCCAAACTCTTTATTTCAATCGGAGGACAACCTCGCTTTCAGCCTTATTTTGCTCTTCACAACATAATTAGCTCCAATAGTGATGCAAACAGAACCAATACACAAAGTCCAAAAATACACCACAATGGAAACCAATAAAAATTATGTGTCAGATGACCAGTAATTTCTGTATTATAGAAAATAGTGGCGATGCTGTGCCTGCCTGCAAAGTATCATGCTTGTGGGTGGTCCTGAACTAAAACAAGTTTAAAGCAGTTAATAGTTGTTTGGTTCGTTTTGGGATGGATATCTTTGTATAAATTCTGCAATTTTTTGTGTTGACTGTTTTGCTCTTTCTTATCCTGTAAATTAGGATGATTACATAATGTCATGTTCACTGGCATCCTTTGTATAAAGCACTCAACCTAATTTTCTTACAGTGTAGTATTCCACTCCACAAATTACTGATATGATGTGGGGATTCCTGGTCATTTGCCAGAAAACAGTAGTGTTTCTGTACATTCTCTACAGAGACCAGTTAGGTGGACAGGAAGAGATTTATTTGACAATGTTTGTATTCTACTCGGTTGTTCAAAAGGTGGATAACGCTATCCACCGGATAAATCACTGTCCAACAGATAAACACAATTTAAGTGATTAATCCAGTGGACAGCGCCATGCATCCTTCGAACAACTGGGGCCTGGTTGTTAAAGTTAATTTAAATGATCGATGACTTACCAACAGCTCCTTGGGAAGGCGCTTGGATGCTGGCGGTGCTGGATTTTCCCGCCTTTGAGCCATGTGCTTCTCAAAGAACTGGTTTTGGTTTTCAAACAGAGTTTCCAACCTTTGCATGAAATCATCAATGCGCGGGATATTACTTGTTTCAACCCAGTTGTTTGAAGCAGGATTAGAAAATCATC
>NC_090888.1:17113989-17118989 GCF_036669925.1 Montipora capricornis | reverse complement strand
TTTCTCCGGGTACTCCGATTTTCCGCTCTCCTCAAAAACCAACAATGCCAATTTCTACTGAATTCAATCCGGAATGCACGGACACATCTTGAACGAGCGCTCTTAAGGTCCGTGGGTAAACAAATTCCAAAAACTTCCATTCCACACAACGTGGGTAGTGGAAAAGCAAAACTGGCGTAAGGTTTCAATTTTGGACAATCTGCAGACGTTTCGTAAATTAATCGCAAAAATCAATTTTTGATAATCGTTTGCTTAAATTTACGCCGTGAGAAAAAACATACTTTTAGACAACGAATTTGCCACACCAGCAAATGTCGAGCAAACGTTCTTTAATTTTACACGGGGGGCAAAATTGTAATAAATTTAAATCAAAACACCAAATTTACTTCAAGAACAAAGATAAAACAAAATCTGTGTAAACCTGATATTTACTTTACATTTACGCCACAATTGCAGCAAAGCAAACTTAAACTTTTAAACGAAAATTGCACTAAGAGCAAATTCGTAGCAACATTAGTACTCCAAATTTACAGCAGATTTGCTCAACTGACAAACTTAAGTAAATTCGTTTTTTCGTGCAGTGCTAAGAACTTGAAGGACTCAACAGAATCTATTTCAGCCCCAGCGAGAAAAAGGGGCGGCCACACACTACTGTCATAATGAAGAAAACTAACGGGCAATAACTTGCACTTTTTGGCATTGAGCCTCATATTGTTGTTGATAGCAAAAGAATGAATATCATTGGCAATGTACCTCATGACTGATGGAGAGTTGCGTGGGACGATTTCTAACACAGTTAAATCATCAACAAATTTAACCCTAGGACCCCAGGATCTCAACAGATCGTCCACCATGACAGCAAATAATATCGAACCCAACCTGGTACCCTGTGGTAATCCTCCATTAAGCATCTTGGTAGACGAAAGTGAAGAGTCTAGACAAACCCTTTGTGTCCTGCCTATTAGGAATGCAGCAACCCATCTAACTAAACACCCGGGTAGTTCGTACTTACCTAAATAAAAGCCTCGATGAATAAAAGCCTCGGTGAATAAAAGCCTCGACTTTGTCTCGGTTATTATTCTACGCCTTCGGCGAATAATTGTTAATTATTGAAAAATAAAATATGTCTATTAAAAATAGAAGAGTAACCAGGTTTTGGAAATATATTCATATATATGAAGATAAAATATGTCATTAATTGCAGTTTTAAAGAAATTGGCTTTAGCAGATCCGATTTTATTGTAAGTTGTGTTCTTGCTTATTTTGTGCAATCTCCAGTCTTCATCAGTTTTCGTCCTACGTGCTTTCTTTCGTAGTTTGTTTCGACGTCTAATAGTGTCAAGTAACTGTTCTGAAAACCAAGGAGTTTGGCGGGGTCTTTTGACGCGCTTTTGACACGGGGGAAGATGCTTGTTTACCACTGAATTGAAAAGAGAATACCATTTTTCTAAGCTCGCGTTTACAGTAGCTATTCGATTGTAGGATGATATCATTAAACGGCAACTGCTGTATCATCTTTTATGCTTGTAGCCTAACACGCGCACTCTAACTGGGGCTGAGCAAGACCATGGAAACAAGCGAATTCCTAGGAAGCCTCAAACGCCTCATAGAAAAGAAAGGAAGACCCGATAAGATATACTCGGACAACGTGAAGACGTCGTAGTAGCTGCTGGCTTAAGCGAGTTCGCCAAGACGAAAGATTTCATCATTTGCTAGCGACAGAGAATATAAAGTGGCAATTTAACCTGAGCCGCGCCCCCCGGTGGGGCGGTCAGTTTGAGCGTTTGGTAGGGCTTGTCAAGAAAGCCCTAAACAAGACGACTGGAAACGGTTACCTGAGTTGGACAGAACTTGGGAACTGCTTTTAGATGTGAAAGTAACTCTAAACAACCGTCCCTTGGCATACTTGGAAGACGACGTTCAAATGCCCACTATAACGCCAAATAACATGCAGTTCGTGGGGACCACGTGCACTCTACTGCTGGCCTACGAAAACAAGCCAAATACTTGAAGCGTTGCCGTATGGAGCAGATGGACAAAGACGTATCTAAGGGCACTACGAGAGCGACACAATTTGAATCACGATGGGGAAGAGGATGCTCTCGCTATTGGAGAATTGGTCATAATTCATTCTGAAGAACGTAACTGAGGAAAGTAGCCACTGAAAGTTGTGAAGGAGCTTTACTCCGGGCCCCCTTAAACAAATTGCTTTGCCTCGTAATTTTGCGGTAATTTGGTGTTCGGTTCTTTTGAGTGGGTTAACGTTTTCATGCTAAATTACGGAATAATGAAAAAGGTTATTAGTTTCACTCTTCCTGACTTTTCCCCAGCAACGGTGTTAATTCATTCTTATAAGAAACTAGCTCCTAAAGCTCTGGTTGCTCTTTCAAAGTTACGATCAAAGTGTATGTTCTCCTAAAGTCCTGAATTTGGTTTGGAACAGGTGGTCGACAATGTTTTTTTTGTTGTTGTTTTTTTTTGGGTTGATTTTTCTTAAAATTTTTATTTACGTCATTTACGTCACGATACTTACACTACTGACAATAAGATACGTGGACTACTTACAATACGGTACCTATACTACTTACAATACAGTACTTACAAGCTCACAATACAATGCTTACTTTAAACTATACACAACAAATGCTATACAAACAGGTAGGTCAATTAACAAGTAAACTAAACTTACTTAACAAACAAATACTATAATCGCTGAAAGAGATGGGTGGATGATTTAAATGAAAAGAGGAGGAAAATATTCATAAAAAATATATATTCGCATTTAGCTAGGGGCTTACCAGGTACGAAAAAAGAACAACTAATTTAACGGAGAAAAAGCTTCTATTTTTTTCAAGGGCGGTCAAACGATTACTGCTTAGAGCTATCTATTTTTCAATTTGAACATGATTGTGTTCAGTTTACTATTGAAGGGGGACACACAAAGGGAGGCTCCACCTAATTTGCAATAATAAAGATGATATCTTGCAAGTACAAAAACAAGATCAATAGCTGTCTGAGTAGGGACTTTTGACAGCCCCATCAAATGAAGATCTGAGATAACAAAATCATTCCCAAGGCCCCATTGAAACAGGAATTGTTTAACATCTTTCCAAAAACTTTTGTTATGAAACAGCTCAGAAAAAGATGAGTAATAGTTTCTGTTTCTCGTTCACAAAAGCAACATTTATCTGATTGTACAAGGCTCATTCTCTTCAGAACATCATTTGTGGGAATCCTCCGATGTAAGAACTTAAAATGAAAGGTTCTTAAATTGATAAAAGACGTACATTTAAAAGCAATTGTGTATGGTAAGTTTGGATATGAGCTTGAGCTTGACAGGTTTCCCAATTTTCCACACTAGCTTCCTTCACCCTTTCCACCACGAGACATCGAGAAGAGAACCAAACTTGGAGGAAACGCAGGAATACTTGGCTGTTTGTTTATCGGCAATAGACAATGTGCTGAACTCCAGGTAAGAATAATGCGTCATTCCAGTCGATACATCAAAACAGCAAGGACAGCTTGAAGTTCGTACCCTTTCAAGGAGCTGGAGAATTCAAGATGACAATGCCTGGGCGTAAGGCAATTCTCCCTCAAGTAATGGGCGTGGTTGTAAACAAGATTTTCAAGAACAAATACTTAACATCTGAACTCTTTATTCATATTGAGGCTAATGGCGGGTTTCTTCCACTCGATTAATTCTGGTATCTCCTAAAGAAAGAGGTCTATGATGAAGTTCCTCGACCTCGTCCGCTCCTGCCAGACTGCTGGGAAACGATGCCGATAGAAGAAGCGGTTTCTTAAATGAGGAAGCTACTGCAAACAACTGATCCAGTCGAGAGATTAAGCCAAGAAGTCGAAGAAGCGAAAGAGAGCCTGAATACTGGCGTTCCTGTACTTCTTCAGAATTTCTTTTATCAGTGTTACGCAGCATTCGACGCAGCCTTCAACTACTTCTCAGCCGAGGATCGCATTAGGTTCGAAGAAATAAAGACGGAACTGCACTTCCTTACTGGTCCCCTCACTCCCAGTTTAAAATGCTGAAGAGATCCTGGCTATTATGAAAGACGGCTACCTTGAAGTAAAAAGCATTGGAACAAACTATGAAATTGAGGAAGCAAAAGATAAAGGTGGCATCAAACTGTCATGGAAACCGGACGGTGTTACCTTTTTGCGAGGCTCAACATGACGTCATGATCGATGCCACTGGTCGATAGGCTGCATTTGAGAAAGAGTTCTCCCCCTTGACGACATCTCTACGAAAAGCAAAAAGCTCATCAAAGAGACTTTGGTCCATTTCCGAAATGCGAAGGTGTTCCAACATCATGAGGATAATCCAACGTTGTGACGAGGAATGGGGTCAATTATTTCCGCCCGTCTGGTGCCCTCATTGATATCAACAATTTCTCCTTGGTTCCTGGAACTGAAGATCCTTAACCTCCCATCTATTACATGGGACCTTTTACTATGGGACAGGTGGCATTCCCACAGGACATGAGTGTCTTCACAACGGCCACTGAACGGGCAATGGCAGACCTTATCAAACGAGGCGCGCTTGAGCGTGACGTTAACTATGAAGTGGAGCATGACACAACGCCAATTTACGGCTGGCTAGTGAATACTAAGGGCTGGGACCTTGTACTATGGGACAGGTGGCATTCCCACAGGGCATGAGTGTCGTCTGACAACAGCCACTGAACGGGCAGTATAACACTTTATCGAACGAGGCGTGCTTGAATCTGATGTTCACTATGAAGTGGATCGAAGATGATCGAACTCTAATTTACGGATGGTTAGTGAACATTCAGGGCGACTTAGCCGCGCAAGTGGTGAGAATATTTAAGGTCTTCATCACGATCAAAGAACAAGAAATTTAACCTTGGGACTAAAATTTTAGGTTTTTAATTTGAGAGATAAGGATTCTGGTTTTATTCAAAAAATGTTATTATTTCTAACTACCGGAACTAAAATCTAGTAAATTATAGAAGTCATGAATTACA
>NC_090888.1:17098989-17108989 GCF_036669925.1 Montipora capricornis | reverse complement strand
TCACATATTTTGTAAAACTCGCTCAAAAAGAACGAAGAAGGCTTGAAAATGTTTGCAATACCGCGTTGACAGAGATTCTGGCATATTTCAACAATCAGATTGATAGCGGAGCACCTTAGCTAAGAAAATATGGTAACCCATCGATGTGACAAAATTTGGTTTTATAGCCATGACGTCATGAACGTCCGTACATACGTACGTACGTACGTACGTACGTCCGCTCCTCCATGTATGCCAATGTGACCAGTATCACGTAACCATATAAAGTAAAGTGGTGCATTTATATAGCGCCCTTATCAC
The DNA here is from genome assembly GCF_036669925.1 of Montipora capricornis. NCBI lineage: Eukaryota > Metazoa > Cnidaria > Anthozoa > Scleractinia > Acroporidae > Montipora > Montipora capricornis. The sequence goes on along the minus strand of NC_090888.1, from coordinate 17,108,689 downwards.
AACGTCTCAAAGGCGCTTTACAATGATCATTTTACCCCCAGCGAACTGGAAGCATATACAGGTGCAAATTGCAGCCGCTTCTAAGCAGTCCATGCATGCTGGTCATTTTACCGACCACGGAAGGATGGAAAGCTGAGTGACCTTTAGCGGGAAAGAAGGTCGCCAAATATTCCACTGTCGGCAGAACCGGGAATGGAACCCGGGACCTTAAGGTTGGAAGGCAGAGATCTTACCACTGTGCCAACCCCTGCGCTCTAAATCGAGGCTCAAGTTTAGAGCTCATCGAAGAGGCAATATTCCAGTTTACACTTTAGCTAGTTTACAGCATACATCTTTGATATTGGACATCAATGTTATGGACAATTGACACCTGTCAAAACAAGGTATCCGCTGACCAGTATCACGTGATTTTATCGCAGGCTCAAGTTAGACCTTATCGAGGTCAAGTGTTATCCCAGGCTCAAGCCAGGTCAGACACTCACACTCACACCTGAACGAGGCTTAATTTTTCGTGCTCTTTCTACACAGCCATGCTACTTCAGCAAAGCTCTTGACAGTCGATGCTTTTCGTGTTCAGGTACGGTTTGGAAAATATATTTTTCTTGCATTTTTCGCTGGTTTTAATCCAGGTTTAACATAATATAGCTGTAGTTATTGAAGTCAAGCGTTGGAGGGATATAAACTTAAAGCTGAGTGTTTATTTTTAGTTTGTTTAGGGCTGCTTTTTGTTCTGAATTGCAGTTTTTGGTATGTCTTAATATTTTAAATTTCGAATCTACTAAGGTTGCAAGATGCCTGGACGGCCTATGTCAGAAGAACAGAAACGAAAGAAGAGAGAAAGAGAACGAGAACGACAAAACGGTACACCAGTAATAGCTTCAAGTTGGTGGAAGAAGTTACTCCACAAATTCTTTTCTTAGACACTAAACCGTTTGTTATTTCTACGGATGAGTTATTTCAAGTGGATGGATATTTCTAAAACGTGGTTTAGTCGTTTTTTCCTTTGTTCAGGAATGAAACTCGAATTGTTGTTGTTAACTGGAATTAAATAACAATCATCTGTACTCTTTTTGGACAGAAATAATCGATCTGTTGCTGGTTTGTTTGGCTTTAAAACGCGAGCTAACAAGGAGTTTTTTACTCCGCTTGCGTAACTGTTTTTCAATGTGCCTGGACAGTGACAAGAATTTTGCACTTATGTTCTAAACATGTAACCGCAATGAGTTCTCGTAAAAGTATAAGGAGAAATATCACCAGCTTGTGTTTTCAGAAGTTTGTTTAGAGCACATACAGGTAATTTGTTGGAGATCTTGTTTGAAGTTTGTCCTTTCTAGCCGATTCTAGTTCTAAGCCAAGCTGGTGTGTTTCAATGAAATACATCGAATTGTAAATGATCTCGTTTTCAGAGATAAAGTGGAGTAAATAAAGTACATCAATAAAACTCCTTGTTTGACCTTGAACCGACAAAGACGATCTGTCACATCACGAGCTATAGTACGTCTGTGATTTCTAATTTTAGCGTGATTCCTATTCGCTGGCGTTTGACAGTCGACTAAACTGAAATGGCTTCTTTCCTTTTCCGTTCGCTTGCTGAGGATTTGCTTGTTTTCTTTTAAAATTCTTGCGATTCAAGAAAAACTAATTGCCTAACTGGTGAATTCGATGGTAGATTTCGCTGGAAAAACCGATATCACACTCATCCCTTCGTGATTCATGCTATCAGTCGGTTTTCAGGTGAATTAACCGTGGAATTCACTAGTTAGGCAGCGAAGAAAATGTTACAAAATTAAGCAATATCCGGGAAAACCAAAAGGCGGACAGTTCCAAAGCCTTTTATTTTCACTAATCCTACAGTCAGTAAAAATAAACAAGCAGAAGCTCCGCTTTTAGGCTCGGCTAAATCTATATATTAGGCTTTTTGTGTGAAATGAATGTCCAATCGTGAGTTTCTTTCTTTGGCTGTGAAATTGCAGTCGAGTAAAGCCTGGTTTTCACTAGCGACCCAAGCACAAGCGGAAGCATAAGAGCGCTTATTTCACCTTGAAAACGAGGTTGACGCAAGCATAAGCACAAGCGTAAGGATCAAAATGTTTTCGTTTTCTTTGTGCTTTTGTTCGCTTGCGTCGTGTGAAAACGAAACGCAGCATAAGCACAAGGAAATATCCAGTTAGATATCCAGTTGAATGAAGCATGATAGAGTCCCATGTAACTTACATTGTTATATAGGCGAATTTTTTCACAAACAGCCGGCGTTCTCATTGGTTACTTCGAGGTCACATGACGTCTAACAATAAAACTGTTTACCGCGAAAAGTCTCTGAGCGGGCAACAATGCAAAATCTATGACGTCAGAGGGGAACAGTACACTGTTACCCGCGAATGTTGACCGAGTGTTTATTGTTTTTATGTAAAGAACCCCCCAAATTTGAACTGTATTATGGGATTTGCGAAAACAACGAATGGGATTGAGAATTGTCACTCGTGCAAGCCAAATGTTATTTAATAACTCGTCTAAAAACAGCTTCATCTGTGAAAATGCCGTTACATGGACTTCGTATAGGTGTTACTGTTTATGGGCTACTGACTAAGGCTTATAGGCTCAACAATGGGAATGGGAAAATAGTCTTTGGATAGTAATTTCTCAGGCAAGGGTTGTGATTAGCTGAAAAAGTCTGGTTTCGCGGGAAAATCAATCTAAGAATAACTCGGTCTGTAAAATCCAGTTCCACAAATGCTATGATCATGAAGTTGTACGTTCCTAGTCTCCTAGTCATGAACTCCTGGTTTAGTTAGCTTATAGAGGTAAGCTACGAAAGGTAAAAGTGATCAGATCCTCCGACAATTTAAAATGCTACTATGATAAAAATTTAATCATTTTTTTCTTTTATTTCAAATCTTTGTTAACTAAACAGTAAGTGACCCAAGTTTTAAGCCTTGATTTCAATAAGGCAACTGTTCATTTTAACTGGAATTTTCCTATTTAACTGTCCGCCATTACAACCTTCAAAATCTTGAGAGAGCTGGATCGTAAATGATGTCAAAGCCTCACTAATTTGAGAATGCAATGCATATCCTACTCTTTTCTGTTATACAATCTCATTAGCTACTATTCTTATTTACTTAGTGTTAATTAAGGTCAGATTGTAAGTAATCTTATTGCTCCTTTAGTGTTAATTTATTTGGGTTAGCAATCTGGACCGGGTTGCTCGAAGCATGGTTAGCCCTATCCAGCGTTAAATAGCTCCCCCCCCCCCCCCCTTCATCCTGTATGATAAGTGTTAAGGGGCTATGTCACGCAAAATAATGTAATTTCATGATACCCAAAATGCCCCAAAAGTAGAATGATACACTGCAATAACCACTTAAAACTGTTGAAATACAGAAAAGAGAGAAAGAAGCATGGAGGGACAAAAAATGGACAAGATTGGAACGGATTGCATTTGAGCTATCTTGAAAAATGTCGGCCCGACTTTTTTCAAGTTTATGTCAAATAGCCTGGATAAGGTTGTTTTTGCTCAGAATCATCTTGTTTGCGATGTAACGATAATTTTATCAGTAAAGCAATTCCACATTGCTATTTTAAACTCGTGGTTAACTAAAGATTTTCCTTTAACACCCGAAAATAACGGGCCCTTTAATTGCTATGTACACAAATATAAGTACGGAATTTAACGCAAAACCTCCAGGAAAAGAGAAAAAGCAGTTGAAAGTAGCTGGAAGAGAAAGGTCGCTGGAAAGAAACAGCTGTAATATCAACGATAAAACCCATTTGTCTAAAGTCAGAAAAAGAAGCTTGTTGAGGAAAAGCATGGACGGAAAGCCCAAAAAAATCAACGTCGATAAAACTCCTTTCTCGTCGGCCAGTTTGGTGAAACAGTTAGTTGTTTATAGTGCAGAAGAGAAGAGAGAACTTTGTTAAAGAAAAGAAAAAGTTTCGTTGCATACAACAAAGAACTTTGGTCGGTGGTTTTACACTGAGTGTAAACACTGAGACCTTTGACACAGCATCGACAGGTTCACAACATCACAAATTGTCCCAGAATGCTGCTCCTCAGGTAAGGATAAACAGCTGCATTTACGCTAAGCTAAGAATAACGTTAACCTTCACTTTTACCTTATTTAGTGTTGGAAATGGGTAGCAAATGCTTAGACTTAAAACGGACATGCATGAGCGTGCATCTAATTACTTGAATTTCTGGGATAAGTGAATTAATGAGCGAGAGGCATTTAAAGAAGGATATCTCTAACTGGTTATGTTATAAAACGAATAGCAAACGGTTCAGCGTGTGCCATCGAGTTATAATTACACGTGGGAGGTTGCTAATCACTCAAGAAGCTAGAGTCCACTCGGCTATCGCCTTGTGCGACTCTCATTTTTCTTTCGTGCTTAGCAGCTCAGCCTACTATAAGAGCTAGTTTTCTACGATTCAATAGATAGTCGACGAGGCGTGTAGTGCCGAGTTGACTATTTGACTCATAGAAAATGAGAACGAGTAGTCTAACTGTTTTAGTAGAAATCCTCTCCCATACCATCTTCGAATTTATTCCAATGTTTTATTGATTTTATCAAAGATTTGCTCCCTGGAGCGTTCCTAATTTACGTAACCCTTGCGACCGAAGAAAAATAGGCTGTAAACACTTGCATGGTTCTTCGTTTTCCATTTCTTCGATGGGAGTAGAAAACTCTTTTTTTTTTTTTAATTTTATTTAATACCATACCATACTTACATCACTAACAATACTAATACTCACACCTACAATACAACATAATTAGTATTAGTTCGCTTGCACTGCTTACAATTATTACCATGCAAAAAAAAAAAAAGAACATACCATACTTCCATCACTAACAATACTAATACTTACACCTACAATACAACCGTGATAATTAGTATTAGTTCGCTTGCACTGCTTACAATTCTTACCCAAAAAAACAAAAAACAACAAGAAAACTTAAACAAAAAAAAAACACCAGAAGTGGCCAGCTTACTCCTGTCAATATTTTAGGTTCTAAATTTGAAGAGACTTAAATACAATATGCGTGGCTTATGATTTATATGCGCCTTGTTTCTTTTACCTTCATTTTCATTTTCTTTTTCAGGGCACTAGGGTCAGGCTGTCAAGTGATTAAAAAACAACTACAGAGGCTCCCACTTTTTTAAAGCAATTGTAGTTGTATTTTTTTCCATTTCATGGATATGCTTGAAATACAGTAGGAAATCTTTTAATTTTGGACAATATTTTTTCTGTCTACATAGCCAAATATAATATTTAGCATTTAAGCAACAGAAGTTAATTTGAAGTTTATGCGTAGAGCTATCTGGCCTTAGGCCCAGTGCTGTATCAGGCTCTAAGGGTGTCTCTTTAGCGATGACTTGGCAAGACTGTAGCCATACCTTAAAATTAGTCCAAAAAACTTGAGTTTTTGGGCAAGCCCAAAGTAAATGTGCCAGTTTCTCTGTTTCTCTTTCACAGAAAGTGCATTTCTCGCTGTCAACGAGTCCAATTTTTTTCAATAAGTTGTTTGTTGATATTCTTCTATGAAGGAATTTGAAATTGAAAGTTATACGTTTAGTGCTCTTTGTACATTGAAAAGCCATTTGGTAAGCCTCTTTCCAGTTGAAATCTTGCTTTGTCGTAAAAAGATCTTCCTGCCACTTTTGTTGACTTTGGCTGGGTGATTCGCTTTTCCCTGATACAAGTTTCTTGTGTACTAGTTTACTTGGTTTTTTGCTTTTTAAGAAGTTTGACAAGAAACTTTCATGTTTAGTCCACATTCTTGTATTATGGGGTATATATCTTTGGAGAAGTTTAATTGAAGAAATGATTCCGAGAAAGGTTAAAGGCTGGAATGTCAGGTTATGTGTAGTTTGAAAGGCTGTGAGCGAAAGGAACTTCCCAGAGTCATCCATTAAATGTTCCACTTTTGTTATTCCTTGGGGAACCATTCTTTAAAAAAAACACTGGTCTATTTTCAACTCTTACAAGTGAATTATACCATAACGGCAATGTCGGAAAATGATAATCTAAAATAATCATTTCTTCATAATTGACTTCTGACCAGATTTCAAGAATTTCTTTGAAAAATGGGCCTGATACTTTGATAACGTTACGACTGTCTTTTATGTCAAGATTTCCAGTTAGTTTTTCAAGTTCTAAGTCAAAAAAACGTTTCCAGCTTCCACAGTTTTCCTTATCTAGATACCTTTTTATCCATGTGGCTTTAAGAGATCTATTAAAAGAAACTATATCAATCATTTAAAGCCCCCCTTCTGAGTAGTCATTTATCATTACCTTTCTTTTTATTTTGTCACCTTTGTCATTCCATAAGAAGTTATAAAACATCACATTTATCTCCTTTATTGCTGTATGATGTGTTTGAACAGGAGAAAAAATATATACTAGCTGTGAAGCTATAAGGCTTTTTAAAATAGTAATTTTACCTAGAGGGCCGAGTCTGCGAGGTCTCCAGCATCAACTTAATTTTTTCCATTTTATCTTTGTAAGTCAAAGATATAGTTATATCGGGGTCTGTTGACAACCATACCCCTAACGCTCTAACTTCTTTTTTTCGGCCATTTGAAGTCTTTTTCAGGGCAAAGTTTAAAATCCCAATCCGCCCTTGCAACAATCCATAAAGCTTCACTCTTTTTGTCGTTAAGTCTGAGGCCGGATATATTACTAAAATGCTCTATTATCTTCAAAGATTCTAGTAAAGATTCTTCGGAGCCGTCTAAAATAAGGCTCGTGTCATCTGCATATTGACTAAGTTTAATTTCATTGTCCGTTACAGTTAACCAGTTCAACAATGATGGGCCTAAGCCTAAGTATTGGACAGTTTTACGAATAAAGGGCCACTCTAGAGTATCAAAGGCTTTTTCAAAATCAAGAAAAAGGGGCAATCCCGGCATATTTTTCGCTTTTGTATATTTGATGACGCTATCTATTAAACGAATGTTTTCTCCAATAAATCTGCCTCTAATGAAGCCGGTTTGATCATAAGAAAAAAGTTTTGGCATGAAGAAGGTTTTGATACGGTTTGCAATAGCTTTTGTCGCTATTTTGTAGTCGCAGTTCAAAAATGTTAAAGGTCGCCAGTTCTTTATTAAATTAAGATCAGCATCCTTTTTTGGTATGAGCTTAATAATGCCCATCCTTTGTGATATCGAGAGTTTTCCTATTTCGAAAGAATAATTAAAAGATTTTATCAAAATTTCCGCCACGTCATTCCAAAACACTTTGTAGAATAATTTTTGTTCTTGGACCATCGTAGTTTGATCAAAAATAAGACACAAACAGCAGTGATAAACATACTGAACTTGTTCATTTTGATTATGACTTGACTTTTCGATTGTAATGGTTTTTACATCGGTAAAAGTAAACTCCGGCTTCACGATAGAAAAACCGAACATTTTAAGGCCCTAACTAAAAATGACAATACTTCAGCCATTGTTGACCACGTCAAGGGCACTGGACATAACATCAAGTGGGATCACTTTGATATTTTAGCGAAGGGCAAAACAGACTATCATTGTAAAATAAAAGAGACGTTCTTTATTCAAGAACTTGAGCCAGCTTTCAACGTCAACGTCGGAAGTAAAAAGCTGATGCTTTATTAATCTTTTCTGTTTTTATTATTATTATGTATTTTACTGTTAAGTATTTGCTTAATCTAGGTTACAGTCCCCTCATCCGCTTTGTTATATATAAATAGTTGTTTTAAATTTCAACGGTTACTTTGGAAAATGGATGTAGAGCACATACGAAACGTCAAGTCATAATCAAAATGAACAAGTTCAATATGTTTATCACTGCTGTTTGTGTCTTATTTTTGATCAAACTTTGTAGAATTCACAGGGGAGTCCATCAGTTCCCGGGGATTTGTCTGGCGCCATGCTTTTCAGCTCTTCTAAACATTCATTCTTTCCTAATTCTCCCTCACAGAGAAATTGTTCATCATTATTCAAAACCTTTCTGTAGAAAACTTGTCTTGATTACCAACTAGCCTAAGAATATTTGTAAACAAAATCCTTTACGAAAGCATCAGTAGTTTAATGTAAAAAAAATTGACTTATTATTCCACTTACCATTGAAAATCTTCATTCCATATTTGTTGCCGCTTTAGTCTTTTCAGGAATAGCATCGTTAATGAGCTTGTCAACCTCTTCAGAAATATTGGAAAAACGATTTCAAGATGCCGCCATTGTTTTGTTTTTTTTTCAAAACGCTTGCATTTTTGCCACTCACTATAACACTTAATAGATAGCGAGGAGCGAGCCAATTAGATAATGGCACCGTTTGCTGTTTGTTAAATGTTTTATAACCCGAATGATATGTGGTTCGCGTGGAAATCTTTATATCTTACTGTTGTTGACAAACGTGCTTCTATTCGTACTAAGCGTGTTCGATCCATCGAGATGTCAATGGGCGACACAGAATAGTTGAAAAGCAAAGCAATAATTACAAACTACCTATAGGGTTGGGCAAATTGTAAGAAATTTCGCAAACAAGTTAACAACAAAATTAAAATTGCTGAAGAAACACTGATTCTGGATAGTAAAGGCAGTTTTCGGAAGATCCGGCAAACTATTAACGATCTTACATCTAGAAATTCCAACAATTTGACTGTAAAAGAAGTAAAGATAAAGCCTCTGCATACGAGCTAGAAGGCCCATCAGGCCGGCGTTTGTCTCCGGTTTCCGTAGCATGAAGCGACTAGGAGTATTTCTACTCCCCCCTGGATGGGATGCCAATCCATCGCAGGGTTACCCCCAGCATTTCGCCGGTACCCATTTATACACCTGGGTGGAGAGAGGCACCGGAGAGTAAAGTGTCTTGCCCAAGAACACAACACAGTGTCCCCGGCCAGGGCCCGAACCCGGACCACTCGATCCGGAGTCGAGCACTCTAGCCATGAGGCAAAAAAAACAAAAAGAAGAAGAAGTAAAGCTTGATGGAAATTCCATAGTAGACTCACAACAAGTGTCCCAAGGTTTCAATAATCATGTTGCTGGCATTGTACCCACACTTGCCAGTGAGATCGATTCACAGCAACATAAGAGATATTCACTATCGCAAGTTCCTTTAATGTTTAATTTTACCTATAATGACAAACGTTTCGAGTTAAATCAGCCAACTAACATCAATAAAGTGCGCTTTCTTATATCTAAATTATGTACCTCGAAGGCGACAGGGCCTGATATGATACCTGCAAGACTCCTTAGGGAAAATACGGATTTAGTTTTCCATTCACTTTGTAGAATTTTTTGTATCAATAGTCACTGGAATATTCCCTGGTGAATGGAAGTACTCTTAAGTCATTCCTTTACACAAACAGAGCGAAAGAGCTGACATGAATAATTATAGTCTGATTTCTGCCATTCCTATTGTGGCAAAAGTATTTGAAAGGATTATCTGTGATCAGCTGTATGTTTACCTCTATCTCTGAAAATAACATGATTTCCAAAAGCTTGTCTTACGTCTTATCTACTTTGCACCTTATAGATCTTCTGCTGTCCCTCTGTTTGTTTCCTCCGGCTGCCTCCTAATCGGCGTCCTTTATCTTAAAGCAGTGTCGATTTTAATGCATGATGTCCTTAATAACTAATCACCCCGTAATATATCCAACCTTTTCAGTTCTGCGAACGTGATACATACATGCGTACAGCACAAGATTTTCTTCCGCCCGTAATCTCTACACT
>NC_090888.1:17078989-17088989 GCF_036669925.1 Montipora capricornis | reverse complement strand
GATTTGTGTCAGTTTGGGTTCGGACTAACTTACTGACCAGGATTTTCCGAAGCCAAAATTGCAGCCACTGCAACAATCGTGGCAAACACACTAGCTAGCAGATCAAGACGTACGCTCAACCAACGATTAGCAGACACTGCCATGAAAAAAGCTTGTGTGTTTTCGTCCTGATACCTAGAAAGAGAATTACAAATTAAAGAAGGTAGAGTACAGGACAATCAGGGGAAAATCAATATGGCCGATGGGATTTTGAAAGAAAGGAAGGCCAACCGCTTTGTCACATGTGAGACGCTGTAATCTCGGAAAATGGGTCAGGGAAGGAGTTATAACTTCCTACACTTTGGTCAAGTATATTGAATATCGCAATTAGTTAAAACAATTGCCTTTCATATTAAAGGTAAAGGTAAAGGTAAAGTAACTTCATTTAGCGTCGGTAGTTCCTCCAGCTACGAGGCTGGTATCAATGGAAGCCGACGGTGCGCCCTTTACCCCCCTCCCTCTGTCAGTTCTCCGTTTCTCGGGTATTTAAAGCTATAGCTACAAGGATCAGAGAAAAGTCGAAACAGACGTTGAAGTCACGGAGGATCGAATTGGGGACCTCTCGCTCCAAAAGCCGCGCACTAGCCAACTGAGCCACGACTGCTCCTTAAAACAATTTTTTGTATTGATTTAGGAACTATCGCAGTATATACTTGAATCTTGTTTATGGCTTTAACGTCTGGCTAATCTTCTTCAGAAGAGAGATTGACCTCGTTTCCAGGACCTTTCCTTTCACTTTAGGGCGGGGAAAAATCTTGAGGTCTCACTGTCAGTGTTTCATGTGAATAACAAACAGAAGCGGCGATAAAATACTAGTAAAAACACTACACAGCTTTTTTAATGGTGAGCATGTGCGAAGTGAAATTACACAAAAAATAGTCACGTGATTCAAAGTCACGATCATTGCGTGACAAACGAATGAAATCATTACGTTACATCCTCTTTCTTAATAAACAAACACAGGACAAAAGAAAAAGTTGTCCTAACTAAGTGCAGTTTTTCATCAGGAAAATGACTTTCAGCTTAGAACGAAATGAACAGTCCTATTGAGTCTGATCGTCAGCATGTCATGCAGGCTTGCGAACATTTCTCTGGGATTCTCATACAAATCCTTATATTTTTGTCGGCCATGCTCACACTGAGCTTGAGGCGCCTGTGTTTCTTCCTGCATTTTTCGCCGGTTTCAATCCAAAAAGATGATTCCGAATATTCGATTTCCAGTCGGAAGTTTATTTGGCACTCTTGTTTTTAAAGGAAAATGCACGACCGTGATGGTATTTGGTAACCTAAGTACGCAGTATAGTGGTACACTCTTCTTGGAAACTTCCTATGTTAGGGGATATTTATCATTTTTCCACCTCTTCTTGTTTTAACGCATTTTAGATTGTTTTGTTTGGTTTTCTTTATTTGATTGGTTTTCGTCATGGCTAAACAAAACGACTTCGTCTCGGTTTTTATTCACCGATATTCACCTCCCCTTCGGCGAATAATTGTGAAATGTTATGTGGCCATGTGCGAAGTGAACACAAAATGTTCATGTGATTTAAAGTCAAGGTCATTGCGTGACCAACGAATTAAAGCATTACGTTACGCTCAGGACTGAAAGGGTAAGCACGAAATGTCACTGACAGTAGACAAATGGGGAAAGGTTTAACTGATAACTGACCTCTATACAGACCCTAGAAAATGGTTGACTTCAATTACCGTCGGTTGTCAGACCGTCGATTGTCAATAGCTGCAGTCATCGTTGTAAGCTTGTCAGACCGAAAAACCAGTTCCTTTTTGGCTTATTTAGTTGTTAAATTATTTCAGTCAACGTAAACGTTTGAAGGAGCCCTCAGACAACGAGTTCCCTGCTCTGTCTGGAGAAATCCTTGTTTTTACTGTTTTGTTACTTATACACTCTTAAATGAATCAAACGGTTAAATGAAGACTAACCTTTTTAGTCTTTCCAAAAAGGGCTTTCTCATGTTTGAAGTGTGGACTATTTCCAGGCCATTTACTGTTTCCGTGATGTGTGAGTATACAGGGCTGCATTTGATCGCTTCAATTCTCTTCAGATCTCTGGAGGACCTCAAATAATAACGTGCAAAGTAAAGAAATGTTCCAATTATTGGGAGAAGGGCCAAAAAGAGCCAGTAGTTTGTTGAAGCAGGAACCAAAATACCGCTGAGGGAAAAGAAGCAGAGTATAACAGCTTGAAGAAATAATGGTGGTAATACGTCATCCATACAGCCAACATCTTTGGAAAACCGATTCAGGATACGCCCAGCTGGGGTCGAATCAAAAACCTCTACAGGTGCCTTGTTAGTCGCCACCGTCATTTTACTGTGAAGGTTTTCAGCCGCTTTGAGGAGGAGGTAGTAAAAGGAGAAAGACGACGTTGTCATGACAACAAGGGCTACCACCACTAAACTACCATAAATGACATGGGTGTTCGTCGCCATCTGTTGGTCATGTGACATCTCGGCTATTCTAGACAACCACCAATTTGGAGCTAAGAGGCAAACTGGAACAGTGTTCATATTAGTAAAATTGAAGAAAAAGTCAATGAAAGGAGTGTCAATATGGTACTTTTATCCTCAATTTAATCTTTACAACAGCAATAACTGTGTTTCAGTTCTAATCACAAGGATACAATAGAAACAAACAGTACACCTTTTGCTGAACGCTTTTTTTACTTTGAAATATTTTTGCGTTATTTGTCCCTTCACCGTAAAATTATACCGTACCAAAACCAAAAAGAAAATTTCTGTTCGGTATGCTAGTAGCCTGCGTAGCAAGAGTTTTAATGTTTTGGCCGCGCGAAAATGGGGCGAGACAAAAAGAAAACGTTTGCAGACAAACCCCTGCATTTTGAAAACTGCCTACTTGACCTGTCGTACGTGTCATCGGCTGTCGTTTGGTCTGACCTAGCGGGAATGAACTTTGGGCAAGAGAAGCTTAAAAAAGTTGACTAGGAAAATAACGATAATATTGATTAATTAGAAAACAGATACTCTTAATTCCCGAAGGCGGCCTCGAAGTACAATTATGGAAATGTTCTCGTACGAATTTCCGGCGACGATAAGATTTAATGTTCGGTAAGGCAAATTGCATGCGGCAGCTAACCGCTACAAAGAGGTCCCAAATGCTGTGAACAAAAGTGTTTCAATAGATCCTTTACATAAATGGCGCCTAAATTTGAATAACAATACTTGATACATCCTTAGCCTCACATTTATGAGAAAAATCCTTTGTCTTGAAACATAAACACGAGGCTAAGGATGTATCAAGTATTGTTATTCAAATTTGGGCGCCATTTATGCAAAGGGTCTATAGCCCTTTTCACGGTTAGTTTTTCTTATTTGCATTACAATATAATCTAGCATGTATGTGATGCAATTTCGTGCTATTTTGTAGTTTCAACCCGAAATTGCCTCGTATTCACGTTAGATTACATTGTAATGCACATGAAAAAACTAACCGTGAAAGGGGTTATTGAAATGTCAGAGCCTCTGAAATGTTGTAAACAAGCCCACCGTCATTACTAGGTTTTCCTATACAATTTTCTGTTCGGTGGTGTAATTAACACCTTGTTCTTGGCGCTTGTGTATTGAAGAAAGTGATGTTAAAGTCAAAGAAAGAGCTATAAATAGTGTTGCACTTGCTTCTGCAATAATGTCAAGGTTTTAAATCCCAAAGCGTCGGTATTACACCACAGAATTTCAACAGTATTGCTCCACAGCGGTGCAAAACACAGTGATCTCGCAAGATTGAATCGTTTCGGAGTCTGTTTACCAGCTAGCCGAAATCCCCATTGAAGTCTTCCTTGATTTGATCATTCGCAATACTTTTGAGAGGCCTAATAATTTATACGTAAGCATTGTTTTTCGTAAGAAATGAGGCTTTTCCCGAAACCAGTGGGAAGAGCAGCGAGCAAATCTCCCCCTTGGACGAGTTGTTTTTACATCGAAATTTGTTGTTCTTCTCTCAAGCCACCGCTAAATCCTTCATCGACAACGGAGCTAACTGCTTGATGTATTATTTCTTGAAAAGAAGATCTCTCTGCCATTTAGCCTGCGTAGTGAGCGATTTCAGCGAGCGAAAAGTGAAAATCAGTCCACCGAAAGCGAATTACTTTCTCTGATTCATTCACTTGCTACGAGCAATACATTATTTTGACATGAGGGACTGAGAGGTGTCAATTAAAAAATCCGAGCCGCGCTAATCAGAGACCCCGTTCGTGGGCGAATGGGAGTTTTCAAAATCGAAGGGTTTGTCCGCAAGCGTTTCCTTCTTCTCTCCTCCCCTCCCACCTCCATATTTTTTTTGGCGCTCGCTCTATTCTCGCGCGGCCGAAAAAAAGAGTTCCCTCCTCGCCCGCTGGAAACGCTTGCTAAGCAGGCCAGTATGCTAGTGTCTCACGATTGCCCAAGCCGTAAATTCTTTAAAACATAATACAGCCTTTTTGTTACAAGACGTTCAGGCTTAGATTAATCATAATTTTAAGAACATAGTAAGTACATACCCAGACTGAGAATCAGTTATAAATAAAGAAAAAATAAATGTAGTCTAACACGACAATAGGCCATTTTATAGTTGTTTGCTCGGCAACTAAGCCTATGAATGGCTGTGAGGCTGCCGGTGACCTTGCATTGATACAGCCCCCACTGCTTTTATCATGCAAATTGTGTTGTTGTAATTCTAATTAGTCCGTATTAACATTACAAAAGCACGGAGGTTTGTATCAAAACAGGGTCACCGGCAGCCTCGCTTCCATTCGTAGGCCAGGTAACTTAGCTACAACTGTAAAATGGTCTATTAACCGTCAAATACATACTTAGGGGCGTTTTTTAAACATTAACAATGTGGTTTCCGTTTTGCATGGTAATTTGCAGAACAACTCACTTTGTAGTTGAACTTAGTACACCACACGACTTTAAGAGGTATTGTCACGCTATTTTAGTCAAACTTCAAAACACTAAACAACGTCTTTGCATCAATAAAGCTGTTGTTTTGTTGTCAATAACCATTGAAGTTCTTTTTTGTTTGAATCTTCTAAGTAGGTTGTCGGATGTGTTGTACGTGTGATCTAAAATACTAGTTTAGATTTGTATTCAGTTTTGACATAAAAATAGCAAATTTAGCATGACAGTATCCCTTAGGAAAATTTCCAGACAGTTTCTGGCTCAAATCGCCAAACAAAAAACAAGAACGTTCAGCCTCAGCCCCAAAAGTAGACGTTCTTACCGTGAGTGGTCGTAATATAGTATGTAACACAAAAATAATTTTAAAGTTATTGAATCAGATTTACCTTGAGCAAACATTTGGGAAATTGCAAGAAGTGTTATCGCAGAAACAGGCAGTCCTTCCTTAAAATAGTTCCAGTACAGTCTAAAGGTCACAGTTCCTATACTCTTGGTTTCCTCGTCTTCCCTTAAATCAAGGATTGCTCTTTCCTCAGGATCTAGCTCATCACTCATGTTTAAGAGTGCTAGGGAATCAGTAGGATAAAAATCATCTACAGAGGCGTCGTTTGGCTCTCCTGCTACAGATGAGAGGGAAGGCTCATTCATTGACTTCTTGGCCATACCTTTATCATGAAATTCGTCCGCTTCCTTAACACCAGGAGCATTCTCAAAGGGCTCAGACAAATCCTGGTAAATTCTTTTCTTCTCTGGTTGCGGATCAGGTCCCAATACTTTGTTATCTCCTTCTTCAAAGGCCTCACTATCTTTACCTTCTGCTGATCCTTTCGAGCCTGAGACGATCGAGACTGAAGAATCGTGCTGAGTATCGATCATCTCTTTATTGTCTTGGACTCGTTCAATCAATTTCACATCTGAGGTTTGTTGCTGAGCAATCCCAGGAATATTGCATGCATTGATTGAGGGGATCGATGACCCTTCCAGCTCCTTCTTTAAAATCCCATTATTATTAATCTTCTGTAGTCTGACTGTCTCTGGGAATCCAGGTCCATCTTCACATTGTTCAGGCAATCCTGCTACTCCCAGTAAGGCTCCATGGTCTAGAATTTCATCGTACTCCCCTTGGTGAATGATTGAACCGTTCTCCATCACAACAACGCGATCCACATCTTTCAAATATTGCAACTGGTGTGTGACCAGCAAACGAATATGACCTGATAAGTGGCCTAGTATGCAACTCTCAAAAAGTCGTCTTCCTACTTTAGCATCGACTGCACTCAGTGGATCATCAAGCAGGTAAATATCAGCGCCTGCATACACTGCACGAGCCAAACCCACACGTGCTTTCTGACCTCCACTGAGGGTAACGCCTCGCTGCCCAATTTCTGTGAGGTCGCCATTTGCGAAGTTCGCCAAGTCTTTCGTCAACTCACATATATGAACAACCTGTTGAAACTTCTCTTCGTTAAAAGCCAATCCAAACAAGATGTTCTCTCGTATGGAGCCAGAAAATACCCAAGGTATTTGGGGAACATAGGCTACCTTTCCGTGGTATGAAATTGATCCTTTATGTTGGGGAAGTTCTCCAAGAATAGCTGTTAATAGAGAGGATTTTCCACTTCCAACTGCACCTGTTATCGCTATCAGGTTACCATTTCGCACATTAAGGGTAATGTCACTCAATGTGTTGGTCAAAATTTCTTGGTTCCAGGAACAGGACGCTTTAGAAATTGAGACATAAGGCTCTTTAAAGACTGTGCTAGTAGCGAATGATCCTGGTGTCACCAGATCTATTTTCCATGGATTTTGATCTTGGGTCTTGTTTTCTCCGTTTCATTCGAACTTCGTTACCTTTTCCATCAGGAATGTCTGTATTCTATCAAGTGCTACCTTTCCATCCGAAGCAACTAGCATGGTGAAAGCCACGTTGTAGCAAAATATGAATCTTAATATTGTAAAGCCTAGAAGAAGTGTGAATATTGCAAATGATGACAAGTGGGTTCCAATCGACACCAGAGTTGTTACTGAGACCAGAGTGGTGATAGGAATCGTTGTGAAGAACAGAACTAGTAACATTGATGCAATTAAGCCTTTTAAACGAATTATGTCCATCTCCTTCCTGTAAACAGGTTACAGAAAAGAAAATAACGATGATTAGAAAAAAATATATATAACAAATAATAGACCAGCCTGCTTCCAGCAGAACCCACGCCCTTAAAAGAAGTCCAACATATTTTTTTTTTTAATTTTGAAGGTTGAGTTTATTCATAAATTGACAAATTGGACAATAATTCACTGTGCGCTATATTGCATATTTTTTATGCGAAACCAGACACAGAGTTAAAGGCGAAAAAAGGCCATTCAAAAGTTAGACTGTTCGGCTAAATTAAAGTTATACTTTATCGTTTGTGTTAACTGGATTTATAAGTCATTCGTACGAAAAAACTTGTTTACCAGGCGAGAGTCGAGTCTCCCGAGACCAGGTCCACTCGTAGAAGGGATTTAGGAATTGTCTTATTTGTTTCATGGTTGCTTTAAAACTCTATTTCCTTCCGGGCTTCGAAAATGATGAGTGCACGCATCATTCTTGTAGGATTTCGTAGAACGCCGCCATTGCAATCGATCTCTGTAAAATTCGCGAGTCTACTGGTGAGATATGGCCCCAGTTTCCCTGAAAATCTCGGTCCTGTAGCTTTGATTACGCCTACATATAAGGCATTCTACTTCAGCGCATTCGAACCCATCCGACACTACAGGCCTCGGAAAGGATAAAGAAAAGGCTTTTCATTGGAAGGAATTTCAAGCCTTAAAATCGCTGAAAAAGTGAAAATATTTTCGCAGCGTCATATTTGCAAAAAATTCCCTCGTGGTCTAACTAACAGGCAGACTGCTCTAAAGCCGGTTGCACACGAGCAAGTTTTCATTGACAAGCTCTGACTTGGCAAATTTTATTTACTGGTGTTGAAAGAACAACATACCATTTTTTTCCTTGACAAGTGCACTTGCTAGCTTTTGAGCAAGTGCTTTTTCAAGGATAAAAATTGACACATTGCAAATTGGCACACTTACTCGTCTGTACGGGTCGACAAAGAAAACTTGTCAAGAAAATTGAGAAATTGCGGGCGCACAGCGGTCTTGTTCTTGTGATTACTCACTCCAATGGCCCCCCGTGGTTTGTTTTTATGTCGTCCGCTGTGTAATTGTTTTGCTGGCTACAGTGAAAACTTGTCAAAGAAAAGTTGTTAATTCGGTTACAATGACAAGCCATTAAGACTTGTCAAGGCAAAACTCGTCAAAGAAAATTTGTATTTCATACACATGAGCATATGAACATTGTCAGTCAATGACACTTGTTAGGGAAAACTTGCTCGTGTGTAACGGGCTTAAGAAATGCGAGAGCGCGTGATGTCACGTTATTTTGCGACAGTTGTAACGGCCGATTCAACTGATCTAGGAAAATGTTCCATAAAAACTTCAAATCGCGACGGTTCTTTTCGAAAATCCATTTTATCGACAGCCAGATGAATAAAGTTCACTCACCCACTATTTTCTTTGTTGTCCTGAGTGATTTGGTGGGTTTTACGGACGCTTCGATTTCCCCATCAGATCCGACGCGTCGTCACATACAATATAAATAGACATGGTGCGCAGCCTCCAAGACCGCTCACGGCCGACAGCCTCCAGAACTTAGCCGAATTTCTCAGGGGCACCCAACGTCAATTTTCGGAAAATATCTGTTCGAAAGACGATTTGAGATCTAGAATTTTCGGATCATTTGTTCTAAAATGTCTTGCTTGCCTGCCTGTCCTAGGATTTTCGAACATCTGAAAAATGGAATAATTGCCGATTTTCACGGATTTTTATCCTAAAAAGTTCACCTAGAATTTTCGGGAGCCTTTTTTCTGGCTGAAATTTTCGAAAAGGTAAGTTTTGACCCCTATAATTTTCGTATCACTACACTTTCAGCTAGAAAATCCGAACAGATAAAATTTTTTAGGGGATTAAAATATGCCTATATCTATCGTTTAAATACGAAAATACGTTTAACAATGCTATGTTTAAGTGGTTTTGAACAATATTCTCGTTGGGTGCCCCTGATTTCTTCCACTTGCAAAGGTCGCTCACCTCCCAGGCTTGGGCATATGAAAAGCTGATAATTTTGCTAGAATCACTTATAATCTTTTTTAGCAGATTAATAATTTTGTCCCTCTTGGGGAAAATCTGCGCCTTTCAATTGGTTTATTTGCTTTTGATCAAATTCCAATGATCGACCACCGTCTGTCCCGATCATATGGCGATGGCAAAAACCTGAGCAAATCTTGAAAATCGAAGAGAATTTTTAAGGTTGCAGAGCCGTACGCGTCAATGCAATGATTTTTGTCACGATGCTACAACAAGTTGCAAATTCACCTTCTTGGGGCGTTATTAATTTACCTATTATCTCCCACACTGCAGCCCCCCTCCCCCCGTTATCAATGTTGCTAGCAATGCAAAAAAATAGGTCCGCAATGCGTACTTGGGGTCTTATGCTTAGTTTAACTCCATTCAGCCCACCATGCGTCCATGCGTGGTTGGTTGAAAATTTGCCACAATGCAGCAGTGAAATGGGTTTCTTCAGTATGCTTCAAATTTCAGGCCCAGTTTAGAATTTTACATCGATGACTTGCCGCTAATCTTTCTCTTATTGCAATTTGCACACTTTAGACAACTTTTGGTGCACACTACAGCATCTCTATCAGCTATTTACTAGTAACAGAAGCACTAGAATGGCTAAAAAACAAGCATGGCACTGTCATTTATTCATACGATCTTATAAATGATCAAGAGAATGCTGAAATTCAACTAGAGTGTGGTAAATTGTTTTGATCAAATGGCTTTTCCCAGCACTACCTGACCTCCAGTTATAAATAATTAACTGGTTCAACATTTTGTGACTTCAGCCTGTTGAGGTTTTCATTTATTTCTAGTCCATGAAAGCACCCTGTTGAAAGCTTTGCATTGCATTTTTAATTATTTAATGATCCAACTGATTCACGTAATTGGTCAATGGT
>NC_090888.1:16998989-17071489 GCF_036669925.1 Montipora capricornis | reverse complement strand
CCTAATGGAAGACCGGGTGAATTTTCTTTGGAATCTGGGCATCAGAGCTGGATCTATAGGAGACGATAAGTTTGTAAATATCGTGTATTCTTAGCCGGAGTCATTTGGCTACAGGCGAAATATGTTGTCATCTGACAAAATTTGATAGGAATTGTTGTGGATGAAGCGTATTGTATCAGCCATTGGTATGCATTTCATTTTATCTTGATTTTAATAGACCTTATTTGGTTTTCCACGAAGTTATAGTAAACAGTGTTGCGAAGTAACCACAAGTGGTCATTTTTCGCCTTCTTTTGCCAATCCTATATTGAACATTTTGATTTCTTTCACATCCAAAAAACAAAAGATTTGAATGTTAGGGTAAATACGAAATTATTTACTTGGAAAATATAAGCTAACAGGGCATGACATCTGAGTTCGTACAAACTCCCCTTGAAATATTAAGGTAACGGGTTCTGCTTTATCATCACTGCCTGGACTCCAAAAGCAATATTGGCCCTGTTTGGGCTTTCATGCACTTCAATAAACTTTCCCATTTGAAAAACAGATATAATTGTGTCCTTTGCTCCTCTTGTTGCCGTAGGAGTCACAGCCCGGCATGAAAGGAATGTCGTCAGACAACAAAGACCGCATCTCGCTTACTTTGAAAAACCACGGCCTTAAGGCTACTGCATCTCGAGTCTTGGAAGTTCCCCTGTACATGTAAAACCTGTAGTAAACATCGCTCTTTTTCTTTCTGTCGATTATGTCTGCTATGAAGGTCCTCACGGCATGTAATAATAAATCTGAGTCCATGGACCACTCTATAAAGCCCCTTGTGGACCACCCCTAATTGTTAAAAGTAAATACCTTTAAAAGACAGCTTGAAAACTAGTCCTTGTGTAATTTATTTTCCGCCATTCTCTCTTCCCTTGCCAGTCCTTTCCATGCTGGCTACTCTTCAGCTTTCCTCAAATACTGCTTTCTTGCAGATTTCACTTTCAGCAAATGCGATCTATTCTCTATTTCGCATTCCCCATTTATACATTTTTGTACCCTTCTCTACAAATTGGTAAGCATACGCATAAGATCAAGAGTTTCACTAAAGAAACACACATTAGCAGCCGGTAAAGATCACTTTGCACAGGGGTTAAATGAAGAAGTCCTGGAACAATTTACAAAATGAAACACCAGAGAGCACAAAGACAGCCACAAATTAAAGTATGTCATGAAAATAATTTTATTCCAAGGTAGCAACTTGAAAACGTTATTTTGACAAATAAAGCAACTCTGTTTGTTCAATAACGATAGCCAAAACAATACAAAATAAAGTCGGAGAGATTTATCTATATTTTGGGAGCGCTTTTGATTACGTGGGAGGCCTCATGGTTAGTGTGCTCGACTCCGGAGCGAATGGTCCGGGTTCGGGTCCTGAACGGGAACATTGTGTTGTGTTCTTGGGCAAGACACTTTGCTCCCACGGTGCCTCTCTCCACCCAGGTGTATAAATGGGTACCGGCGAAATGCGGGGGGGAACCCTGCGATGGACTGGCATCCCATCCAAGGAGGGAGTAGAAATACTCCCAGTCTCCTCGTGCAATGGAAAACGGGATAAGACTTTACCTAACTAATTATTCCTCACGTGCTTCTGGATATGATATAATTATAACCAACTCTATCTCATGTATATCCAACGCGCGCTCGAGGTATTGTTAAGTACATCACAACATGTCAAAGTGTCATAAGTCTCGTCATCTCTGCTTATATTTTCCGGGTAAATAATTTCGTATTTATACCCTCACATTCCAATCTTTCGTTTCTTGTGGCTGCTTCCCAACAGCGTTTTAATACTATAATTTCCTGGAAAACCAAATAAGGTCAAAATCAAGATAAAATGAAATGCATGCCAATGGCTGATACAATACGCTTCATCCACAATGCCTATCAAATTTTGTCCGATGACAACATATTTCGCCAGTAGCCATTTGCGAGTAAATACTCCAGCAAAGAATACACCATATTTATACACGTATCGTCTCCTAGAGATCCATCTATGATGCCCAGATTCCGAAGAAAATTCGCCTGGTCTTCCATTGGGCTTACGAGTGGTAAAATGACAATAATTATTGGATTGGCCGTAAATCCGTGATTGAACTTCGAAAGTTTGGCGTGGACCAAGAGAGCTATCTGAAACACCAACGACTTTCCGAACCCCGTTGACAACTTTAAAAAATAGCCTCTCTTGAAATGAAAGCTTTAAGAGCATTCATCTGTTCGGGAAAAAGTATCTCCACACCAAAGATTTGGCAAACTTTCTCAACAGCACCCTGAAATCCTCACAGGTCTTCCGCTATTTTAATTACAAAAATTTTGTTTTTAGATGGTTCTTTTGTTGGCATGGCAATTTTTTGTGTCACACTAATATCTGCTTCTTGTTAAGCAATTATTAGCGTTTCCTATGGTACCATATCATTGCCATTAAGTGTAACGGTGTTGTAGAGTTGAGCCACCTTAAGCATAAAATCAAACCCAATTCATATAATGACTAAGCTCACCTTCTTATATACAAGTCCGATTAACGCCACCTTCATTTTTAATCCCCAGAGTTCAGTGAGGTAGTCATAGTGATATGTTGTTAAAGCTTTCATTACACTTGTCGCTCCCAAAAATGCCACGTACATGAACGCAAACTTCAAGTCCAGATTTGGTCCATCGTTCAATGTCTTTAGCACCAGCCAAAGACAGAGAGGTTGTAAGGCACTACTGAAGGACTCTAGGATTTTCAAAAATATCATCACGAGGCCTGATTTCCAGGGAATAAGGCTGGTCATTGCTTTCCATAAGCGTGGTTTCCTTTTCCTGGACTGGCATCTTTTTAATTCTTGGAACCAGTGTTTCTCAGCGTCCTCCACGAGAACCTCAGCTTTATAATCTTCGAGAAGAGGAAACAAATCGTTGTCGGTCAGTGGTCGTTTGTTGCCTAATTTCAACACGTCATTCATCCACCAGAAGAAGATGACTGACAGCCAGTTTGCAGCATCTCTTGGATTTTGCTTCTCGGTAGGCTGTGGCATGTTTCAAAGAATGGTTTACCACTTATTTCGTCACAAAGATCCTAGAAGGTTAAAGGTAGTTACGAAATAATCGGTCTACCCTTTCTAGACCTTGATGGCAGGGGAGTTGTTGCCTAACGTTTGTCAATTTTTACAGTATAGCCAAGTCACAAGTATAGTTTGAAGTCACAAGTATAGTTTTGCCTGTGATTTGCCCAAAACTGAATCTGACGGGACAAATGGCTTTGGCCATGGCAATTTTAATCACAAATGACGTCTCACAGCAACAAGGCAATACCTAGACTTTCGAAAAGTCCTTCCTCTTGATACGCGCGGAACGAAGGACTTTTCATACTTGATTGGCGCCAATTTTAGCGACCCAAAAACGGGTCGCTGAGCTAGGCCAATCAGAGTAGTCTCGTGGACCCCAGGGGATAGAGTTGTCAATCAAAGTTTGCCACACGCAGTGAAGCGTGACTTCCAGACTATCAGAGGAAAATAATTCAAGAATATCTGTCTTGCATATATCTGTTTGTGTCTGCTCCAACCAGAGCTGGGAAAAGTCTGACCTTTAAACTAGTCCCGTACGCTTTTGGTCGCTTTTTTGGTCGTATTTGTAATTGTTTCACTGATTTCAATCACGAGAGATTTGGTCTCCAGCCGCAATTGTCGTGGCATTAGAGCGTCATATGTAGGAGACAACACATTTAAAATCTTAAGTATAAACTGGTGTTTGGAAGTCCCGAGGCGATTCTCAACGACTATCGACACATTTTTCGTCGAATGGAACAAAAAAATTACAAATGCACGTGTATTCATCGACGAGAGTCATTGCATCGCTAAATGGTCAGCAAAAGTTTCACAAAGATGTATCTTTTACATGTAATCCCGGTCTAGTACGTCTCCTACACCTGGCCCCTGTTGTTCAAAAGGTGGATAACGCTATCCACCGGATAAATCACTATCCGTTGGATAGCGAAATTGGTTTTGCTATGACTTGTCCACTGGATAGTGATTTATCCGGTGGATAGCGCTATCCAGCCTTCGAACAACTGGGGACTGAAGCCTACCTGATCTTTCATGAGTGAAATCAATTGACTTTCTTGACGATTCGAAACTTTCCCTTACTTGCTAATCTTTCGAATGAGTGTTTCGTTTCTATAAGCAGAAATCACGGCACAAGTTTTGGTCCAAAAAATACCACTGGAGATCTCCTTTCCAAGCGGCGACTCGAGATTGAAAATAAGCTTTTGTTTTATTTCATCTTTGTTTCTGATACCTTCAGCACAAAGTCAACAAATTTCCTCTTTCGATTTCGTAGAAACAAACATGTTCGACTGTTTTCGTCGGATTGCGCCATCAAGTGCAGGACTTGCGAATGACGTCATCCCCTTTTTGGCGCGAGACGCAAATGAAAACCTTGCAAGCGAGACAAGTCGACCTCTCGCGACTTCGTCGCTCGCTCATTTACTTCGCGTGCGAAAAATCACGATTCGCTCGCTAAAACATTTTCTCCTGGGATTATCGTGAGGTCGACTTGTGGCAAGTCTAGGCAATACCAAGTCATTACATTACGGGGCCACGACGCAACCAGAGTTACACCAAGCCGTCCGATCACTAATACCGGAAATCAAAGGTGGAAGTGAGACGCCGAATCGTGAATTGAAAGTTTGATTACCAAAACGTTGCATTTATACTCAGTACTAAGGGGGATATATCCTTATATGTGCTATATAGGTATGTGCGGCCCCCAAGGGTATGGATTTTTAGCTGTTTTGGTCTGAAATAGGGTATGTTCTGGTCACCGTAGCCTTGAATTGGCTTGAATGTTTTTAGAAGAAGCTTCTCCTTCATAATTAGGCAATAAGACTATCAACAAAGCCCTTCTCAAATTATTACGCAATCTAGTACCCAGGATCCTCGGGCTTTTTGGTCAGCGGGAGAGCGCCCGGAGAGACTTTGGGATAATGGACTTCAACCATTTTTTTGATTGGCCGCTTTGCATAACAATGGAAGTCCGACAGGAAGTCGGTAAGTAATTCGGAAACCCCAGAATTTGGAGGGAGATTTAAAATCTAGAACTAGTTTCAGTGCGGTTTGTTTTTCTACCTCAGAAATATATCAATCCCGGGCTCGAAATAACGGCCGGTCAATGGACAATGTCCGAACTGATTTGGGAGTTGACCGGTCAACCTTTCGTCTCGCCGGTCTTGTTGACGGGTCACATTTGATCGTTTTGAAAATGAAACAAGACGCCTCCAAAGGCGTATCCGTGGAATGCGCAAACAGTTGACACAAATTGTCCACTTACAGTGAACTTCAAGTACAGGTAAACTTCAGAAAATGGCGAGAGATTACCAAAAAGATACATCTGTAATATAACTTGAAGTTGTCTGTAGTAAAAACTCATTATTAATGTTACTAAAGTTGCAAATGCGAACAAGGAAGCCCTATTAGCGGGTTCTCGGGATACGGGATCTTTCATTTAATTATTTTTTGGAATGAGACTTTATTTAAATCCTACAGTTTTACTTCCTTCCTTAACTACATTCATCCAAAAATTACAAGATCAGCCTTAAATCCTCCGAGAAACTTATTACAGATCACAGTTCAACAACTTATCATCCTGTGCAGTTGTTCAAAAGCCGATTAATGCTAATCTCGGGTTAAAAATGAACAAACGAGTTTTATTCTCTACTCCCAAATGCTGTTCAAGGCTGATATTCCGTGAAACTTTACATTAGAAGATGTCAATAAGCAAAGGAAACTTTCACCAAAAAGTTGAAAACATGAAACAAAAGTTTACCCTAATCCTGGATTAAGGTAATCGGCTTTCGAACAACCGGACCATGTATTCGAATTCCTGTTCCGTAATCCTGGTTTAGTTTCTTGCAAACTGTTTAAATCTGCCTTGGCGAAGACAAGAAGACAACATGTGAACTCCATTTCTCAGAATGCTCAAAAATGTAAAATTCCGTAATTGCGCGTTCTATAGTCCAGTCCAAAGTTTTAGTTTTACAATTCCATAATCTTGATTTCAGTATTAGAGTAACTTGGTACCAAACGTTTCACAATAACTTGAAATCTCGTCAAGGAAAAAGCTTAAATCCAGTAGTCCAGTCTGGGTTTAAATCGCCAAAACTCTTTCTATTATCGATTCAAAACTCAACAAAAGCTACAAGTAGTAAATAGTTCTCACAAACTACAAAAGTTCGTCATGATTCTACACTCGAGCTGAACAAAAAACTATCAAACACGAAAACAAAAAACCCTAGTGATCGCTTCTCGAGAAAACACTGTCTAGTTACAGCATTACCACACGTACGCAATGCGCTCCTATTTTAAAAAATATCGCGTATCTCCTCAGTCCAGTGAATCTGTGACAAAATGACGGCAAGACACCGGGTTTTTGTTAGTTTACTTTCTTTCTTTCAAGTTTTAATAAAGTTCGACAAGATACATGTGCGAATTTAACACAAAGATCTCAATCGTTGATGTTAGCTTAGGTGTCAGCTGAAGTTAAGCTCCTCCGAATGAGGGGAGTACTTGGATGGGGGACCGCTGCGAAGTCCCCGTTACGGACATCAGTAATTCGCTTTTTTTAAACTTGATTTCATTTTTTATTTTGTTTGGCCGTTGAAAGCTATTTTCTTATTTTCTTTCTACGTCAAAACGGCTGAACAAACCGGTTCCCAAGAAAAATTAGAGTATTCGTGCTATGCAAAATACTCCTAATGAAGTATTCGTTCTGTGCAAAATACCGTAATGTTCACAGCGGAACACACAACTATAAGTACGAAGCAAGATCTAGAAATAACGTAGAAAATTCTTCTTACCTTTAAAGCTTGTCTTTCTCAAAGAAAAAAACATCTATCCACTTTATGGAATATTTTTATACTGTGTCAATCATGGCCGG
This sequence comes from Montipora capricornis, assembly GCF_036669925.1. Taxonomy (NCBI): domain Eukaryota; kingdom Metazoa; phylum Cnidaria; class Anthozoa; order Scleractinia; family Acroporidae; genus Montipora; species Montipora capricornis. The sequence goes on along the minus strand of NC_090888.1, from coordinate 17,064,541 downwards.
CGGAAAGATTCCACAATAAATAATTGCTTTCCTCGTTGCAACAGAACTGTGTCGCGGTGGCCGAGTGGTCTAACGCGCGCACATGATCGCGAAGCGCATGGAAAGTATACGGTTTCTAAATGAGGCAGGGAAGTTCGGATATACTGAAGGGTATAAAGGGAAATTCACCCGATCGGAGCTTAATTCAATATCCGTGGGGTATGCACATTTGTGACTACCAACAAAAAAAATAAAATTTCACACCAACCCGGTTTTAAGACGTGGTATGCCTTCGGCATTCCACGTAATAAATTCAAATTTCCATGCTGTTCAGTTGTTTCAGTTGTAGCAAGTCGCTGAGCACATGGGCATTTTGTCTGAGCATGCGCGAAGGGAATCGAATTATTCGAGTTTGGCGCCATTGTTATTTTGAACGCGCTGTTCGCGGGTTTTTAAACGGGCGATCTACACTTTGAAAAATATTTTGTCAACAGAGATGAAAGATTGTAACAAAATTACACACTTTTCTATCACTATGGATATTCTTCGAGTTTGTTGGGAGTTCGGATGAGAATATTTTAATGATCAAATCCCGAACAAAACGAGATAAAGGCCCAAAGAAGCGGTGTTTGGCATTTGATTTACCGAAGTTCAAGATGTTCACACGAGAAGACAAATGATGCAGGTTAGTTTGAAGATGTTGAAGCTTTATTGTTATGAATCACAGGGCTGCATATTGACACGATCCTCAGATAAACCACACTTTATGAGATGGAAATTTTGAATTTGAGCTGATTTTGCTTCAACTTTGAAGTAAGTTTTCATCATAATTCCGCCGGCCCCCAAGCTTTAAATTACTTCAAATAACATTGTCTCTTCTTCCTCTTTGCAGCCGCTTGGGACTCCAGGCTTTAAAAAATGCGCTGTTTGTAGGATTACAATGTTATTACAACAGCTTTTGGCAAATTTTTATTTGGGAAGTTTTGATTGATTTTCCAAGTCGTGGATCACAAAAGTTTTCTGTCTTGCTGCTCTCCAAGTCTGTTGTGCAGAGCATATAGTTGTCCATTTTTAACAAGGTTGTAGTGTCATTTCAATCATAGTTAATAGAGGGGAATGGTTATGAAACGCGGCAAATTTCTTTGTTGTTGGATTTTGTTCTCTTTTTTGGCCTTGACCGTGCACAAAACACAATAGTTGTTTACTCCGTAGTGAGGAACTAACCAATAGAAACGTGTTGATTACGTAATTCATGCATAGTGTATGAGCCCAAAACAAAAGATTGTGCACGGTCGTGGACTTTCCAACCTAAATCTTGGCATCTTTGTTTGCTGCTTTGATGTTTGCCGAGCTTCCAAACCATTCCCCTCTATTAACTATGTTTCAATACACGATGACTTTTGAAATTTTTTTTCCTGTGCTTCAGTAGCTTCGTCTCCTAGACCTAACTTAAGTCAAAAGTTCAGTTAAACTACCCTTTTTCGCCTGCCCCCAAGTCCGAGAACACTTTTTTAGTGCATTGTTTGTTTATTTGTCCTCCGCTTCATCTGGTTTATTTATTCCGAAAAAATGCGTGCTCTTTTTTGTAACAAGGCAAACTAATACCGTTTACTGTCGAAGATTTCACATTTGGAGCTTGTCCATGTAGTTTTCGAACCGGATGGCGTAAGCTGTGTTATCGTGTTTATTTCATTAGCATGCTGCTACCTAGCAGACTAGCATTAGAAGCTCGTCGGTTTTTTTTTCTACGTGCAGCAACTGAATTTACCTCAGCAAGTGTTCTTAGACGAGCGATTTAAGAAATAAGTGAGAATGCTCATTCAAAAAGATTGGGTTGTAATTCTGGAGACGAGCTCTGTAGGGCAGAACTGTTGAACATTTCGCTTTTAGTGTGCATCCCTTAGCCTGTAGAGGAATGCCAATCACGATTTCTTTAGATGTATGTGTTAGTTATACATTTGTACAAAAAAATGTTAGGAAACACGTTTTACTTGCCAAAATCCCGCTGTACCGTCTACAATAAGTGAAACATGCACTTGATTATCTGCAAGACCTGTCACTATATTTTGATCATCTTCTCAACAATCATTATTCACAAATAATATGTTACACATCAGATTTGTCATGTACTGGCTCTTCCAACAATCCATATACTGTAGTATAAAAATCAATAAATGTTCACCACAATTCACGGGTAAAGGAAGACACAAAATTATGTTGAAAACTAGATGAACAATAATACTTTCAAATTTGCAATGAGAGCAAGCAATGCAGTTCATTTACATATTACCTTGAATGTTATTTGTACCCAAAAAATGTTGAATAAATACTGGGTACAGTGTAGCAAATCTTTATGAGCATTTACAATGTTTGTAAAAACCAAGATAGTGTGAGGAAGAGGGAGAGAATGGTTTACTTAAGTTGAAAGAAATGAAACCCTATATTATTGATGTTTACTTCAGACCTGAAAAGTCAAGTTTGATCCTTGCAGTTGTGCCCCCCACTCATGCATAACCATTCCTGCAAGATATCTGATGAAGTTACTGATGTTTCCAGAAGAGCTGGTTGCAATAAGGCCACCTTGTAGCCCATGCTTGTGGCTTTCAAAGAGGCTAATGGTTGTATGCATTAGAAGCTTGTCTGTTAGTGCTTTGTAGTGACATCTGTTCAGACATGTATTCTGAGCCATGATCAGAAGTACTCTGCAAATTATTATTTAGTTTTAAGGTTAGGCTGTTAATGGAAAGGACAGGGGGAATGTAGTTATCTAGAAGAATGAAAAGAGTTCCATATTGCATGTCTTTATTTTGAAGAATTTACTCATCACAGTTTCTCGAAAAGTGTCCAGCATCCATAAACAAGTTCTAGTATAAACATAATTCTCCATGTCTTAGGTTTATCAGTAAGCTTGCTTTGGAAAAAGTGTTTCATGTACAGAATTAAAAGTTAGGATCAAAAGAACTCACAGCGTATTCTCTGCTGTTTAGAGACATGGGCAGTGGCTCAACAATTGGAGCAATGGAGAGAAGTGATGGCTGAGAGGTCAAGTTTTGTGGAAAGGTGTTACCTTGAGAACCAGTTGTGAATGAAGATAAACGGGCAGATAAGTTATGTGAAACAGCCGTATTTGAAGCTCTTGAAGTTCTGGATTATGATTGGAATCTTAAACACTCATACATAATTAATTTGTTTGCAATAAAATTAACAGATGTGCTGAATTCATGAGGCTCATACAAATGGGATTCTTTGTTCCTTATAAATTCAATGTACAGTTAAGATTTCACTAGTTGGAGTCACATCCTACATAATAAAGTGTTGCATGTCATAGTCTCAGTAAGGTGACCAGCAAGTTGATATGAAGAAAAACACTCGTGATCATTAAGTTTTTGATATCCATTTATTGTGAATACAGTTGTTGACCATTTCCTCATATCTTATACTTCCAAAGGACTAACAAATTAAATTATATTTTAGTTCTATGCTTGTAAAAGTTTAAAAAGCTTGGGGCTTGATATTAAAAAAGGAATACTCTTTGGTGTGTCACTCTTAACATCGCTTTGTTCCCTGGGCCTGGTCTAGTCAGAACTTACTAATTTCCTGTTGTCATTTTGTAATCAATTTTCAACTTGAATAGTCTGATTCTTTGGAAATGAACACAGAGAAGGATCATTCCTACAGATTGAGACAGTTGTACAAGGTTCAAGAGGGCAGTTTTTTCAATTACAACATGGGAATCATAGACCTTGCTATGCCCTTAGACAGTGGTTATTTATTTCAGGTCCTCAGATTTAGTTCCCTAGGGATTTGGGATGTGCTTCAACTCAAAACCTTAACCAGCTATCTTGCTCTAGTTCCCTGAAGCTAACACCATGTAAGCAGTAATTTTCAAATGGGAGGTGCTCCATGCAATACACGGAACCAAGACTTAACATGACTTACTCTCTGTCAGAAGCTTCAAACGTTCCACAATTTCTAAACAATTTTCTCGTGGTAACATTACCAACTCTATTTCCTGGCTGTTTACTCAGACCATAATTTGGTCAAAGCTGCTGTTTTTGGTCCGTCGTTCACCCTTGTTCGCGTTCATGCCAACAAACTTAAAACCGAAAAAGGAAAGCTACCGTAAACTTTGGGTGTAAACATATATTTTCATAATGTAGCTGAAATTCTCGATATTTTAACACATTTGAAACAAGAATGCCCAACAGAGCAAAAGAGAGAACAGTGAGAGGTAAACACGTAGGTTGGAATCAAAACTAACGCGGTAAAATGTCTGTCTAGTCTGCTTATGTGTGTTTGAAGAGCCCTTCGAATTATGCAACTTTCGCAAGATTACTGACTACGTTTGAGTTCCACACCAAAACAACTTGTTTTCCCCTTATTATTCGAAAGTACTTTGCTGTGACTTTTTGCCATAAACAGCCCAACCGTTTCTCGATCTTTTGATACCGTCTACACGTAAGGCAAGGAAGATAAACTACACAGATAACGACACGAACTCGAAACTTTTCGCCAGGTAGACCGCCATTATTTTGGTTTCTGCTTATGGCGGGCCAGCGGATACGCTCATAAGAGATCTCAAAGTCGCGCACGCGCAGACAGAATGCCCCTGTGCTAAGTCGCTGTGTATTGCCATTTGCGGAACTTTGATCTGAAATCCTGGGTGAAATGCAACAAGAACCGTTGTTGACAATGAGTGCTTTAAAGTGCTATAAGCTCTAAGCAACAACTTTTTTGGAAATATATAACGCCAGTTTTGGTTCATGGGCCCCTGTTTTAAGAGTTATTTATTATATATAATTTCACAGGCCAGAATAGGTACGTGACCGAGTTAAAATGAATTTGACCGGTCATCGTTCCCAGAGTCTCTCCGAAAATTATTTCGAGCCCTGCAATCACAAAAATAATAAAACGAGGGGGTTTGAATTATATCTAATAACGCACGAGAATTTTCCCACGCCGCTAAAAACTGATTACTGTTGCTGCTGCAAAAGTACCGTGGAAAAACATTACATCAGTCTCTTTTGGGAGACATCCGTGGAAGTAGGTCTTGCCGAAGCTATTCAGAGTTTCGGAAACATAAAACTGTAGTGGAAGAGGACATTGGTGTCGTTTCCAAAGAAAATATGTCGATCTTGCTGCTTGCACGATGGTATTCTGCACGATAGAATGCACGCTGAAACACTAAAAATACACTTACCGAAAGAGTCAGAACTTTCCATAAAAGTGCAGGTCTTGACATTAGAAACTTCTATAGCATTCTAGAACTGTTCTAGCTAGAAGAGCTAGGGATCGTTTGATATTCTATAACTTTAGAGATTTTAGAGATTTTAGAACCCCCAAAAGTCTTACATATTCTAGAGCTTTAGAAATCTTAGACTCACAACATGGACCATGGATATTGTAGAACTTTAGAACGTTTAGAGATTTTAGAAGCCCCAAAGCCCCTCAGTCTTTTTAAAATAACTCTAAAACTATAGATGAGGTGACAATATCAAACGATCCCTTTGGGGCTTCTAAAATCTCTAAACGTTCTACAGTTCTAGAATATCCATGGTCCATGTTGTGAGTCTAAGATTTCTAAAGCTCTAGAATATGTAAGGTCTTTTGGGGGTTCTAAAATCTCTAAAGTTCTAGAATATCAAACGATCCCTAGCTCTTCTAACTAGTCTCGTTCTTTCATTCAAATTTGAGCTTTCATGTTACGGTTCGGTTAATCACTCTTTACGAGATATTGTGATGAATATAGCACTCGTTTACTGATTAAGCCTAACCGCTCGTTTCAGTGATTAGGATTTTACCTTTCATTTTACGGTTCGGTTGACTACACTTTTTACCGAGATTGTGTGAGGAATATCGCACTCGTTTACTGATGAAGCCCAAGCGCTCGTTTCATTGATTAGGCCAAGCACCTTAAGTGAGCTAAAACGTTCCGCCGTTTTCCCAAACGAATTTTGGACATGAAAACTTGACTAAAAAGTGAACGGACGAATATGTGTATGGTTCGTTCTTTAAGCGTGTGCGTAATAATTATATCACACGAGCAGCTGTGACTTGCTCAGATTGAACAAATGTCGGCTTACACGTCATCTCCCCTTTCAGGTCTTTATTTAACACTGTACTCAGTATACAAATAACCAGGATATTTACATTTCCGTCCAAACATTCTTTATTCTCTGTCATGTTCAACTCAAAACTTCAACTATATTCAGTCCGTGCATGATGATGATACACTTTACATTAGCCCGGCCAGCTTTCGTGAGCTGCCTTTCTTTTCTTTTGTTGTGCCTGTCCACAATATTCCACGAAAAAAATACAAACCTATAGCGCAACATTTTTTTGCACATGTATTTCAAGGACCCCAGCCATTTGAAAAATTGCTCAGCACACTCTGTAGACTCTGTAAAACATCGTTCCAAGTCGGAATGATATTTACACGTAGGGTTATCAGGCGGAACCTTTTAGAACGTTTAGAGATTTTAGAAGCCCAAAAAGGGTCGTTTGATATTCTAGAACTTAAGATTTTAGAACCCCCAAAAGACCTTACATATTTTAGAGCTTTAGAAATCTTAGACTCACATCATGGACCACATTTACCTCTCGAACACTCTCTCAACCTGCCATTTCTACTGTTTACTGTTTTCTCTTTTCTGTTTCCGTTTAAACTCAAGCATGCGAAATACAATAAACCAATTCACTGCAAAGGAATGAGCCAAGACTTACCTATTCAGGTAGTTTCAAGACTAACGGATTAATTCAATCAAACATCAATGACATCATTATGCATACCAGAAAAAAAAAATTGTGCTGAGGAATTAAGGCATTTCTTGATATAGTTCCTCCAGAAGTAGAACTTTGTTAGTTAAAGATCATTACCTTGCACAAAATGTAGCGGATCTTTTCTTTTTTCGAAGGCCATCTTTAATATGCGAATAGGCAGATCTCGGAAGCCTTTAAAGCGATTATAAAAATGAAAGTGAAGGAGGCGTTGTCGAAGTCTTATGTTTCAATCAGACATCAATGACATCATAAAGCGCTATACTAAATTACTGTGAAAGTTTAGAGAGAAATACAATTCTAGAAAACGAGCCCGTGATATGGTATCAGCTCGATTGGTGAGGATGAAACGATCTCCAAACAATTTGAAACGCAGTCTAGATACATCAACGAAGCCCAATTGGTTTCCGGTGCAAGGCGGAAGCAAACTCAATGGTACTGAAAAATGGGCTCTCAAGGGGAAATTCTCTGGTGGAGCTCATTCCCAGAAATGGAGTGATAAATTAATTCCCTATTGGGGATATCAAATTTAAACTTGTGTTTATCGACAAATTTAATTCTTAAGATTTTACCGATAAAAACTAGTTTGGAGTCAACCTTCCTGCTTTCGTGAGCTCTGAAAATGGGTGTGGAACGAAGCAACTGCAAGATCCAGTCAAGTTTAATTGAGAATCGGAAAGACGTTTCTAGGGTTAACTTTTCTGAGGTGAGAAATTTCCCTCTCAATGGTCTTCACTTGTCTCGTAGTATTAGTCCTGTACTATGAAGCGATATCGGCCACGAAGGATAAAATCTTGTTGATCAACTCCACAAGACTCCATTCTTCCCCTCCTATCTCTACCCATCCGTTTTTAATGACACTGATCACGAGTAATGACCACGCGATCACGTGAACATCATCCGATCAAACAATTATCAATGTGACAAGGAAAGAACAGTTGTTAAAACGACGCTTAATTTTTAAAGATTTCATTAATGACAGAATCAAGTAATGGACCAAATCTTTTGCTGAATGTAGGTACCATGTCATCTCTTATGGTAATAGCCTGTGATTTTGGCTTCTCTCAATGTTCTCTTCTTCCGCTGATGTATGGCACAGTCAGTTCAAGAAGACAGTAATGGTGGGAAAAAGTAAATTCGCACTTCTAATAATTCAGGGGCTATGATTCATCTCCTGGGTACCTCTAAGTGAAAATTCACCTAAAATTGTCTTAAGTCCTCTCCCCAGTGTAGCTTAATTTTCACGCCGACAATAAACGCTCCTCAACGCAGAGTCTCGGTGCGTTTTATTCAGCGGAAGAGAAAACAAAAAGCTTTTGTTTCCATTGTGCTGTAGAATTAGGGCATTTCTTGATACAGTTCCTCCAGAAGTGGAAATTTGTTAGTTAAACATCCTTACCTTGCACTAAATGTAGTGGATGTTTTCCTTTTTCAATGGCGGTCTTTACTCCGCGAACAGCCAGATCTCCGAAGCCTTTAAAGCGAATATGAAAATGAAATCAAAGGAGGCATTGTCGAAGTCTTTTGTTTCAATCAAACATCAATGACATCATTATGCATACCAAGGTCACGCGATACTAAATTAAAGTGAAAGTTTAGAGACAAACACAATTCTACGAAACGAGCCGTGGTAAACCGTATCAGCTCGATTGGTGAGAATGAAACGATCTCCAAACAATTTGAAACGAAGTCTAGATACATCAAGGGAGCCCGCTTGGAATCCGGTGCGAAGCGGAAGCAAAGTGAACGGTACTGAAAAATGGACGCCCCAAGGGAAATTCCCTGGTGGAGCTTATTCCCAGAAATTGAGTGATAAATTAATTCCCTATTGGGGATATCAAATTTCGCGAGATTGAATGGTGTTTATCGACAAATGTAATTCTTAAGATTTTACCGACAAAAACGAGTTTGGAGTTAAGGGTACCATATTTAAAATAATAATTCAGGGGCTATGATTCATCTCCTGGGTACCTCTAAGTGAAAATTCACCTAAAATTGTCTTAATTCCTTTCCCCAGTGTAGCTTTATTTTCACGCCAACAATAAACGCTCCTCAACGCAGAGTCTCGGTGCGTTTTATTCAGCGGAAGAGAAAACAAAGGGCTTTTGTTTCCATTGTGCTGTAGAATTAGGGCATTTCTTGATACAGTTCCTCCAGAAGTGGAAATTTGTTAGTTAAACATCCTTACCTTGCACTAAATGTAGTGGATGTTTTCCTTTTTCAATGGCGGTCTTTAATCTGCGAACAGCCAGATCTCGGAAGCCTTTAAAGCGACTATGAAAATGAAAGTGAAGCAGGCGTTGTCAAAGTATTTTGTTCCAATCAAACATCAATGACATCATTATGCATACCACGGTCATGCGATACTAAATTAAAGTGAAAGTTTAGAGACAAACACAATTCTAGGAAACGAGCCCGTGGTAAACCGTATCAGCTCGATTGGTGAGAATGAAACGATCTCCAAACAATTTGAAACGCAGTCTAGATACATCAAGGAAGCCCGCTTGGAATCCGGTGCGACGCGGAAGCAAAGTGAACGGTACTGAAAAATGGACGCCCCAAGGAAAATTCCCTGGTGGAGCTTATTCCCAGAAATTGAATGATAAATTAATTCCCTATTGGGGATATCAAATCTCGAGAGATTGAATGGTGTTTATCGACAAATGTAATTCTTAAGATTTTACCGACAAAAACGAGTTTGGAGTTAAGGGTGCCTTATTCAAAATAATAATTCAGGAGCTATGATTCATCTCCTGGGTACCTCTAAGTGAAAATTCACCTAAAATTGTCTTAATTCCTTTCCCCAGTGTAGCTTTATTTTCACGCCAACAATAAACGCTCCTCAACGCAGAGTCTCGGTGCGTTTTATTCAGCGGAAGAGAAAACAAAGGGCTTTTGTTTCCATTGTGCTTTAGAATTAGGGCATTTCTTGATACAGTTCCTCCAGAAGTGGAAATTTGTTAGTTAAACATCCTTACCTTGCACTAAATGTAGTGGATGTTTTCCTTTTTCAATGGCGGTCTTTAATCCGCAAACAGCCAGATCTCGGAAGCCTTTAAAGCGAATATGAAAATGAAAGTAAAGGAGGCATTGTCGAAGTCTTTTGTTTCAATCAAACATCAATGACATCATTATGCATACCAAGGTCACGCGATACTAAATTAAAGTGAAAGTTTAGAGACAAACACAATTCTAGGAAACAAGCCGTGGTAAACCGTATCAGCTTGATTGGTGAGAATGAAACGATCTCCAAACAATTTGAAATGCAGTCTAGATACATCAAGAGAGCCCGCTTGGAATCCGGTGCGAAGCGGAAGCAAATTCAACGGTACTGAAAAATGGACGCCCCAAGGGAAATTCCCTGGTGGAGCTTATTCCCAGAAATTGAGTGATAAATTAATTCCCTATTGGGGATATCAAATTTCGCGAGATTGAATGGTGTTTATCGACAAATGTAATTCTTAAGATTTTACCGACAAAAACGAGTTTGGAGTTAAGGGTGCCATATTCAAAATAATAATTCAGGAGCTATGATTCATCTCCTGGGTACCTCTAAGTGAAAATTCACCTAAAATTGTCTTAATTCCTCTCCCCAGTGTACCTTAATTTTCACGCCAACAATAAACGCTCCTCAACGCAGAGTCTCGGTGCGTTTTATTCAGCGGAAGAGAAAACAAAGGGCTTTTGTTTCCATTGTGCTGTAGAATTAGGGCATTTCTTGATACAGTTCCTCCAGAAGTGGAAATTTGTTAGTTAAACATCCTTACCTTGCACTAAATGTAGTGGATGTTTTCCTTTTTCAATGGCGGTCTTTAATCCGCGAACAGGCAGACCTGGGAAGCCTTTAAAGCGACTATGAAAATGAAAGTGAAGGAGGCGTTGTCGAAGTCTTTTGTTTCAATCAAACATCAATGACATCATTATGCATACCACGGTCATGCGATACTAAATTAAAGTGAAAGTTTAGAGACAAACACAATTCTAGGAAACGAGCCGTGGTAAACCGTATAAGCTCGATTGGTGAGAATGAAATGATCTCCAAACAATTTGAAACGCAGTCTAGATACATCAAGGAAGCCCGCTTGGAATCCGGTGCGAAGCGGAAGCAAAGTGAACGGTACTGAAAAATGGACGCCCCAAGGGAAATTCCCTGGTGGAGCTTATTCCCAGAAATTGAATGATAAATTAATTCCCTATTGGGGATATCAAATCTCGAGAGATTGAATGGTGTTTATCGACAAATGTAATTCTTAAGATTTTACCGACAAAAACGAGTTTGGAGTTAAGGGTACCATATTTAAAATAATAATTCAGGGGCTATGATTCATCTCCTGGGTACCTCTAAGTGAAAATTCACCTAAAATTGTCTTAATTCCTCTCCCCAGTGTAGCTTAATTTTCACGCCAACAATAAACGCTCCTCAACGCAGAGTTTCGGTGCGTTTTATTCAGCGGAAGAGAAAACAAAGGGCTTTTGTTTCCATTGTGCTGTAGAATTAGGGCATTTCTTGATACAGTTCCTCCAGAAGTGGAAATTTGTTAGTTAAACATCCTTACCTTGCACTAAATGTAGTGGATGTTTTCCTTTTTCAATGGCGGTCTTTAATCTGCGAACAGCCAGATCTCGGAAGCCTTTAAAGCGACTATGAAAATGAAAGTGAAGGAGGCGTTGTCGAAGTCTTTTGTTTCAATCAAACATCAATGACATCATTATGCATACCACGGTCATGCGATACTAAATTAAAGTGAAAGTTTAGAGACAAACACAATTCTAGGAAACGAGCCGTGGTAAACCGTATCAGCTCGATTGGTGAGAATGAAACGATCTCCAAACAATTTGAAACGCAGTCTAGATACATCAAGGAAGCCCGCTTGGAATCCGGTGCGAAGCGGAAGCAAAGTCAACGGTACTGAAAAATGGACGCCCCAAGGGAAATTCCCTGGTGGAGCTTATTCCCAGAAATTGAGTGATAAATTAATTCCCTATTGGGGATATCAAATTTCGCGAGATTGAATGGTGTTTATCGACAAATGTAATTCTTAAGATTTTACCGAGAAAAACGAGTTTGGAGTTAAGGGTGCCATATTTAAAATAATAATTCAGGGGCTATGATTCATCTCCTGGGTACCTCTAGGTGAAAATTCACCTAAAATTGTCTTAATTCCTTTCCCCAGTGTAGCTTTATTTTCACGCCAACAATAAACGCTCCTCAACGCAGAGTCTCGGTGCGTTTTATTCAGCGGAAGAGAAAACAAAGGGCTTTTGTTTCCATTGTGCTGTAGAATTAGGGCATTTCTTGATACAGTTCCTCCAGAAGTGGAAATTTGTTAGTTAAACATCCTTACCTTGCACTAAATGTAGTGGATGTTTTCCTTTTTTAATGGCGGTCTTTAATCCGCGAACAGCCAGATCTCCGAAGCCTTTAAAGCGAATATGAAAATGAAAGTGAAGGAGGCGTTGTCAAAGTCTTTTGTTTCAATCAAACATCAATGACATCATTATGCATACCAACGTCACGCGATACTAAATTAAAGTGAAAGTTTAGAGACAAACACAATTCTAGGAAACGAGCCGTGGTAAACCGTATCAGCTCGATTGGTGAGAATGAAACGATCTCCAAACAATTTGAAATGCAGTCTAGATACATCAAGAGAGCCCGCTTGGAATCCGGTGCGAAGCGGAAGCAAATTCAACGGTACTGAAAAATGGACGCCCCAAGAGAAATTCCCTGGTGGAGCTTATTCCCAGAAATTGAGTGATAAATTAATTCCCTATTGGTGATATCAAATTTCGCGAGATTGAATGGTGTTTATCGACAAATGTATTCTTAAGATTTTACCGACAAAAACGAGTTTGGAGTTAAGGGTGCCATATTCAAAATAATAATTCAGGAGCTATGATTCATCTCCTGGGTACCTCTAAGTGAAAATTCACCTAAAATTGTCTTAATTCCTCTCCCCAGTGTAGCTTAATTTTCACGCCAACAATAAACGCTCCTCAACGCAGAGTTTTGGTGCGTTTTATTCAGCGGAAGAGAAAACAAAGGGCTTTTGTTTCCATTGTGCTGTAGAATTAGGGCATTTCTTGATACAGTTCCTCCAGAAGTGGAAATTTGTTAGTTAAACATCCTTACCTTGCACTAAATGTAGTGGATGTTTTCCTTTTTCAATGGCGGTCTTTAATCTGCGAACAGCCAGATCTCGGAAGCCTTTAAAGCGACTATGAAAATGAAAGTGAAGGAGGCGTTGTCGAAGTCTTTTGTTTCAATTAAACATCAATGACATCATTATGCATACCACGGTCATGCGATACTAAATTAAAGTGAAAGTTTAGAGACAAACACAATTCTAGGAAACGAGCCGTGGTAAACCATATAAGCTCGATTGGTGAGAATGAAACGATCTCCAAACAATTTGAAACGCAGTCTAGATACATCAAGGAAGCCCGCTTGGAATCCGGTGCGAAGCGGAAGCAAAGTGAACGGTACTGAAAAATGGACGCCCCAAGGAAAATTCCCTGGTGGAGCTTATTCCCAGAAATTGAATGATAAATCTTTAGTATGCGAATAGGCAGATCTCGGAAGCCTTTAAAGCGATTATAAAAATGAAAGTGAAGGAGGCGTTGTCGAAGTCTTATGTTTCAATCAGACATCAATGACATCATAAAGCGCTATACTAAATTACTGTGAAAGTTTAGAGAGAAATACAATTCTAGAAAACGAGCCCGTGATATGGTATCAGCTCGATTGGTGAGGATGAAACGATCTCCAAACAATTTGAAACGCAGTCTAGATACATCAACGAAGCCCAATTGGTTTTCGGTGCAAGGCGGAAGCAAACTCAATGGTACTGAAAAATGGGCTCTCAAGGGAAATTCTCTGGTGGAGCTCATTCCCAGAAATGGAGTGATAAATTAATTCCCTATTGGGGATATCAAATTTAAACTTGTGTTTATCGACAAATTTAATTCTTAAGATTTTACCGATAAAAACTAGTTTGGAGTCAACCTTCCTGCTTTCGTGAGCTCTGAAAATGGGTGTGGAACGAAGCAACTGCAAGATCCAGTCAAGTTTAATTGAGAATCGGAAAGACGTTTCTAGGGTTAACTTTTCTGAGGTGAGAAATTTCCCTCTCAATGGTCTTCACTTGTCTCGTAGTATTAGTCCTGTACTATGAAGCGATATCGGCCACGAAGGATAAAATCTTGTTGATCAACTCCACAAGACTCCATTCTTCCCCTCCTATCTCTACCCATCCGTTTTTAATGAGACTGATCACGAGCAATGATCATGCGATCACGTGAACATCATCCGATCAAACAATTATCAATGTGACAAGGAAAGAACAGTTGTTAAAACGACGCTTAGTTTTTAAAGATTTCATTAATGACAGAATCAAGTAATGGACCAAATCTTTTGCTGAATGTAGGTACCATGTCATCTCTTATGGTAATAGCCTGTGATTTTGGCTTCTCTCAATGTTCTCTTCTTCCGCTGATGTATGGCACAGTCAGTTCAAGAAGACAGTAATGGTGGGAAAAAGTAAATTCGCACTTCTAATAATTCAGGGGCTATGATTCATCTCCTGGGTACCTCTAAGTGAAAATTCACCTAAAATTGTCTTAAGTCCTCTCCCCAGTGTAGCTTAATTTTCACGCCGACAATAAACGCTCCTCAACGCAGAGTCTCGGTGCGTTTTATTCAGCGGAAGAGAAAACAAAGGGCTTTTGTTTCCATTGTGCTGTAGAATTAGGGCATTTCTTGATACAGTTCCTCCAGAAGTGGAAATTTGTTAGTTAAACATCCTTACCTTGCACTAAATGTAGTGGATGTTTTCCTTTTTCAATGGCGGTCTTTAATCCGCAAACAGCCAGATCTCGGAAGCCTTTAAAGCGAATATGAAAATGAAAGTAAAGGAGGCATTGTCGAAGTCTTTTGTTTCAATCAAACATCAATGACATCATTATGCATACCAAGGTCACGCGATACTAAATTAAAGTGAAAGTTTAGAGACAAACACAATTCTACGAAACGAGGCGTGGTAAACCGTATCAGCTCGATTGGTGAGAATGAAACGATCTCCAAACAATTTGAAACGCAGTCTAGATACATCAAGGAAGCCCGCTTGGAATCCGGTGCGAAGCGGAAGCAAAGTCAACGGTACTGAAAAATGGACGCCCCAAGGGAAATTCCCTGGTGGAGCTTATTCCCAGAAATTGAGTGATAAATTAATTCCCTATTGGGGATATCAAATTTCGCGAGATTAAATGGTGTTTATCGACAAATGTAATTCTTAAGATTTTACCGACAAAAACGAGTTTGGAGTTAAGGTCGCCATATTCAAAATAATAATTCAGGGGCTATGATTCATCTCCTGGGTAACTCTAAGTGAAAATTCACCTAAAATTGTCTTAATTCCTCTCCCCAGTGTAGCTTAATTTTCACGCCAACAATAAACGCTCCTCAACGCAGAGTTTCGGTGCGTTTTATTCAGCGGAAGAGAAAACAAAGGGCTTTTGTTTCCATTGTGCTGTAGAATTAGGGCATTTCTTGATACAGTTCCTCCAGAAGTGGAAATTTGTTAGTTAAACATCCTTACCTTGCACTAAATGTAGTGGATGTTTTCCTTTTTCAATGGCGGTCTTTAATCCGCGAACAGCCAGATCTCGGAAGCCTTTAAAGCGACTATGAAAATGAAAGTGAAGGAGGCGTTGTCGAAGTCTTTTGTTTCAATCAAACATCAATGACATCATTATGCATACCACGGTCATGCGATACTAAATTAAAGTGAAAGTTTAGAGACAAACACAATTCTAGGAAACGAGCCGTGGTAAACCGTATCAGCTCGATTGGTGAGAATGAAACGATCTCCAAACAATTTGAAACGCAGTCTAGATACATCAAGGAAGCCCGCTTGGAATCCGGTGCGAAGCGGAAGCAAAGTTAACGGTACTTAAAAATGGACGCCCCAAGGAAAATTCCCTGGTGGAGCTTATTCCCAGAAATTGAATGATAAATTAATTCCCTATTGGGAATATCAAATCTTGACAGATTGAATGGTGTTTATCGACAAATGTAATTCTTAAGATTTTACCGACAAAAACGAGTTTGGAGTTAAGGGTGCCTTATTTAAAATAATAATTCAGGGGCTATGATTCATCTCCTGGGTACCTCTAAGTGAAACTTCACCTAAAATTGTCCTCATTCCTCTCCCCAGCGTAGCTTAATTTTCACGCCAACAATAAACGCTCCTCAACGCAGAGTCTCGGTGCGTTTTATTCAGCGGAAGAGAAAACAAAGGGCTTTTGTTTCCATTGTGCTTTAGAATTAGGGCATTTCTTGATACAGTTCCTCCAGAAGTGGAAATTTGTTAGTTAAACATCCTTACCTTGCACTAAATGTAGTGGATGTTTTCCTTTTTCAATGGCGGTCTTTAATCCGCGAAGAGCCAGATCTCCGAAGCCTTTAAAGCGAATATGAAAATGAAAGTGAAGGAGGCGTTGTCAAAGTCTTTTGTTTCAATCAAACATCAATGACATCATTATGCATACCAAGGTCACGCGATACTAAATTAAAGTGAAAGTTTAGAGACAAACACAATTCTAGGAAACAAGCCGTGGTAAACCGTATCAGCTTGATTGGTGAGAATGAAACGATCTCCAAACAATTTGAAATGCAGTCTAGATACATCAAGAGAGCCCGCTTGGAATCCGGTGCGAAGCGGAAGCAAACTCAACGGTACTGAAAAATGGACGCCCCAAGGGAAATTCCCTGGTGGAGCTTATTCCCAGAAATTGAGTGATAAATTAATTCCCTATTGGTGATATCAAATTTCGCGAGATTGAATGGTGTTTATCGACAAATGTATTCTTAAGATTTTACCGACAAAAACGAGTTTGGAGTTAAGGGTGCCATATTCAAAATAATAATACAGGAGCTATGATTCATCTCCTGGGTACCTCTAAGTGAAAATTCACCTAAAATTGTCTTAATTCCTCTCCCCAGTGTAGCTTAATTTTCACGCCAACAATAAACGCTCCTCAACGCAGAGTTTTGGTGCGTTTTATTCAGCGGAAGAGAAAACAAAGGGCTTTTGTTTCCATTGTGCTGTAGAATTAGGGCATTTCTTGATACAGTTCCTCCAGAAGTGGAAATTTGTTAGTTAAACATCCTTACCTTGCACTAAATGTAGTGGATGTTTTCCTTTTTCAATGGCGGTCTTTAATCCGCGAACAGCCAGATCTCGGAAGCCTTTAAAGCGAATATGAAAATGAAAGTAAAGGAGGCATTGTCGAAGTTTTTTTGTTTCAATCAAACATCAATGACATCATTATGCATACCACGGTCATGCGATACTAAATTGAAGTGAAAGTTTAGAGACAAACACAATTCTAGGAAACGAGCCGTGGTAAACCGTATCAGCTCGATTGGTGAGAATGAAACGATCTCCAAACAATTTGAAACGCAGTCTAGATACATCAAGGAAGCCCGCTTGGAATCCGGTGCGAAGCGGAAGCAAAGTCAACGGTACTGAAAAATGGACGCCCCAAGGGAAATTCCCTGGTGGAGCTTATTCCCAGAAATTGAGTGATAAATTAATTCCCTATTGGGGATATCAAATTTCGCGAGATTGAATGGTGTTTATCGACAAATGTAATTCTTAAGATTTTACCGACAAAAACGAGTTTGGAGTTAAGGGTACCATATTTAAAATAATAATTCAGGGGCTATGATTCATCTCCTGGGTACCTCTAAGTGAAAATTCACCTAAAATTGTCTTAATTCCTCTCCCCAGTGTAGCTTAATTTTCACGCCAACAATAAACGCTCCTCAACGCAGAGTTTCGGTGCGTTTTATTCAGCGGAAGAGAAAACAAAGGGCTTTTGTTTCCATTGTGCTTTAGAATTAGGGCATTTCTTGATACAGTTCCTCCAGAAGTGGAAATTTGTTAGTTAAACATCCTTACCTTGCACTAAATGTAGTGGATGTTTTCCTTTTTCAATGGCGGTCTTTAATCCGCGAACAGCCAGATCTCGGAAGCCTTTAAAGTGACTATGCAAATGAAAGTGAAGGAGGCGTTGTCGAAGTCTTTTGTTTCAATCAAACATCAATGACATCATTATGCATACCACGGTCATGCGATACTAAATTAAAGTGAAAGTTTAGAGACAAACACAATTCTAGGAAACGAGCCGTGGTAAACCGTATCAGCTCGATTGGTGAGAATGAAACGATCTCCAAACAATTTGAAACGCAGTCTAGATACATCAAGGAAGCCCGCTTGGAATCCGGTGCGAAGCGGAAGCAAAGTCAACGGTACTGAAAAATGGACGCCCCAAGGGAAATTCCCTGGTGGAGCTTATTCCCAGAAATTGAGTGATAAATTAATTCCCTATTGGGGATATCAAATTTCGCGAGATTGAATGGTGTTTATCGACAAATGTAATTCTTAAGATTTTACCGACAAAAACGAGTTTGGAGTTAAGGGTACCATATTTAAAATAATAATTCAGGGGCTATGATTCATCTCCTGGGTACCTCTAAGTGAAAATTCGCCTAAAATTGTCTTAATTCCTCTCCCCAGTGTAGCTTAATTTCACGCCAACAATAAACGCTCCTCAACGCAGAGTCTCGGTACGTTTTATTTAGCGGAAGAGAAAAAAAGGGCTTTTGTTTCCATTGTGCTTTAGAATTAGGGCATTTCTTGATACAGTTCCTCCAGAAGTGGAAATTTGTTAGTTAAACATCCTTACCTTGCACTAAATGTAGTGGATGTTTTCCTTTTTCAATGGCGGTCTTTAATCCGCGAACAGCCAGATTTCCGAAGCCTTTAAAGCGAATATGAAAATGAAAGTAAAGGAGGCATTGTCGAAGTCTTTTGTTTCAATCAAACATCAATGACATCATTATGCATACCAAGGTCACGCGATACTAAATTAAAGTGAAAGTTTAGAGACAAACACAATTCTACGAAACGAGGCGTGGTAAACCGTATCAGCTCGATTGGTGAGAATGAAACGATCTCCAAACAATTTGAAATGCAGTCTAGATACATCAAGAGAGCCCACTTGGAATCCGGTGCGAAGCGGAAGCAAACTCAACGGTACTTAAAAGTGGACGCCCGAGAGGAAATTCTCTGGTGGAGCTCATTCCCAGAAATGGAGTGATAAATTAACTCGCTATTGGGGATATCAAATTTCGCTAGATCGACTAGTGTTTATCGACAAATGTAATTCTTAAGATTTTACCGACAAAAACGAGTTTGGAGTTAAGGGTGCCATATTCAAAATAATAATACAGGAGCTATGATTCATCTCCTGGGTACCTCTAAGTGAAAATTCACCTAAAATTGTCTTAATTCCTCTCCCCAGTGTACCTTAATTTTCACGCCAACAATAAACGCTCCTCAACGCAGAGTCTCGGTGCGTTTTCTTCAGCGGAAGAGAAAACAAAGGGCTTTTGTTTCCATTGTGCTGTAGAATTAGGGCATTTCTTGATACAGTTCCTCCAGAAGTGGAAATTTGTTAGTTAAACATCCTTACCTTGCACTAAATGTAGTGGATGTTTTCCTTTTTCAATGGCGGTCTTTAATCCGCGAACAGCCAGATCTCGGAAGCCTTTAAAGCGACTATGAAAATGAAAGTGAAGGAGGCGTTGTCGAAGTCTTTTGTTTCACTTAAACATCAATGACCATGGTTATGCGTATCACGAGTCACGCGATACTAAATTACTGTGAAATTTTAGAGAGAAATACAATTCTAGCAAACGAGCCCGTGGTAACCCGTATCAGCTCGATTGGTGAGAATGAAATGATCTCCAAACAATTTGAAACGCAGTCTAGATACATCAAGGAAGCCCGCTTGGAATCCGGTGCGAAGCGGAAGCAAAGTCAACGGTACTGAAAAATGGACGCCCCAAGGGAAATTCCCTGGTGGAGCTTATTCCCAGAAATTGAGTGATAAATTAATTCCCTATTGGGGATATCAAATTTCGCGAGATTGAATGGTGTTTATCGACAAATGTAATTCTTAAGATTTTACCGAGAAAAACGAGTTTGGAGTTAAGGGTGAGATATTTAAAATTATAATTCAGGTGCTATGATTCATCTCGTGGTTACCTGTAATTGATAATTCACCTAAAATTGTCTTAATTCCTTTCCCCAGTGTAGCTTTATTTTCACGCCAACAATAAACGCTCCTCAACGCAGAGTCTCGGTGCGTTTTATTCAGCGGAAGAGAAAACAAAGGGCTTTTGTTTCCATTGTGCTGTAGAATTAGGGCATTTCTTGATACAGTTCCTCCAGAAGTGGAAATTTGTTAGTTAAACATCCTTACCTTGCACTAAATGTAGTGGATGTTTTCCTTTTTCAATGGCGGTCTTTAATCCGCAAACAGCCAGATCTCGGAAGCCTTTAAAGCGAATATGAAAATGAAAGTAAAGGAGGCATTGTCGAAGTCTTTTGTTTCAATCAAACATCAATGACATCATTATGCATACCAAGGTCACGCGATACTAAATTAAAGTGAAAGTTTAGAGACAAACACAATTCTACGAAACGAGGCGTGGTAAACCGTATCAGCTCGATTGGTGAGAATGAAACGATCTCCAAACAATTTGAAATGCAGTCTAGATACATCAAGAGAGCCCGCTTGGAATCCGGTGCGAAGCGGAAGCAAAGTCAACGGTACTGAAAAATGGACGCCCCAAGGGAAATTCCCTGGTGGAGCTTATTCCCAGAAATTGAGTGATAAATTAATTCCCTATTGGGGATATCAAATTTCGCGAGATTAAATGGTGTTTATCGACAAATGTAATTCTTAAGATTTTACCGACAAAAACGAGTTTGGAGTTAAGGTCGCCATATTCAAAATAATAATTCAGGGGCTATGATTCATCTCCTGGGTAACTCTAAGTGAAAATTCACCTAAAATTGTCTTAATTCCTCTCCCCAGTGTAGCTTAATTTTCACGCCAACAATAAACGCTCCTCAACGCAGAGTTTCGGTGCGTTTTATTCAGCGGAAGAGAAAACAAAGGGCTTTTGTTTCCATTGTGCTGTAGAATTAGGGCATTTCTTGATACAGTTCCTCCAGAAGTGGAAATTTGTTAGTTAAACATCCTTACCTTGCGCTAAATGTAGTGGATGTTTTTCTTTTTCAATGGCGGTCTTTAATCTGCGAACAGCCAGATCTCGGAAGCCTTTAAAGCGACTATGAAAATGAAAGTGAAGGAGGCGTTGTCAAAGTATTTTGTTTCAATCAAACATCAATGACATCATTATGCATACCACGGTCATGCGATACTAAATTAAAGTGAAAGTTTAGAGACAAACACAATTCTAGGAAACGAGCCGTGGTAAACCGTATCAGCTCGATTGGTGAGAATGAAACGATCTCCAAACAATTTGAAACGCAGTCTAGATACATCAAGGAAGCCCGCTTGGAATCCGGTGCGAAGCGGAAGCAAAGTCAACGGTACTGAAAAATGGACGCCCCAAGGGAAATTCCCTGGTGGAGCTTATTCCCAGAAATTGAGTGATAAATTAATTCCCTATTGGGGATATCAAATTTCGCGAGATTGAATGGTGTTTATCGACAAATGTAATTCTTAAGATTTTACCGACAAAAACGAGTTTGGAGTTAAGGGTGCCATATTCAAAATAATAATTCAGGAGCTATGATTCATCTCCTGGGTACCTCTAAGTGAAAATTCACCTAAAATTGTCTTAATTCCTTTCCCCAGTGTACCTTAATTTTCACGCCAACAATAAACGCTCCTCAACGCAGAGTTTTGGTGCGTTTTATTCAGCGGAAGAGAAAACAAAGAGCTTTTGTTTCCATTGTGCTGTAGAATTAGGGCATTTCTTGATACAGTTCCTCCAGAAGTGGAAATTTGTTAGTTAAACATCCTTACCTTGCACTAAATGTAGTGGATGTTTTCCTTTTTCAATGGCGGTCTTTAATCCGCGAACAGGCAGACCTGGGAAGCCTTTAAAGCGACTATGAAAATGAAAGTGAAGGAGGCGTTGTCGAAGTCTTTTGTTTCAATCAAACATCAATGACATCATTATGCATACCACGGTCATGCGATACTAAATTACTGTGCAAGTTTAGAGAGAAATACAATTCTAGAAAACGAGCCCGTGGTAAACCGTATCAGCTCGATTGGTGAGGATGAAACGATCTCCAAACAATTTGAAACGCATGAAGGGGTAGTTTCTAAAGAAACTGTGGTGCTGCGTCGGTGGGGAAGTAGTATACAAAAATTTGGTTTTATCAACGGAGTTGATAATGTAAATTGGCCACCGTACAGAGATTCTAAAAGCTGACGTTTCGAGCGTTAGCCCTTCGTCAGAGCGAATCGAGGTATTATGGGTTACGTGTAGTTTTTATAGTGGAGTAGGAGCTACGCTATTGGTGGTAACATGGCAACGTGAAAAAAAGGAATATATTAGTTAAATGAAAAGCGTTCGTTAATACCGTGAGGATTAAGGGTGCCGATTTGAAAGATGAATTTTTGTTCCAGATTCTTGCGGCTTTCCGTCGTACCTAGATGTAGGGAAAGGCCGCAGATAGCCATGTGTTTTTTGGAGTGGTTAGGCAGATTGAAATGGCGAGCGACTGGCTTGGATGCATCCTTGTCATTCTTCTCAACATCGCGAAGGTGTTCGCGGAATCGGTCACCTAGTCGTCTACCTGTCTCACCAATGTATAATTTATTGCATAACGTGCAGGTTATGCAATAAATGACATTTGCGGAGGTACATGTGAAACGATCGGTGATCTTAACAGATCGCTTAGGTCCCGATATCTTGCTAGTGTTAACAATGAAAAGACAAGTTTTGCATCGTGAGCGCGCGCATTTGAAAGTGCCGGGTTGCTCGTTAGTTTTGAGCGCGCTTCTAACTAAAAAGTTGCCTACGTTTTTGTCGCGTTTGAATGAAATAAGTGGAGGTTGCGAAAAGATTCTACCAGTCTCGGGATCATTTTGGAGTAATTTAAAATTGCTAAGAATGATGCTTTTGACTGCGTGATTATGAGGATGGAAAGTGAGGGTGAATGGAATTCTGTCATTCTTATCCTTTTGTGACGTCTGTAGTGATGACTGTCGATCAAATTGTTGGGCGCGATGATGGCCCGCTTTGACCACAGAGACAGGATAGCCACGTTTTTCGAAGAACTGGCACATCTCCTCTGATTTGCTGGAAAAATCGGAGTCATCACTACATAGACGTCGAAGTCTAAGAAATTGAGAATAAGGGATGGAGTTCTTGACATGTGATGGATGTGACGATGAATACAACAAATAACTGTGTGAATCAGTAGGTTTGTAGTGCACACTAGTACATAGCACGTTGCCTCTAATAGAAACTTTGATATCTAGAAGAAACTCACCAAGGAGCTACGCCAGGAAATCGTAAGTTATCTTTTTCCTTTTCCCACACTTAGCAGTAACTTAGCTTTCTGTCTTCCCTTGATTATCACTGTTACTAGGCTGTGTGCTTTTGTTTTTTGTCATCAGGTAGTGGAATGGCATGTGGTGTGCATACAAAATGTCCAGATGACTTGAAGCCATTTGTGTGGCTTATGAGAGTTTAAGATCTATTGTTGTTCTTATGGTATACATGTAAATGTTATAAAGTCATCCAGTAGACTGATAATCAGTACTACTTTGCTAAAGTTAGAGAAAAATACATGGGAATATTCAATGATTAGAAGAGACAAATGGTATTGCGTCTACTTGTTTATGAGCGATTACATATCTGAATTGCTTCTTTGACTTTCATTTGCATCATTTGTTTACAGTTTGCTTGGATTTTTTTGTATAGCGGTCTGTTGTACACACACAGGGGCATAGTTCAAACCAGATCTTAAGGTTCCATGGATATCTAGGAAAGCACTAAGCTCCTTTTAAAAACTGCATGTACTAATGTGTGCTAGTGTAATAAAATGGTCTTCAGTACCAAATATCCAGTTTATACCTGTTCATGTTGTACTATTAAATTAAAATACTGTACCTAAAGTAAGTATGTGTGTGTGAAAGAGTACAACTTCTCTCTGTTGTTGCAATTCTGTGTGATTTTTCTGGTTGGGACATCCATCGACTCGTGTCAGAGTGTATGCAGAGTATCTACTGCTTTGGTGAATGAAATTAGTATTTAAATGCAGGTAAATGTTTGCTCCCTCCCTCCCCGCCCCCCCCCCCCTTATCTCTCTCTCTCTTTCTCTCTCTGAAAAAAATAAAAAATCATTGGTGATATATTACATAGAACCATAATATATTGAGAGAGACTTAGAATTATTTGAGCTTTAACTTTTGTTATAAGACAAGAACGACACAGATGTTGTGTGAGAAAACCCTATTTGGTACCACCCACCGTTTTCCTCTTCTTGGGTCTTTTATATGTGTCCTTAGAGGGGAATATTTTATCTGCATTTCGTGGGCAACTGGTGCACACCACTTTGTACCTGGACGATAGGATGGCATTTTTTTCTCTGTAACTCTGTATAGTCGCTCAGGCATGGGGTACTACTACTCAAAGTTGCCGAATGAGTGGGTAAGGAACACGAACTGATATTGATACTTGTCTTTATTGATGCCAATAAAAACGCGCACCCCGGACCCCCCTAGAAGCGATGGGCTAAAGCCCATCGTGTGGGTCCTCCGGACCCACAACCGTCTACTTTGCAAAAAACTCCGGCTACTTAAAACCTTAAAGAAAACCCTGATTTCAACGGTGAAAGCTGGTCGCAAATTGGCGACTCGTCCAGATATCTTAATCACAAAGGGAAAAGTTTCATTCGTAAATGCGACTTTATTGGTCGCAATTTCGAGTCCTGGTTTACCTTAAGCATGTAAATACATTGGACGGACCTACATGTACACGTAATTATTAGTTCTATAAATTGTTTAAATTTCCGCATAATCCGGTGTAATTACCGCATAATCAACGGATGTTTACGCATAATATGGCCAAAACTTTCCGCATAATCTTTAATTTTTTTCTGCATCCTATCAGAAGCCCTGCATAATTGAGCATAACCTCTTAAAGTTGAATGCCTTCTTGTCTCTGCTGTAGTGGTTAAATCTCACACTGTTTATTTTTGGTTTTGATTTCTTGAAAGGAGGAAACTTCTTCTTTACCCAAGTTGTAGTGCAGGTATATACCAAAACATGATTGTACGATTTGACTGTCACACATGTGGTGTGCTTCCAAAAGAACTCATTTTTAAGAACAGGATTATCCACAAGTTACTTATGCCAGTCTGAGGAGTGATGTCTGGAAGTGGGCATTAGCAAGATTATGTAGAAATGATAGAAGATCTTTCTAAAGACACCATATTTTGTCTTTAAATACTTGTATCACTAACTAACTCAGCGAAGCCCATTGTTTCTCACTGGAAAGCAAATCAGCAGGCTAAATTGAAACTCTTTCCAGAGTTACTCAGTTTATAGATGACTTTCTTGTTGCTATAGTGATCTAATATTACAAGTCATAATGATAGCAACTTGTAAGGAAAGATTCTGTGAAAAAGTGTTGAACAGTCAATCCTTGAAACTGGATTGAGGCACCTTCAGAAGACGGGTAACAAAACGAGAGCAGAAAACACAGTTCTGGAGGGGGAGGAGGGGTGGGGTGTGGGTTGGTTTAGGCACATGTAAAAGCATAAAGGGTAAGGCCATTTGAAATGCAGTTTCATGTATTCTCTTGGAGAGCCCCCACCCCCCCCCCCCCCCCCCCTAATAAAGAAGTCCTACGCAATAATAGCTTTTAAAAAAGTTAGCATATCCTTCTCTCAAGTATTGTAGTAGTAGTAGTAGTAGTAGTAGTAGTAGTAGTAGTAGTAGCATAGTAGTAGTAGTAGTAGTAGTAGTAGTAGTAGTAGTAGTAGTAGTAGTAGTAGTAGTAGTAGTAGTAGTAGTAGTAGTAGTAGTAGTAGTAGTAGTAGTAGTAGTAGTACCTTGCATACGGCGAGAGCTACTGAAATTTAAACTGACCAATCAGAATTCAGCGAGCGGGAAAAACTGTGCTATCCGACGTCACGACAATTGTTTACATTCTGATTGGTTATGATCGGTGGACATTCGCTTCAGCCTTCTCTTGTGACTCTCTTGACCGTCGCTTCTTTGAACTCAGCGAGACAGAAATCACCCATTGTTCTGTCAATGGTGGTCTTATCGGGTTGGAACTTAATAGGGAGGGGAACAATTTTTCGTTCAAACAACGAACAATCCTGTGGGGTGTTCCACGTGCTTGGCGAGTCTTGCACGACCATCGTCTATCACATCTGGAGTGGAGTTTTCTTTCAATGATTACAACTTGCGATCGTTCTGCAAACATCCAAGTAGCATGCAGCACTTTTTTCAGTGACTCGAGGATCCTGTTTTGTTGTTTCAAAGGGAGTTGTGCGTTCTTGAGCAGTTTGTTCTTCAGTGCTTGTATTTTTTCGTTTGTTCCTGGTGGCGCAAAGTAACTTTGATGATTTGAAAGGACTTCCTTAATTGAATTAGCACGTAATTAGCGATTTTATATTAAAGAACCAACAAGTGAATGGTACAAAAAATTAGGAGAAACTGTTGGTTGAATAGACAATTTGTAGACATAAATATCTACCCAGTTTAAGTACTAAGCTCAACAAGTTGTTTGGCTCCACGAGTTTCAGTTTCCGGCCAGGTATAGTGTTGAATAGCTCCTTGAACACCTGGTTGCTTGAGAAGAAACTTGATGTGTTTCTTCTCTACATTGATGAATGCAGCCACTAACTGTCCATTGTGGATAAACTCCAGACCAACTCGTCTTTCAATTTGTTCTTTGTTCTTCGCAGGACATCAACAATGGTGTCCCTTGTAAAATGTTAGTTTCAAGGGTTTGTTAAAGTTATTTCCCATTTCATTGCTAGGGCACTGTGGTTGCCAGATTCACTTTCAAACTTATCATGGAAACATAAATCAATACCAGTGAATAGAAAATGAAAAGTCAGTCCCTTGAATTGTTGATAGAAAATTAATTTAAATGCATATTGAAACATCAGTTGCGGAATATTTTTTTCATTCCACTTTGTGAACCTAACATACATTGTTGCAGTTTGTTTATTGCTTGGTCATTCGATGTCTTGATCACATCAAGTTATTTAATTTTTAGGTATTCTGTCAGACCTCCATAAAGACACTATCTTTATCTAAAAATTCAACTGGTTGCTTTTTGGAGCCCTTTTGTGGCATATTTAAATAGGCAGGAAATGTTCCACATTTTATGGCAAATAGTTCTGCATATTTTTAAGGAATATTGCAGCCAAATCTAATTGAATATGAGACTAAAATAGGTTGTTTGACTTTCTGTGAATTTAAAGACTATTAAATTGTTTTTGCTTGTTTTAAAAGGCTTAACGTTGGCACTCAAAAATTTTCCTATTCTGAAAAGATTACCTTGAGAGAATTGGATTGAAGCCAGTTTTTTCTTCTAGTTTCTTTCCCCAGTGCCCTCTGAGAATGGAATCGATATGGTTTTGCCTAATGTTGAAAGATGAAACAATGCCTAAACCAGCGGCAAGGAATACTTTATGGTGCTTTTTTACAAACATGGGCATGAGGGTGCTCATAAGCATCTGAGCATTGTTTCGCATGCTAAAGTGCTTTTATAAATAATTTATTTCTCTAAGAGAGTCTTCGAAAATTGTTGGAATCGCTTGTTTGACCTGTTGGATGAGAGGGGCAGAACATTTGATGAGGCCCTCCTGAGGGGAGGGGTCCTTGTTCCCTTTAAATATTTGCTTGTGTTTCCTTGTTCCCCAAATTACTTTCAAACTTGCTCCCAGCTTTTTGATCCCTAAAATTTAAATTGGTTTTCTTCCCTTGTTCCCTAAAACATTTTGATATTGTTCCTCTGTTTCCCAGTCAAATTAGCCATGTTCTCTTCTTCCCCAAAACCCCTGGGAGTGCCTCTTTGATGTTGATTCTCTTATTGGCCTAACAGCAATTCACTGTAGAATTGCAAGACACAGCAAGTTCTTATTTGGGAGTGAGGGAAAATGTTTGAATAAATTCTCGCACAGTACAAGAAACACAATTTTGATTGCCCCTTCTTGCTCTTTTCGGACATGAATCAGCTTCTTTGCACCTTTCTGGCGACCTGAAGGAGGGCAAGCTCTAGAAGCTCTTCCTTAGTGAGCCTTCCACTGAAAAACTCTCCAAGTCTGGCTTTCCGGTGTTAATGGCCGAGGTTTTTGTGCAAGATTCATCAGCGGCTTCCTTGCAGCTTGTAAAGAGTGTCCCTTCGGGCAATGGTTAGTAAAAGTTTTGTAGTGCTTACATAAATTTTTGGTACTTGAAAATGTATGTTTACACGAAACATATGTCAGCTTGACAATTTTTCTTTCCGATAATCCATTTTAAATTCACGTGAGTGCTATTAATAAAAGGCCAGAAATCCATTTATTAAAAACATTTTGTGGCAATTTTCTTGTCAACAAACTTGGGTTGTCGGCGAGCAGAATTCGAACTTAAGCTGTTTTGCTTTGGCTGTCATTTGTGCTTTTTCTAACTGTTTTAAGACAAATTCAGGCTGGTATTTTTGAATCAAGTGTAAGAAGACGGCAAAACCGTATTGATAATGTATTTAGTTGTGGAAACTTCCCGAATAAAGACTTTGGTCTTCCTTTCGACGGGGCACATCAACATTAATGTCATTTACGTCCACCCGAAATGCACTGTTTCCGGTGAAGGTAAATGATTGACAGGATAGCACAGTTTTGACTGCCGCGCGCACTGCGGGCGCGGGTTCTGTATGCAAGGTAGTAGTAGTGGTAGTGGTAGTGGTAGTTGCGTTCCCCCTAATCACCCATATTATTTTTACCAAAGTATTTCTTATTGTTTAAACGTTGGTTGCCCAGGTATGAAGTAGTTAAGTTTTTAGCAAGGGGCCAGCACTTAAAAAC
The DNA here is from genome assembly GCF_036669925.1 of Montipora capricornis. Classification (NCBI taxonomy): domain Eukaryota; kingdom Metazoa; phylum Cnidaria; class Anthozoa; order Scleractinia; family Acroporidae; genus Montipora; species Montipora capricornis. The sequence goes on along the minus strand of NC_090888.1, from coordinate 17,035,853 downwards.
GAATCTGGCATTTATGAAGAGGTTGCCATTCCCTGGCCCATTCTCGACATTCTCGACTCCCTTCTCTATTCGCATTGTTTTTCTCCTCAACGCCTTTAATGTGTCCTGTAATTTCTTTTTATATGTTTGTTAAGAACACAGAATAGCTCTGGCTCAAGGTTCATCCACCCAATGCAGCTGGGCTAGCGTCAACACCACACTTAATTAATTATGGCATCAGCCCCATGGCAGCAACCTCACGAATTTGGCCCCAGCAAAGTTCAAGTCACCATTTTGGCTTCTGATTGGGCATCCAGTAAAGGCCGACTTTCCACAATCAATAGAGAGTTGGCCATACAGCTGGCCAAATTCCCTGAAGTCCAAATCACATACTTTTTACCGACCTGCTCCTATGAAGATAAGAATGAAGCCCACCGTCATGGTATAACGATTCTCGAGGCAACACGACTAACTGGATATGATGAACTGGAATGGCTCATCTTTCCACCAGAGCATTTGCAAATTGACGTTATTGTTGGTCATGGAGTGAAACTTGGTCGCCAAGCACAAGTTATCCGCAGTTCTCACAAATGTCAGTGGGTTCAAGTAGTACACACTGACCCAGAGGAACTAGGCATGTTCAAATCTTACAAGAATCCAATCTCAAGGGGCGAGGAAAAGCCCAATGTTGTAGTAGAGCTGTGCAAAATGGCTGATTTCGTTGTAGGAGTGGGTCCCAAACAAGCACGGGCCTTTCGCGCATATCTCCGCAGTTGTAATAGAGATCATGATGTTTTCGAGTTCACTCCTGGTATTTTTGATGAATTTGTCAGTATTCAACAACTTTATGAGGAACAAAAACATTTCACAGTTCTGGTGTTCGGTCGCGGAGATGCTGCAGACTTTGAGTTAAAAGGATTTGACGTTGTAGCAAGATCTGTTGCGGCATTACCTGACATTCGTCTAGTGTTTGTAGCAGCACCCGATGGAAAACATGAAGAGATCGCAAATCGATTGTTTAAATGCGGTATTCCTAAAAATCGCCTGAGTGTAAGAGGCTATGTCAAAACCCGAGAAGCTTTGAAGGGATTATTCTCTGAGGTGGATCTTGTACTCTTGCCCTCCAGAAGAAAAGGGTTTGGTTTGGTAGGTCTGGAGGCTCTGTCAGCTGGGCTACCTGTGATCGTCAGCAAGAACTCTGGATTTGGAGAAGCCCTGTGCAATGTACCATTTGGTTCTTCATTCGTCATTGACTCTGAGGATCCCAATGTGTGGACAGCAGCTATCAAAGACATCTGGAACAAAAACAGACAAACAAGGCTTGAGCAGGCTATGGTTTTGCGTGACTCCTATGAAACGAAATATAGCTGGTCTGAGCAGTGCAAAGATCTTCTCAAAAATATAATCAACTCAGTTAATGGTATGAATTAACAATGTATTTCAATCCCTTTCATACAAAAATCGTTTCAAATCTAATTCTAGAAACTTCGTTAACCGCTTTTCTATCAGATAGACATCAACTGCGAATGGCAGCTTCTTTAGCTCAAAATTTGATGGAAAAAGAAGCCAAAACTCTAATTCACTGAGACTGAACCCTTACAACGCTGAGTAGAAAACTAGAATCAGGGGCGCAGCCAGGATTTTTCAAAGGGGGGTCACACTGTGTCAAACAGAGGGTACCCACCAGATTGTGGCGTTTTCGCCACCGGAATATTGTAGGTTGTTTGCTTTAAAAAAAGACTTACAAGGGAGAGGGGGGCACCCCATGACCCCTCCCCCTGTCTACGCCCTTAAAAGTACACGCTAAGTTAGTATCATATCTTGATAGTTAGCTCGAACTGAAAGTGTAATATTACTTTTTTTTCCTTGTGAGCGATTCACGTGTTGTTCGCCTTCATTTGTTTCGCCAGATGCTTCCTGCGAGCGCCAGATGCCGTCAGAAGCACAAGGCAAAAAAAAAGGTAAAATCATTAGGACTCGTTACAAGTGCAAGTCGGCTGTTGGAAGGACAATTTTCCAAGAGAGCCTGTTTAGTCACGTGACAAGGTGAATTGGTTTCTGTAACTGGATCGAAGTGAACAAAAGATACTACGTTGTGTTCGCGTAGAAAAAGAAGATTTCAATTCCCGGGTATTAGTTGACAGCGCTTTCTTTATTTGTTTGATATGCCTACGCACTTTGTACACTTGAAGACAGTGATAATCACTGATCAATGTGGGGACCACCATAAACATATTCCCTAAATTTAAATTATGGTAACCATTCAAAATAATAAATGTAATTATCGACCCCAGTAGCTCTTTGAATTATTTGGTTTGAAGAGCTGGAATGACTCAGCTTTCCACCAGAGCATTTGCAAATTGACGTTATTGTTGGTCATGGAGTGAAACTTGGTTGCCAAGCACAAGTTATCCGCGATTCTCACAAATGTCAGTGGGTTCAAGTAGTACACACTGACCCAGAGGAACTAGGCATGTTCAAATCTTACGAGAATCCAATCTCAAGGGGCGAGGAAAAGCACAATGTTGAAGTAGAGCTGTGCAAAATGGCTAATTTCGTTGTAGGAGTGGGTCCCAAGCAGGCACGGGCCATTCGCGCATATCTCCGCAGTTGTAATAAAGATCAAGATGTTTTCGAGTTCATTCCTGGTATTATTGATGAATTTGTCAGTATTCAACAACTTTATGAGGAACAAAAACATTTCACAGTTCTGGTGTTCGGTCGCGGAGATGCTGCAGACTTTGAGTTAAAAGGATTTGACGTTGCAGCAAGATCTGTTGCGGCATTACCTGACACTCGTCTAGTGTTTGTAGGAGCACCCGATGGAAAACATGAAGAGATCGCAAATCGATTGTTTGAATGCGGTATTCCTAAAAATCGCCTTAGGATGAGAGGCTATATCAGAAACCGAGAAGCTTTGAAGCGATTAATCTCTGAGGTGGATCTTGTACTCATGCCCTCTAGAACAGAAGGATTTGGTTTGACAGGTCTGGAGGCTGTTTCAGCTGGGCTACCTGTGATCGTCAGCAAGAACTCTGGATTTGGAGAAGCCCTGGGCAATGTACCGTTTGGTCCTTCATTTGTTATTGACTCAGATTATCCCAATGTGTGGACAGTAGCTATCAAGGCCATCTGGAACATGGACAGGCAGAGAAGGCTTAATGAGGCTAAGGCTTTGCATTACTTTTATGGAACGAAATATTGCTGGTCTGAGCAGTGCAGATATCTTCTCAAAAAGATGATCACCTTAGTTAATGGTATGAATGAAAAATGTATTTCAATCCCTTTCATATAACCAGATAATAATTTATTTATTTATCTATCAACTTTACAACTTTACAACAAATGATGGAAAGTTGAGGGCGTGATCTACAGGACACGAAGTCCCATATAAAGACCAGCCTCACAATGACAAGCAATTAAAAAAACAGAAAAAAAATACCTGACAAAAAACAAATGCTAGAAACACGCTCGCGCACACGCACACACAAAAACTGATGAAGCATTAAAACACTAAGAACAGCAATTTATATTATACGAGCGGCATTTAGAACAAAATGTCTTCCAAGTTCGCATACGGTCGACGTCGAAATCAGAGTTAAGCTTAGAGAAATAGTGCGAGAATAAGTTATGTTTAAAAGACGAAACAGAGGAGATATCACGAATAGAAGAAGGAAGACCATTCCAAAGGGAAACAATACGATTGAAGAAAGATGCTCTAAATAAAGAGGTACGACAAAAATTAGGAAGAGGTATATTGGCCTGACTTGAACGAGTACGTGATGAGCGTTGAGACGAGAAGGTTAAATACTGAGAAATGTCAACGTCAAAATTGCCCTGTTTGCATTTAAAAAAGAAGAGAAGGTCCTTGAGTTCAAGCCAGTAAGAGATAGGAAGAAGATCAAGCTTTATAAGGCGAAGGCGATAAGGTAGTTCATAGTCACGCAGAATGAATTTTGTGGGCCTTCTTTGAACTCCCTCTAGAAGGGCAAGGTCGCGTTCCAAGCTTTGTGGTGCCCAAACCTCGCTGGCGTAGGAAAGGTGAGATCTAACAAGCGCAATATAAAGTAGCCGCCTACTGCGAACATCCGTAATCTGGGCACAGTTCCTACGAAGGAATCCCAGCAAGCGGTTTGCCTTAGATGTATAGTGGGCAATATGGACGGACCACTTAAGATTGTTACTAACGAAGGAAGGAAGTGTCCGTTTGTGTCAGGATTGAAGACAGATGCGAAATAGGTAATGGTAATGGTGCTACGTATCACCTATAGTGAGGCAGTTACACAGCAAAATTATAGTTTAAATTAAAAAAAAGGATTCCTGGTCACTTGCATGTATATGGAAGAAAAGGAAAAAGCTGGGGGAAAAAATTTGCAACCAGGTATCTTCAGAAATCTCATGGTGCACCTGGTAATCTGTTTTTGGTTTACTGTTATTTCCATTTTTGGTTAATCTGCGTCGCAGTTTTGGTCACGCCAGTCTGTCTGTGGTTTTGGTGTTGGTCTCTCTCCAGGGCTGCCGTTTGTTGTTCCTTCCTTTTTCCTTTCTTGACTCGGCACGAGGGGGTCTGGTAGAGGTCCGGCACTGGACTAGGAACCTCCTTGCTCGGTTGCGCTCTACCCCTGAAGATTGGCAGCCATTTACTGTACGAGCCTAATGATGTCATAGCCAGCTTTTCTTTCCTTCGGGATGTTTGCATTTGCCTCATGGAAGCTGCGTTTCAATTTGCATGGGATTTCTTTAGTTTTTCCTTATGTTTTTAGAACAAAGATTTTAAAGTTTTTTCATATTTAGTATTCTTATTTTTAAGAACGAATAATTTTCATGTTCAAATATGTGTTTATCCCTTCTACTTGATTTAGTTTCTTGTACATGTACTATCCGGCTGTTTCTGAAATTAAAGGTTTTATTTCACACACAGTTTGCTTTGCTTTGAAACCCCATTGTCAGGTTGACAGTTTGTTTTGTGAATTTCTTTTCCTCATTTTACAGACTGACCCTAATTTTTGGCTATTATTTTCCCTCAACTCACTATCCACACACACAGACAGTATTAATTTTCCCCCGGCTACCTGCTAGTTAGTGAATGTTTTAGTTAGTGGAGAGAAACCCCTTCTTGCAAGGAAGATTCTACTGTCAACACCAATTAGGAAAGCCACAAAGGTTGCTAGTGTAACAGCTGCCTCATGTATTTCTATTAAGTAACCAGTTATTATACTGTAGGCCCTTGGAGTATACCTAAGTCGTCATCGATGAATACACATTTCTTCAGTTTTTTGTCCTTTTACAGAGTCATCTGTTCCACTAGAAATTCTAGCCCGGGGCCCAAAGGCTGTGTATGCTTATCAGAGTGCCATGCAAACTGGGAAGGTCAAAGTTTATCGTGGGCGCATCATGCTTCTCGGACAGGACCGTGCAGGCAAAACCAGCCTGAAGAAATCTCTTCTTGGTTTGCCTTTTGACCCTTGGCAAGAGAGTACTGTTGGAGTTGAAGTTGATCCATCGACATGTGAAATTGAAGTGGATCAAGTCATAAACTGGACTCCGAGTGAACGAAAGAAACTCGAGGAATCCGAGTTTGAGGAAGAAATAGCAAGACTAATTGCTAAAGATTTGGTCCAAACTGAAGCAGACAAGAAAAATGAGACTGCTGCGGAGTCACAATTTGAGCAGGTCCAGGTATGATAGACGTGTAATTACCTAATCGAGTGAGACCTTCCGTAAGTGCTTAAGTTTATTGCGCACAAGAATATGTACTGGTGATGGTGTTAAAAAGAAATAATAATAATAATAATAATAATAATAATAATAATAATAATAATAATAATAATAATAATAATAATAATAATAATAATAATCACTGGCTTCATGGGGACATGTGCACTGAGAGATGTGTGGAAATTTCTTGGCAAAGACTTGTTCCCACAGATCAGCACTACGTGTATCAGTGCCACGATGCGGGCATTAGAAAAGACATTAAAGTTCTTTTCTTTTTAGTCAACTTTTGGAGGGCCATGTGGCACAGTGGTTACAAGACTGGAGTTGTATGCGCATGCTCCAGATTCAAACCAGTAATCAAATGCAGCTTTATAGATTTGTATCTTTTGATGTTGGATCGTGTAGAATATTCTCAGATTTGACTGCAATTGAACGTGATATACCGCAGTTCACAGATTGAGTGCAATAATTATTGGTACGCTTTGTTTCCTTACTGCGCATGCTCTTGAGGCATGGTACATTACATATACCAATTGAAGGGGGAGGGAACAGAAAGTTAGTATGGATACTTTAGGTCTCAGTAGCTGCATACTTTAAGTACTGCCTTAAAAATGAAGGATGTTAAAGTGCTACTATGACCAAAACTCAATTCTACTTCTTCTTTGTATTTCAAAACTATGTTAACTCAACACTAAGTGTCCGATTTTTAAGCCTTCATTTCAAAAAGACACCTGTTTATCTTGACTGAAATCTTCTGAATCAATGGTCCGCCATTACTAACTTTAAAATCTTGGGAGAGCTGGATCGAGGATAAGATGACGTCAAAGACTCACAAGTTTAAACATGCAATGCGTGTGCACGTGCCTAAATTAATATGCAGCACAGGAGTTTCGGGCTCTCACACTTAAACTCGTGTTTTGGATGTCTAATAAGCTGCGTTTACATGCTGCAATCTTAAGCGAGTGAGTCTTTGACGTCACTTTATCCTCGATCCAACCCTTTGAGGTGCAATCGGTCAGTCTTCAACGTGAATAATGGAGGACCGTGAAATTCTAAACTTGTACTCAAAGAAAACAGCCTTTGGATATAATTGGAAACACAAAATTTTCCCAGTTATGTGTCAAGCAAACACGCACTCAAAATCTGAAGGAAAAAGGGAAATGAATGTTTTGATCATAGTAGCAATTTGATGACTTTTCTTACAGCGAAAAGGAACTAGTTTTCAAGGTGAGGACAGTCTCAATTGATTTGTCTGACCACCAGCCTCTTTCACAATGAACTATCTAAATCACCACTTTCCTTTCCGGCAGAAGAGCAGCCTTGAAGAGGAGGTTGAGGACCAAGAAAACCTGGAGCTGCCGTCAAATGAGCCTGAATTATGGTCTTATATGGACCAAAACAGCGAGATGACAGAGGAGGTGGGAAAATCCAAGGATGAAGCGCTAGTAGAGAAAAGCAATGAAATAGAGTTAATTATCGATACTGCGACCTTGCCAAATAATATTGCTAACCGAGTTGTACGTTACTTGCAAGATCTCCGACTGGAAGATGAAATCAAAACAAAAGAAGTGATTTTAACTCTGTGGGATTTTGCCGGCCAACATCTTTATTATGCTGCACATTCCGTGTTTCTTTCCCAGCGAGCAGTTTACGTCTTGGTGTATAATCTCAATAAAGACTTATTGGAGGAAGCAAAGCCCTGTTGCAGACAGGGACTTAATGATATTTTGTTGGACAATTTTAACAATGAAAGCAATTTAGATAATTTGTTGTCATGGATGGTTTCGGTGCACTGTATTCGATCAGTTGCTGTTGATGCTCACAAAAACCTCGCAAATGAAAGAAAGAAGTTGCCGTATCTCCGACCCCCAGTGATTATCGTTGGAACACATGCCGATCAGCCTTTTGAGGACGTGAAGACCACGGAAAAGCGCATCAAGAAGATAATTTCAGAGCAGGAGTATGGGGGGCATGTCATAGCACCATTCTTTGCTGTTAATAACAAAGCTGAGAACGATGAAGCCGTCCAAACGTTGCGGCAGAGAATCATGGAAGTGTTAGAAAATGAGCCATACATGGGTGAAGAGGTGCCGCTTAGGTACGGTGGCCGTCAATCTTTAAGTTTTTTCCTTGATTTTTGCTTATCTTAGAATAGGGAATAAAAAGCTCTATTGGCATTAAAAAGTTGCTCTCTTTTTTCTTCAGATTTCGAAAGTGTTTCTATCGTTCGCCGAGACAGTTTTAAGGTTGAGTGTGATTTCCAGTCAGACTTTTTACCATGTGGCCATTTTTTTGTTTTACTTTGCAACCACTACTTCTCTTCTTCTCTAGTTCAAAACTGACCTAGCTTAAAAAAGCTGAAAAGAGCTAGATCAAGAAAAAAGGACGTCAGTCAACCTGTAGTTATGGAGTGCGCGTAGTGTAGTGGTTGTTGCTCCCGGATTGCATCTCAGTGCTTCGGGTTCGAAACCCAGCTCGTGCGCTCCAACGTTCACTCAGTTTTCAATCCATTCGTGATGGGTAAAATGAGTACCAGTATTACTGGGGATAAGTTGTGTGCGCGTCGGGATTGGAGTGGTGCCTTCCCCTTAAGGTAAGTTAGGTTGGAAGCTAAAGAAAAAGGAGCCTTTAGGTTGCCTTCGACTTCTTAGGCCTCTTGTCTTTTCGTTTCCCCAACTGACAAGAATGAGGACTATTGGAGACAAAGCGGACCATTACTGGCTGTTCAAAACGAAAAACACCTTTCAATAATTTAACTTCCTTACGTCATTCTTGCGTCTCATAAAATTGTTATTCGCAGGTGGTTCCATTTTGAAAAAGCTGTGGAAGCTCTTGTGGCCAAGTCGATGTACCATGTGAAGCTGGATTGGCTTCTCTCTGTCATTAAACAACTTTGCCATATCGATGACGAGGACGAAACAACAGCGATGCTTAATTTCTATCATGACCTTGGTGTAATTGTGAAGCATAGGCGGACTGTAGTGTTGCAGGCCCAGTGGTTGATCGACTTATTTAAGCAATTAATCACTGTACCGCCTTTTGATGAAGCTGTAAGTGACGTTTTTTATTTAGACATTTCTAATTTATGCCCAAGAGAAGCAAAACAATGTACCAATTTTTTTTGGTTATCGACTTGTAGTTTCTGTTTCCTTTAAGGCCTGACAAGTGCCGTGCTGAGTGAGCAAAACGTCAATACACCACTGAATACGAGGGGAGGGGAGGGCGTGTCGAGTAACTGCCTGACTGACAAGGGAAATTGGAATCAATCTATGAGTTGATAAGAAAATACAGTAAAATATCCAAATTGCAGTTTGTCTTTCCATACTTTTCCGTGGTTGTCGAAGAGTAATGGATTTCAATCATTCTTCTGGCGTTGCCAAAGAAGCGTCCAGTTGTTCAAAGTTGTCTTGCCCGTTAAAGCTTAACTTTCATGTGGCATTTGCATTGTTCTGTGTACTATACTGTCAATCGTTTGGCAACGTATGTTGTGTTCTAGGATGAGAAGAAGATCCTCTGGTCCATTGGAGAATCATGATTTTAGTTTCCTTAAACGCTAACGTTTAATAGGAATATTGCATGGAAGCAAACATGATATTTTGCTTGTTATGTAACCTGCGATCAAGCGCACTTTTCTTTAGAGAGGGCACGAAAAGGTACGCCTGATACAATTTCTGAGCGAGTCACCTGCCGGCCGGCCGAAAACAATAAGAGTCATCTTAGAGCCTCGCTCCGATTGGATACAGAATTGCAAACTGATCAAATTATGGCCGTCGAGGAGGATTTGAATGATGTATAGGCTTTGTTTACAGCTGCTGTTGCTTCGACTTCAGATTTAGTTGCACTTCCTACAGGATTTGGCAATAGTGTAATTTACAGCAGACCCCGAACATTCTGGGAAAAAAATGTCTCCTTCTAGTTCCACGGACTCCAAAACGTTTATAGTTGGAATATATTCGGAAGCAACAAGTCTTAACTGTAGTGAATCCAAAAAGAGCTGAATAGAAGTTAGTGCTGCCACAATCGAGGAATCAGCCGAGCTTAACAGAGAAATGCGACATTGTTTACGGAAGCGCTGAACGATGGTTTAGTGACAGTCTGCTTACAAAACAAGAGGCTAGAGGTAACCTATACTTTGTTCGAAGGATTTTTAGCCGATTTCCTTTGAAGTTCACAGTATTTTAGTGGTTTTTTTCTTTGCAGTATCTTGGTCAATATCCAGTTCAATTCTTTAGTCTAAAGTTCAAAGTCCACATTTAACGATATTGATTCTAATTAAAATTAGTTAACTTTTTGTATGGGATTTACAAATTTTTACTATTGTTTCATAACAACAGCGGGAGAATAATGAAATGCGTAATTAGGCTGGTAAGATGTGTTTTCAGGTCGTAGAGTCATGGTGGGTACCCTGCGAGCAGAGGCCCTTCGATCTTCCTAGATAAGTCGGGAAGAGGAAGGGACCTCTGCCAGCCGGCTCGACTTTCTTTGATTTGCCGCTCATCCAAAGAAATGGATGAGTCAGTCCAGTTTCAACTTGCCAAACCGGTTTTTTTTTATTTGTGCGCATGATCAATCGCCACGCGTCATCAATATTTTTTAAATTTACAACAGCGTGACAATTTTTAAACTGTCTAAATTCCCATGAGAATTTTTCCGTATGTCGGTTACAGAAGCTAGTTTACCAGAATTGAGAAACCTATTAATTTTTTCAGTAAAAATTAAAATGGCAATTTAAAAACTTGAACTATCTTGAGGAAATGATTCCTTGGTTGTCGTGTGTTTGCTAGAGTTGTTCGAAAATATCCGTTACTGTTTGTTTTGGTTTTGTGGTTTTGCAGTTACTAGTCAGGCGTGACTGACTCCCGAATACGTTACGTTTGAATTTTTAACGCATGCTCAACACGAAATGTCGAGCCGGCTGGCAGAGGTCCCTTCCTCTTCCCGACTTATCTAGGAAGATCGAAGGGCCTCTGCTCGCAGGGTACATGGTGGGTTATTGGCTCGAACGAAAGCACAAAAACTCGTCACCCAAACAATTGTCTCTATTTCCCACCCCCCACCCCCCGATATGTCAGGTAGTCTTACGTGGTGTGATGGTCAACGCGATCGCCTCTGAATGAGGAGATGGCCAGTTCGAATTATACTTGAAGTACCTTCTGTGAAAAGTCTGTGCGGAAAACAACTCAATTACGTATGGGGAAATGAGAAAATAAAACGAAAAGAAACGTAGGGCCAGTTATTTAAACAAAGTCTAACTTAGGCCGCGGTTTAAGACAATCAGTGGACCTCCAAATCTGTTTATGAGCGGTATATTTTAAGTAAATAAATTGCTCTCTAGCCTGGAATGCAAACCTTCTTGTTACCATCAGCAGTACACAATACTTTGATATGATTGTTGGCAATATTGAAAATGGCTTAGAACGCGGTTTTGTTAAACATTGTCTAAAATATGTTTTAATAATCGACCCATAGTGTCTAAAGGTGGAGTGAATACTTTGAGCAAAAGTAGTTATGAAAGTCAAGTAGACTACTGCACGACTGATAAAACAACGCGAACAAGTATTTTTCAACAAAATTTCGGCTGGCCAATATCCAGCCTTCATCAGGTTTATTTGGAGATCTAACGAATTTACAGAATATGTTACACATGTTATGAAGTACTTAAAGAAGATTTCAAATGATAACGTAACATGATATAGCTACTGGATAAACAAACCAAAATTACAAAAGAATAAAATGCTGTTAAAACACTGTATACTGAATAATGAGATCGCTAAATTATCCATCAAGTTTGTTTATCCCAAGAGTGACACCAATGTCACGGATAACAAGCATAACGTCGCGATAACGGATAACGTCACGGCGGACAAACGTGACGGATAATTAAAGATCTCGTTATTCAGTAAATACCGTTTCAGCGGCATTTTGTTTTTTGTAATTTTGGTCTGTTTATCCAGTAGCTATATCACATTACGTTATCATTTGAAATCTTCTTTAATCACTTCATAACATGCAAATTCGTTAGATCTCCAAGTAGACTTGATGAAGGCTGGTATTGGCCAGCCGAAATTCAGAAGAGTTAACGTTAATTTTGTTTGGAAGAAGGTTGATCAAAGGAAAGTGTATAAAATAAGCATTTGACATTCAATTACTGTTTGTTGAAAACAAATAGGAATTGTTACGCACAATGTTTTACGAGTCGTAGGATAACCGGATATCGAGTAGAACGAAAACACCAAACTTTCTTTTCGGTCACCCACCTCGTAGCACAGTTCTTCACAGTTAAAACTGCTGTTAGAGGCATTGATTCCAATCACAACGAGTACACATATGCTTTACAAGTTTCTTAAATGTTCTCTTAAAACATTTAATCCTTTTTGTTAACAATATCGGGATTATGTAATTAGCCCGATAGGATGTGTTACCGAGTCATGCGATAAGCGGATATGGCATTGCGTGCAAGGAAAACACAAAAACTTGTTTTCGGTTAATTACGCACACGCACGGTGTTACACTGTGAAATGTTTCGTGCAACTTGTCCCGCCACAATGTCGCCAAAACACTGCGAGACAATTCACAGTGTAAAAGAACCTTTAGTCTGTCGCGTAGTCGTATCACGATTGCTTCTGAATGAGGAGTTAGCGAGTTCGAATCCTCCTTGGGATACGTCTACGAGGCAAAAAAATCTTACACATGCGCAGCCAAATCGTCTTTCCTTGAGTCGCAAAGTAACGGTAATTTGCGGTAAAATCCTATTCGCTCACATTTACAGACTAACTTGACACAAGATAACATCACTCTTGACAGGCGGGCGGCAGACGATTCGTTAAGAAATTGTAGCAGGCGTATCTTTTTGCGCCTTCTCTAAAGAAAAGTACGCCTGATCGCAGGTTACGTATTATGTTGTACTCAATCCTTTATGCCACAGAGACGCAAACTTGTGCATGTTCTTTGTCTTTTTATGACCCATCTCATGGTAATTGACGTTTCTCTCATACTTAGGTTCCTAAGTACCGGAAGTATTGGAAAGAACTCCAAGATACTGGCATTCTAAAGCCAGATCTTGTCGATCATGTTTTTTCCGATTTTATTAAGAAAGGCCTACGAAAGCAGGATATCCTTGAAATGATGGAGCTGTATGGATTAATCGCCAAATTTTCCTCAGGAATGTCGACTTCAGAAAACGAAGAAGAGCAAACCTACTTCGTACCAACACAGTTAACATTATCACCATCGGAGCTTTGCGAGATCAAGCCGTCCGAACGGGACCCATGTCCACTCTTTCTGGATTTTCTCGATGGTTTTGTACCTCATGGGCTCTTCCCACAGTTTGTGTCAAGATGCATCAGTTGGTGCTCCGAAAATGGGTTCAAGGAAACTCCTAAACTCTTTAATAATGGGGCCAGCTTTTCACTTGGAAAGCAGATTATATTCGCTCTTATTTGCAGAAAACGTTTCATCAAGGTCGTTTTAAAGAGGCTTCCGTGTTCAAATAAAATGGCCATCAAAGTTCGCACTTTCATCGAGGGAACCTTGAATGGCCTCTCAAAAGACCTTTCTTGGCTAAGTAATCTTCGGTATCAGTTAAGTGTGGCATGTACGCATTGCCTGCAAAGTGACCAAGACGATACCCTTCATCTTCTCCGAGTACTACCTTGCGGAGAGCTGGCCAGTTGCCGGAAGAATTTTTCACATGCAACGGTTACAGTTCCAGGACTGGAGAAGTGGTTTGAACTTCAGCATTCTCAGGTAAATGCAGTCTCTCAAATTCAAAGACCAAGTGTAATTGGGACCAGTTTTTCCAATCAATCAATCAATCAGTCAATCGTTTTTATTTACCCATGTAACGTGTTAGCCCTTGAAATCGTGCTGAAAACTATGAGCAAAGTTGTCAGCGGTATGAATGCAATAACTTTCGTAGCTGCTGAATTAGCTCGATTCAAATCTGATGCACATTCCGTTTTTGTAATTATTAAAATTACAGTTATTTTATTTCTATAGTGTTCTATTGCTGCTAAGAATGAGCGGAAACAGGCCTCAAACGAGAGTTGCGGACAAATAACGATGAATGACCATTTTCTGAGCATAGCATGTACTTTTTGTTACAGCACTTTTCATGTGTGGCACGATATCTGTTATTAACGTTTATCTTCCTTTGTCAAGGATAAAATGAGAGGATTTATTAGTTTACCGGCAGCGAATAGGATGTCATTGGCGTGTCCTGAAAGATTTCTTTTTCATTGCAGAACGAGGAGCAGGAAATGGACAAGTCTTCGGAGGCAGAAGGTACGCCAATCCTTAGTCCATTTTTAATCATTTTTAATCATTGTCAGGTAGGGGAAAGGTTCCTCTGTTCGTTGAGGTGGGGTAACCTGCATGTCAAAATGCCAAGTGACCCTAAACAATTTTATCTATTTGTCGAATTTGTGAATGTTGTGCGATGAAAGGCATAAATTGAGGAGGCAGCGTGCCCAGTGGTTATGACGCTTGTCTTGAAATCCGGCGATCCCGGATTCAAGACGCGCTCTGGCGACCACTTGAATTTGATCCTGGTGGTCTCTGGCTCAACTAATTGGCTGCACTTAAGTTGTTGTTGTGTTTTGTTGTCTGTCATTTGCTCGGAGATATTAGAGAGTTTAAGAAACCATGTCGCCTACGGCGACGAAAACGTCGCTTCAAAATATAACCTTGAGCTATTCCAAGTATTTCATGATTATTCCAACTTGTTTATATTATACAATATGGGCAAAGTGTCCTATAACTGGATTGGTACGGACGGATTTGAAGTAAAGACTGAGACTGAAAGATTCACTGTAGTTTGTCCACGCTGTGGTCATTTTACGTTGCGTGTCGCACGTGCAGCACGATCATTTTGGTACTTTTAACCAATAATATTACTGCTTTTTGGCGTTGTCGTTGCCGTAGCCGACGTCGTTTCTTAAACTCCCTAATAGCCTCTAGGCGTCTCTGAAATCCGAACTGAAATAAAGTTTGCATGGTAGCAATCGATAAAGATGTTGGTTGCTTGGTTCTACCAGTCAAATCGCATCAAATATTTTGGTTTTTTTTTTTACATGAGAAGGGAAACCGGAATACCCTGGGCAAACATCTCAGATTGGAGTAGAGAAGGAACAAGCTCAAACCATATATGACGCTGACTCCAAGGATCGGACTGGCATGCATTAAGCAAAGATATATGTTTACACCGATGAGCTAGCCCTGCTCCCTATAGAACCTACTATCATTTCTTTTACCCTTCAGCTTTGGACCCAAGTTTTCCATATAAGTCTAATACTCCTTCACGCGATGATGTTCTTCTCATTGCACATGAGCTGCGTGCAAAATGGAAGATGCTTGGCCGAGTTCTGGAGGTTTCGGAGCCTGTATTGGAGCAAATTGAAGAAGACAACCGTGAACTCTCTGAAAGATGTTACGGTAAGTATAGACGTTTAGGAGAGGACGCCAAAGAAAATTCACCAAAATTTAAATTGCACTTGCATAGCCTGCAGTGTTTTAGTCAAATAGCCAATTGTTGCCAATATGCGAGTAGGTTTAGAAGTTTGAGCGAAGAAAATATTTTGAATGAATAATAAAGCAGTTATTGAATTCGGCTTTCGTAGAATATGAAGAATTCTGCAGATCTCGGAGGATGTTATCCACATCGGCCTTTGGCCTTGGTGGATAACACCTTCCTCGACCTGCAGAATTCTTCATATCCTACTCAGCCTCATTCAATAATTGCTAATTACGTTACAATAATCAATAACAGTTAAGGTTCAATAACTAACCTTATTCTATTGTTAAAAGTTCCAAAGGTAAAATAACCTTTCAAATGAATGGCTCTATGTTATCGATGAATAGTACGGATAGCTTGAGGTTACATTAATGAAGAAAGTTCCCATACACTCCTTTTGCTACTTCGGAAGAACAGTTTTATAGCTCACATCTGCCAGTTTCATGATTACTTTTGGATAAAATTTTGATTAAATACAATGTGATTTTGCAGAAGTTCTGATAAGATGGCAAGAAAAGTTTGCATCTAAAGCTACCTACCAACGTCTAGCACAAGCATTACAGCATCCCACGGTTGATCGAGCAGCATTAGCTGTGAAGTATTGTGAAAAGAAGACTGGCTGAGGATGTTTAATAGCGAACGGGAAAAGGAAGACATTATGAGTATCTTAGGACCTTAGGAGTCTTGTTATAGAACGAATCATTCGAATGGCTTCACACGGTGCTAGCTTAAAAACCTTTCCCCTGAAATAACGTTGTTTGAAATAACATGATATCTCAAGAAAATGTTTTCAATAGCTTTCTTTTGTTAGAATTTATGCAAGTCGGATTGAAAGTTTCTTGACGCAATTTGGCGTAGGTGAAATGCAAGTACATCAGTATTTACATAAATCTAGTTAGTATTGTAAAAGCTTCGCTTCACTAGCACATAACCTTGAAGCGTGCAACTCTTTTGCTTAGAGCAAAGCTGGGAATTTTAGGACACCATTTTCATGCCGGAATATGGACAAAAAAAAAATCGAAGCTGCACGCGCGGAAAACTGCGCGACCTGCGTTACGTCCAAATAAGGACATTTTTAGACTAAAAAAAACCCGAGCTCAGAACGAGAATTAATTGCTTTAATGTCATGAGCTTCTGCTTTGCTTCCAATGGTTGGTTTGCAAGTTAGATCTTGGCCGCCATGTTGAATATTATACACAAACAATAGATCTTTAATTGGCTTCTTTTGTTCGTCATCTTTGAGTGGTTTACCTAGCGCAGGTGCAGTCATTTTTCAGCCCTGCTGTTCAACAATGGTGCCATTAAACGTTTCCGAGACCGCGGTTGTGGTCAGCATTGGTTTCATGATTGCAGACCAAAATTACACAAAAACTTAAAGCGTAGTTACGTAAGGAGACTCGAAAGGGTTAGGGTTAGGATAAATGATATTTATATCCATGTGTTTTTAGGACTTGAGAACAAATACTAGCTTTTTTGATATCCTTTTTATGCAGTATTCAAGGGTTTTTATCAACGAAATGTCTCGATTACTTAGCTTTGTGTAAATGGTGTGTTTTGTTTACGAATAAAATCAATTTGACAAGAGAGAATGATTGATTTGTTCTGCTTTTCGGGAGAAGTGAGTTCAAAAGAGTCCTGACATGCTCTTTAGTCAGGACGCAGCTCCGACCCTTTTACAACCTCTAATATCATTGGATACCTTTAGGACGCAGCTCTACAGTTTTTAGGCTCTTTGTGTCCGTTGTTTTCTGAACCAGTCCCGAGAGTTGTTCCGAGAGCTGCGTGGCGGCCCATGCTCTTACCTGAAGATTACCATAGAAACCTCTATCTACCCGAGTTCAAAGCTCATACCGTCATTTACCGTAAGGTACCGAAACTTTCATCCTCTCAAACCCACGGTCAGGTGGTTAGGGCAAGGGGAACATTTTTAAAAAGAGCGAAAAACAAAAATAGAGAAAGATTTCTTATCGTCTTTTGTTTGCTTTGCTAAAACTGTTCACCCCTTACTCCGACCATCTACTGCTGGGTCTTCGAAGATTGTTATCGTATCTCTTGGTAAATGGGAATCGTTTGCACGGTAGCTTCGATTCTTCCCTCTCAGGAACCTTTCCCTTGCTTGATGCAATTCAAAGTGTCTTTACATGGAGCCTGTATGTAGGGTCCCTGTTTCTCGAATTACGGAAATGCCATTTGTGACTGGAAATGGCCATGCTCAATGGCCCTCAGAAGACCAGGAAAGAAAACAAGACCCGCGTTTCATGCCTTAATGCTTCTTCCTTTTTGTTTTTGGGTGATTAATGGCAGCCGAAATATGCTCGAAATACTTCGGGACTTTCGACAAACAGGCCCCTGCATGTTAATTACGGGAAACCAAAAGCTCTTTGGGTCGGTTCTCGGCAATACTAGGATAATATTTTGCCATTTAACAACTTGTTGTCATGAGCTGGAAAGTATTAGTGTGCTCCTTAGGGATTTGATTCTAGAGCGACAAACTTCTGCGTGATTAATGTTCTTGGGATAATAAATGAAGAAGATAGCCTATCGGTCGAAGGAATTATCTCTATGACCCGACTTCTGACGGTTGAATATTGCTACACCTTGTTTTGGCAGGTTGTGCAGGCTATCTCCTCTGAGTGTTTAGTTTATTCCCTTTTAATAAGGGGACTAAAACTAGTTTTAACACTTGCAACAAACTGTACTGTTAGGAAGGCTTGAATTTACCTAACTGTTTCAATTAACGCCATATGAAACACCAATAAGTGCTTATCATTAATGTACACTCATTAATGTGGCGTAATATGTTACCATGACAACAAAAGAGCACTCTAAAAACACCCTGTATTTTGTCTTTAAACGCGTGTATCCCAAAAACAAACTCGGTGACCCCATTTTTTGTTGCTGGTGAGTGATTAGCAGCTAAGAAAAAACTATCTGCAAAGTTTAAAAAAAATTTCTCTGGAGCAGATTCATAGCCACCGTCACAATTGGAAAATTTTATGTTGGCTCTAAATCCGCTTTTTTAACTTTGCAGATAATTTCATCTTAGAGCCGCCACGCAGCTCTCGGACGACTCTCGGGATTGGTTCAAAAAACAATGGACACGAAGAACGATACAAAAGAAGCAATGGACTATAACCCTAAAAACAGTAAAGCAGCGTCCTAAATGGACCCAGTGAAATTAGAGGTTGTAAAGAGCTGCGTCCAGACTGAAGAGCAAATCAGGACTAATTTCATCTTAGAGCCGCCACGCCACGGGACGACTCTTGGGACGACTCCCGGGATTGGTTCAAAAAACAATGGACACGAAGAACGATACAAAAGAAACAATGAACTATAACCCTATAAACGACGGAGCAGCGTCCTAAAGAGACCCAGTGAAATTAGAGGTTGTAAAGACCTGCGACCTGACTCATCTTAGCCTGCTTATCACTTTTCAGCAATAGCCATGGGGACCACCAAGTTTGTTTTTGAGTAATAAGTGCTTAAACACAAAATATAGGGCATTTTTAGATGTTTTTTGTTGTTGCCATGGTAATTTATTATGGCACAATATGTTCATCTTGTTAAGCAATTATTGGTGTTTCATATGCTACTATAACATCGCCATTAACCGAAAGAGTGTTGTATAGTTAATCCTTCTTAGTACTCGGACATTGCCTCCAAATTTTTGAAACCGGTTTGAGCCACCCTAATTATGTTTATTTCTTTTCAAAAAAAGGAAAGTAAGCAAGTGTGATTTGAAATTGCCTGTTAATGAGTATATAGGGCGCTTTACTTAAGTTCTTCTCTAGCAGATTTTTACTAACCTAAAGGTTGGATTAAGTACCAGAGTCACTGTACGTTGCAAGCCACTGAAAAACAGAAAATGACTGCAATGATCCATGATAAAATCTGCTTGCCTCGAACTTGATTACTCCGGATGTCACATAAACCTCATGTCATAATTGTTTGATAAAAGGCTCGTGCTACTGAGTTTGTTTCATAACATTAAAAATAGGATTAAGACTGAAAAAAACTTATTCCGGATGATAAATGGGAATTAAACATGGGAAAGTTATAAAGATTCGTGGTTCGCACTAAAAAAAAAACAAGTAGACACAATTTGCAATCATTTGCAACGTACATATGGGCCACAGCCGAGTCAGTGAAAAGCACGGAGTTGTTTCTGAATTTGTCTGTCTTTTTTTCTAAGAAATTCTTCATTGAAAAGCAGAAAAAGAAACGGACTGTAAACGCAATGGTATTATTTCATGCAATCTGTGGCGAACGGTTTCTAACATAAACCTTTGATTCTTAAAATAAGCTTGTACTCTACTCGCCTCACTATTTTTTTTCACATCGTACCTTTGTTAGAGTGACCTTTGCTTTCGGTTTTACGACACACAATTTTAATGCGTCCAAAGGGGACCTTTCTATTGGACAAAAATTCCAGTTTGGAAATGTGCCCAAATGATAGGAGGTTACTGTCCTGTTGCAAAAACCCGACCCAATCCACCGCACCTACGCACAAGTTTCGCGCTAAGGAGGAGGCCGTCTGCCGCCTCCAATACCCACGGCCTGCTCTCGTCTGACCTTGTAACGCAGTGGGTAGAGCAACGGTGATGTAATCCTTAATTCCCACCCTCGCGAGCATGTCCTTGCATTGCATGTGTAGGACCATTTCCTTCATCAGACTAACGCTCTACTGAATAGATAGATATAGAGGATATTACATGGCCGCGCGGGGATACAAATTTTATCCTCGAGTGCTGAAAGAGTGAGATACTTTCAGCACGAGAAGATAAAATTCGTATCCCCAAGCGGCCATGTAATGTTCTGTATATTATATAGATATTGATGGAATGTCCAGATTTAAAACAAGTTGTTTTATTCATTTTCGAATTGATGAAAAAGTTTTCACCAACTGCTAAAACATGCATGTTGTGTAACAGGAAACATGATATGAAAGTTATGAAAAAAAAAATCATGACAATGTAAAATTTTTGCAATAACAATTTTAATGTAGTAGAGAAGAATTATATTGAAGCCTAAACGTATCTTGCAATGAAGACGAAGCTCGCATTTTATTGACTAATCGTGTTCGTTACCATGACGACACCTATATTCTCACATATGAAAGATAAAAATGATATGTTCACTGCGCGAGGCGAAATTATGATTTTTTTAGTATAAGGAGAAATCCTGGTATTTCATCAGTATCTATACAATAAAGACAGAGATACGCACTGTCAACGTAGCTAATATGTGCAACATCTTTCGTTTCGTCGCAGGTGCATAAGCTAACTTTTCAATGTACGCGGGAGAAAGCAGTCCAAAAAGGCATAGGACCGATGATTTACGACCTCAAACTAAGGGTATTTACTAGTTGTTCGTTCCCTTAGTCATAGTCTTCAGCTTGAGCATGAAACAGTGGGAAAAAAAAGTTGATCAAATGGAACGAGACAATTTGGTCCGACCGGTCAAAGTGCACGACCTTCAAAGGCGGTCTAAGGCAATCTGGTTAGCGGACTCAACCGAAACATATCCTCTACGTTTGTGTCAACGTGTTCTGATCTCTGCGCAGGATTACTATTTATTTAGTCAAGTACCGTACAAAACGTGCCATTGATTAGTTAACTTGATTAGTGATGATGATGATGATGATGATGATTTGTTTGGTGTTCATTGCATCGTGGTAACAGGTATATCTAATATCTCTCATAGACGATAGTTGTAATTTTACATAAAACATTAAATCGAGTCAGAAGTCCACGACTGTGTAGAGTCGATCGACGGTGGAATGCGGCCAATCAGTTTCCCTTGTTATCTACTTTTAGAACGGCTACTGGTAGCTGGTTTGCGTTCCGTAGCCGATCCATGATTTTACGTTTAACCATCTCTTGCACATGTGCGGCCACTTACTATAGGGACCAATCAGAGGCATTCTGGTCATCACTCATCAGGTCCAATCTGATTGGTCATTATTTTCTTCTAAGCCCCCTCCCCAAGACTTCCTCGGCCGCTTCTCTGGGCGTTAACCCTGCAATGACACACTAAAGCCTGGTTTTCATTAGCGACGCAACACAAGCGGAAGCACAAAAGCGCTTATTTCACCGTGAAAACGAGGTTGTGACAAGCACAAGCGGAAGCACAAACACAAGGATCAAAATATTTCCTTTTGCTTGTGGTTGTTCTTACGCTTGCGTTCGCTTGCGTTGTGTGAAAACGAAACACAGCATAAGCACATGGAAATTTGCTACGTCTGGCCAATTAAAGCACTCGTTCCAGATTCCCCGCGTCTGAGCATTTGAACAAAATGGCGGATGCCATGATTGATTATGATGCTTATGTCGACGTTCGTTGTCAGTTAGCATAAGCTATTTATGCTTGCGGTTGCGTGGCTAGTGAAAACCAGGCTCAATGGACCCACTCAAGCAAGTAGAAAAACTCTGACCTGGTTGGGTTCGTTTACCTTGAATAAATGGTAAATCCGCACACTATGAGAGACCAATTTCTAATTTTGGAAATTCATTCTGTTTTGTAGCGCAGTATAGACCGTATTCATTAATGGCGGTCAAGAAATTATTCTTTTGTCTTTGTGCTAATCATCCTAACTAGCCTCAATTTGGAAGAAAAATTCTTTTGAATTTTGCTCGTGTTTACGAGGCTAGTTAGGATGATTAGCATAAAGAGAAAAGATACAACCACACTTTTGAATTTTCGGAACATGTTTCGATGTTTCAAACATCATCTTCAGCCATAGAGAGTGTAACATTAAAATTTTTTACAAGATAATTCGTATATATATATAACTATCAATACAATACACTCTCTATGGCTGAAGATGATGTTTGAAACATCGAAACATGTTCCGGAAATTCAAAAGTGTGGTTGTATTTTTTAAAATATTAGTAACACTTGTGCTATCCAGAACATTTGGAAAAGAGAAAAGAATAATTACTTAGCCGCCATTCATGAATACGGTCTATATTGTTGTTTACATAGCGTTTCTCCGACAAGAGTCTATGTTAATGCGGTTGGGAGGGAGGGGGAGGGTGGGGTGGAGATAGGAACGGTAGTACTTTCTCTTTATTCTCTCCACGATTGTCGACCATCAAATCGATTCAGACAATTCTGATAAGTGCGCTGCAAAATACCATGCTTGGACTGCAAGGTCGTCACTGATCTGAGAGTGCCTTCTGCTAATCCTACGCTTCGCGCGTCACTCCTTCGTTTAAAGGAATGACCCCCAAGTAACGGGCTTATAGTCATGTTGCAACCTTTCCGCCTCAATACGATAGGAGTGTTGTTTTCTTTTACGTAAAACGCTGTCAATGACCAGTTTCCGTGACTTCGTGTTAGTCCTATCCATGGTATTCAAATTCCGTCCGCGCCATAATCTTCCCCTCACAATAAAATTTGCCCCGTTTATTTTATATAATATCGATTTCATTTTCATTTTCTCTCGCTCTTGACCGAGATCCAGCAATTAGTGAGTAGCCTTAATTAAAGATCCATTTGTCCACTCACCTTAGTTTCGCTGGTGTACCGATTCAAGTAATGTTTAAAAAACGAGCAGCAGTGTTTTATCAGATTTAAAAACACGAGGCGTAGCCCCGAGAATACACGTGCTGCGAAGTTTTTTGAACGGCTCCAAAAACATTCCACAAAAAGGGTGTCCCTCGGATTCAAATTGTGAGAGGATGCATTAGCATACGGGACAAAAAAGCTATATTCACGTGCAGTGACTTTATATCTGATAAAACACCGCATACTAATAAGGAGGAGGTTTATATAAGTTACTGCACGTGATGTATTATCGGCCATTTGATAGGTCAATGGGCTTATGAAATCTTCAACCATTTCAAAAGGCAAGCCACAAATACACTTTTTTAAATTCCAAACTTGAACGCAGGTCCTAACATCAACAATAAACCCAAAGTTATAAACCAGTGAGGTCTCCTGGCTGATTTTAAGATATAGAAAAAAATATTTTCTCGCTTAAATTTTCTTAATTAAACCATATACATATAAATTTATAGTTTTGCAGTAAACTCTGTTTCTTTCAATAATTTATCAACAGTTTGTATTTGTACATAAAATTAATTTTTGGAAAGTAGTTAGGGATCGATTACAAAACCACCCTATGGTAATCTTGAGGCACACACGGGCACGTGACAAAAGCAGGTGGAAAAGCGAGGATAGGTCACCCAGGATTGATGTCAATGGAAGACCACAAATGTTGTGGTGTCTCAAAGGCAAAAAATAGCAAGGCCTCTTTCGGCCAGGTACTGGCCTGCAATGTATGCATTGCATTAAGGCCAGCGCGGGCAGCGTGTCCCACGCGAAAGATCTCTTTCGCTCGCAAGTCCTGTAGCGCGTGACTCTCGTTTGGCGCTCGCTTTGAGAAAAAATATATAATTTCCATAATCAAACTTAGGCAATCTGTTGATTTGTCGCATCTGGCTGGGAAAGCGTCTTCGTTGAACAAGCCAGGTTTGTTTGACCAAGACAGTCTCTTTCTTTGCATTCATAAGATCCCACTAAACTCCATTCTTGGTTCAACGCAATCCATTTGGCGAAATAACGCACGATTTTGCGCAGCCAGTGATTGAAGAACGCTAGTCCTAACAGCGCGCCGGCTGAACCAAGCACATAAAAGATAATACACGGATCAGACACACAACGTTGGCTTCCATCTTTCGCTATGGAGGTTATGTTGGGCGTTATGGCAACCACGAAGGTAAACAGCCACAAAATGGGAAAAGGTTAGTGTCCTCTGGGAGTCGCCACTGCAAAGGAACATAACTGTGTTGGTAAAATGAGTTAACGTATTTCTGAGATACTGAGACACATTCCAGAAATGATTTGAGATGACATCAATTAGGGTAATAAAATTCCAAAAATTAATACAAGTTCGCAGTTGTGATATCACGATAGGGAAATATGCAATTTTAAAGCGTAAAAAACAATAGACTTCCGCTCAGCACGTGGAATTTACTTTTTAACTTTTAATTACAATATACTTGGTACTCTGCATAACAACGACATGAAGTCAACAAAACTGCATGAGGTTTAACGACAACGTGAACATACAAATGCGACTATTTTCGTACTAATTCATTTTACGATAATTCGCCCACATTATAATCCCGGGCAAAAAAAACTACGGTATTGCAAAGTTATATTTTGAGGTGACATTTTCGTCGCCGTCTTAGATGTTAAAGTCCGTACTGACCGAGTCAAGAACGGATCCTTGTAAACAGTAAACATCGTATTCTTATGTCGGCGTTCGTTTTCACAAGCAGCAAGATCTTTCTCTTTCGTTCAGCAAAGACAAAATAAAGGGGGAGTAGAGGGAATCTCCCATGTTCTCTCCCACCGTACAGATCCCAAGCTAGGCAAAAGCCAATCATATGGCGGGAACGTGTTCTCTGAGCGTGGGCTATCCACGCGGAACACAT
Organism: Montipora capricornis; assembly: GCF_036669925.1. Lineage (NCBI taxonomy): Eukaryota > Metazoa > Cnidaria > Anthozoa > Scleractinia > Acroporidae > Montipora > Montipora capricornis. The sequence continues at coordinate 17,011,202 of NC_090888.1, read as the reverse complement.
TCCAGCCATATCATTGGCTGTTGCCTAATCTCCTTGGGATCTGTACAGCGTGGTAGTCGATCTAAAAATAACTTGAGGCATCTCTTCCCCCTTTATTTTCTCTTGGTTCAACTAATTATCGTCATCATCCATCATCATCACATACCACTTCTGTAGAAGTTACCGTTTCTTAAATTTCCTGTTATTACAAGGTGTTCTGCATGCTAATTCCGTGGTAACTGTCCAAAAATTCAATCCGGATGAAGGTGGTAGAAGGATGGAAAGAAAAAACTCGATAGCCACGTGCTTGTCCTGCCTACGTTCCAAAGAATTTTGAATTGGAAACACCGCATCAGGTTACCAGGGATTTCAGTAAAATTTGAAGTTGGTGGTTGGTGGCCCCCACAGACGAGGAAATTTGTTATTGATAACTTTTTAGTTGTCGACAGAGCGGTTTTCAATTGAGTGTCAAAAGTAATTAGCGAATTTCTTTGGTTTTGCATTATTTCACTCAGTGATTGGTTCAAAGTTCTGGCGCCACTTTTTTAACCAATCAGAAGTGAAACCAAAATCAATCGTGGCTCGCACGTGCACATTTGCCCGCGCTTTGCGTCGGCTACGCGAATTACTTCGAGTTTTGATTGGTTTACTGGATTGTATCTGTCCTTTCTGATTGGCCAAAGTAATTACCGCTCTAACAAAAAAATTATCAATGACATTGGTTGCAGTCGCATTAGGGAGTTTATCACTAGTGTTAAATCAAGTGCTATTGTTTAGTGTTCCCCTATGGATTCAAAACACCAGAGAGTTGACACCAGAGTACTCTCAACACTAGTGTTACATTGTGGTTCTCTCAAGTGTGATAGCAGCCATTGAAAACATTGCGTGTGTGAATTAAGTTATCGACTACAAATAGCGAAAAATCAAGCCGTGAACACATGAGGCCCTCCACAGACGAGGCAATTTGTTATCGATAACTTTTTAGTTGTCGATAACAAAAACTTATCGAAACGCGGCCGCTTTGTTATCGACAACTCTCTTTCTCCCGTCTGTTGAGCCAGTTATCGATAACTAAAGTCCATTTCACAACGACCCAAACGATATTTAAAGTCAGCGTTTCTTCTTTTCTTGTCACTATTTTCCCAGGCTGCCGCAAAAAGTACTGGTTATCGATAACGAAACTTCTCGGGTCGTGTCGTACCCCATTGAACGGGCTTCGGGATTGGCCAAAAGAACAACAGAACGAACAAAGATAACAATGGATTTAGCACAGAAAACAACAGAAGTACGAAGAAGTATGGCCACTTACTATGGGGACCAATCAGAGGCATTGTGGTCATTATTTTCCTCCCCAAGACTCCCTCGGCCGCTTCTCTGGGCATTAACCCTACAATGATACACTAAAGCCTGGTTTCATTAGCGACGCAAGCACAAAGCGCAAGCATAAGAGCGCTATTTCACCGTGAAAACGAGGTTGACAAAAGCATTAAGCGCAAGCACAAGCATAAGGATCAAAAGTTTTACTTTTCCTTGTGCTTGCGCTTATACTTACGTTCGCTTGTGTTGTGTGAAAACGAAACAGCATAAGAACAAGGAAATTAAGTTGCTGCGTCTGGCCAATTAAAGCGCTCGTTCCAGATTCCCAGCGTCTGAACATTTGAACAAAATGGCGGATGCCGTTGTTGATTTTAACGAATGAAATGATATATAAAATGAATCATATATTGAACTGCGGGTATGAGATCAAGTGAAGCTATGATCCTCGCAGTTATGAACGCAATTTTAGCAAAGAAGAAGCCTGGAAAATTGAAGACTTTCACAGGTTTGAACCCGTGACCTCGCAATACCAGTGCGACGCTCTAACCAACTGAGCTATGAAGCCACTGATGTTGGGAACTTCTCATTTGTGAGTTCTAATGTTCCGGTGATGAATGAATCAACAAATCAAAACAAATTCGTTTATTTCTGCCTCTCGCAGTTTTAAAGACTGAATTCAAGATATATTGAAAAATGCCATAATTATAAATATAAATATAAATTATAAATAATTATCCCTCTCATACTAATGCCTCCAATGTGGGAGGTTATCAACATACCTAAAAGAAGCGACTTGACTCAGTAAAAGGTTAAGTATTACATTGCTTAACTCAGTACTCTGGTGGTATTCCTTCTGAGATTATACTGAGTATGCCTCACCCCTACTCTACTTGATATTAAGGGAAAAGGGGGGTTGGGAGGCGCAATTTTAGAAACAAATCTCTTACAAGAAGCGTCCCTTCGATCCCGTAGAGAGGTCAAGCCCAAAATGGATAGGGCTTGATCATAAGATGCGCTTGGTGGTATGATTCCCAGCGCATGTTTCTGGATGCTTTCCAGAGCATTAGATAAATATTGGGAAAGGTTAGCGAATACTACACAGGTGTACTCGAGGACAGATCGGATAAGTGAACAATAAACAGCAGTAAGATCCTGCATTGATAGGCCACATTTCTTCAGGACTCTTAAGGCGTAGAGTCGTCGGTTGGCTTTGTTGATTATCGCATCACAATGGGCAGCCCAGGTGAGATCATCCGAAATGTGAACCCCAAGCAACTTGAAACACGACACACGCTCAATTAAGGCACCGCCCACCAAGATAGGTCTCCAATTCCAACTGTTGTATCTAAGGAAGTCAACAGACAACTCCTTACACTTAACCGGGTTAAGGCACGTGTTATTAGTAACCGCATATGACTCTATTTTGTTGACAACAAAGTTTAACAAAGAAGGGGAATTCCTAGGGACAACCTCAAGGACAGTTAGGTCATCGACGAATTTGGCGCTGGGAGCCCATGATAAAACCAGGGTGTTGTCCATGACATCAAATAATAGTAGACCTAATTTTGTTCCCTGAGGCATCCCACCGTTCAGATATTTCCAAGTTGAGATGGGAATGAAATGATATAGGAAATGAATTAGATATTGAACTGAGGATATGAAATCAAGTGAAGCTATGATCCTCGCAGTTATGAACGAATTTGAGCAATTGCGTAGAGAAGCATGAGAAATTCCGGACTTTAACGGTTTAAAGTCGCTACACATGCTTTGGTCAACATGACGCACAATTGGCTTGTTAACACCGTTAATATTCTGAGGCAAATCAAAAGCTGGATTGTCCGCTTTTTGATGGATCGGAAACAAAGAGTTAAACTTGCCCAAGATTGTCACTCCGAATGGCGCTCTGTGCCATCCGGCGTCCCCCATGCATTGAACAAAATTAGGCCCCTGGTTATTTCTTGTCATGATTAATGATTTGGACACCCCAGCTTACATATGGAAATACGTGGGCGACACATCTTGTTCCGAAATAGTTACAAAGGGCAGTGAGAGCAAACTCCAAGAAGCTTTGGATGACCTTTCAAGACAAGCGAGTATCGATGGGTTCCAACTAAATGAGGCCAAGTGCAAAGAACTACAAATTGGATTCTCAAACAACAACCACGATTTTGAACCCATAGTCCTAAATGGCAAACCTCTTGAATTAGTCACCAGTGCCAAATTGCTAGTCATGATCATTAGCCACGATTTAAAGTGGAACATGCACACCTCTGAACTAAGTAGAAAATGTTCCTCTCGTCTCTACTTTTTGAAACAACTTAAGAGAAACAACTTAACAACTTTTGAAACAACGTAAGAGATCTGGAGTCGCACCAAGTGAACTTGTGCTATTCTACGTGACATGTATTAGGCCCGTCCTGGAATACGCAAGTCCTGTATTCCATCGTTCCCTACCAAACTACATCAGCAAAGATTTGGAACTGATCCAAAGGAGGGCACTCAGAGTCATCTATCCTGACCTGTCATATAGTGTAGCACTAGAAACAGCATAAGAACAAGCAAGCAATTAATTTTTAACAGATCCGTTAACCGTAAGGGGAATAATTAACCGTTAGCCGTAAAAAGACATTTACGGCCAATGGCAAACATTTTAGCTTGTCTCGAGATAGGACGCAGGTCTTTACAACCTCTAATTTCATTGGATCCCTTTAGGACTCAGCTCTATTGTTTTTAGGGTTAGGGTCCATTGTTTCTTTTCTACCGTAAATCTAGCCGTTAGGTGTAAAAATTGAAAGTTATTAACCGTTAGCCGTAAAACATGTTAACCGTGAAAAATTCTCGCCATAATAATAAAAGTCCAACGTCTAGTTTGAAGATTCAACTAGTCTTGAATTGTATGAATTTACGAGCCTTTGTAGCGAGAAAAGCCGATACTCTTCCCTTTTCCGCAAAACGGGGGTGTTAAAAGCCGCTGGAAGTGTCTGACAAACTGTGTCACAGCATGAGTTGACAGACGCTTTGACAGCTCTTACTGCTTTTAGACTTTCTCCAGTTTCATTGACGACTTTGCGATTTCCATGCGATGGAACTGTGTCCCGAAAGTCACAAATTTCTGTAGACCTTCTAGTTAATGGTGTGAAGAGCCTTATATATGAAAAAAATCGAAATTATTAATCCACAGCTCAAAGATAACATTGACTGGAAAACTTTACTTACAACAGTAGTAGAGAATTTACACCCAGTTTCGCATTTTAAGCACGAGATCTTTGATGCTCTTCAATATGCAACAGACTTCGGTACAATATCAAAGGAGTCATTAAGAAGAGTAACCAAATAGGGGGTAAAATACTTTACCCCTCAGACGGGTATGTCGTTCAAAGATGTAAGATTCATGACCCCACTGCCTGCTAATACTCTTACCAAAAACGAAGAAGACACCATGAAAGAGTGGCTCGAAAACTACCGTCCAGTGCGACAGAGAACAGTGAGACAACCAAAGATAAGGCAGGAGTTCTTCAGTCCGGCAATGTATGCAAAGACAAATCCTAAAGCTGTACCAAGGGTGCATTTTCCACCCGACCAAGTTAAGATGGTAACGCCCACTGCCTCTTCAGAAAATTGCTCTGTTGTTGACGAAGAGTGCGCAATTAGTTTCATAAGTGATGTCACTGTGCCGCAACTTAGGCTCGCGTCTGAGGCCGATTTCAACCAAGGTGGAGGAGTACGAAAGCGAAAGCGACCATAGTGATACTGATTCAGCAGATTTTGACTTAATTTAGAGGAGATGGTTATCGGTAAACCTGTGATGGCAAGGTCTGGAAGACAAGTCAAAGCGTAGATTCGGTTTGATGTTTAGGCGGTCGCAAAGCGGTAAGCCAGCGACGTCACAAAGTAAATTGAAGAACTTTTACAGCATGCGCATGGATGGTATTGCACATGTTTCAGTGGGCACACGCATATAACGCTTTAACACATACTAGTTAATATACTTTTTTGTTTACCTATTTTGTAAACAAAGTACCGCAGTGTAGAAACATAAATAGACCATGTATTATGGTCTGTCGTGGTTTATATAATAACCAAATCAATGCGCGCGCTCTGATTGGTCAATCAGCTATGTTTTATTGTGCCAGTAAACTCTTGGAAAAATCGCGGGTCTTTTGAATTATTATATAAAAGCAATAGACCACAGGTTTCTATGGTTTATAGGCATGATAAACCACTTGAGATGTTGGAAGAACACTCCAAGAATTCGTAAATCACTCGCCTGCGGCTCGTGATTTAAGAATTCTTCTTGTGTTCTACCAACACCCCGCGTGGTTTATCAGCCTATAAACCATAGAAACTTGTGGTCTATTGCTTAAATAACCTGCGATCAGGCCCATTTTTAGCTTCGCCCATAGGTTTTCTTATGTCGTCGCTCGCTAAATTTGGGCCTGACCAAAAGTCTCTCAAGAATTCCGGACGGTCGGCCGAGTCCTCGAGACTGATCCGCCATAAGGTACGAAAAAGTTTGCTGCCTTTTCTTCTTACAATAACATGGACGGTGCAACTTGATTTTATTTGTATAAAGGGAGATATGCCATCTGAAGCATGTCATAACTTGTCCAGAATTGGGTTTGAATCTCTGGAAAGAGTGAAATTAACGATTCCGTTGTCGACCTCTGTGGCCATGTCGTTGAAAGTACTTTGGCACAAAGTTCCCTCATGTTTTGAAAACTAAATAGCTGGTTCTTTCAAATGGAATGAAAGCCGATGCATATTTGTTTCCTGGATAAAACAAAGGACATATATATCAAAAAGAGGAGATGCTGATAAAATCGCAAGTTACGCGAATGCATGTTTTCAATAACTGCGTATTAAACAGCTTTCTAGATATGGTTTGTTCGTCGGTCAGTATAAAACGAGGACTGCGGACTGCGGACCCGGACTGCGGACCAGGACTGCGGACCAGCCTATAACTCCACTTGAAACCCAACTAAGGATCAAGTTAATGATGCACGACCGTAGTCACCTTAGCGGATGACAAGGAAGGATCCTCGAAGGATACAGGCTAATTTCAATTTATAGAGAATGTAGGAGAGAAACCCTGACAATGCGCACCCCAAATAAATCATACTTTTAATTGAATAAATGTTTGAAAGAAAATTTGCCCTGAGCGTGATTTGAACCCACGTCCCCCCATTGCTAGTTGGGTGTGATCACCACTACACCACTAGGACAACCATGCTGGTAACACAGCCATCGAAGAGGCGATTTACGTGGGCCTCCCGGGAAATTTTCTTTCAAGGTGACAAGGTAGGGGAGCCTATAACTCCACTTGAAACCCAACTAAGGATCAAGTTAATGATGCACGACCGTAGTCAACTCAGCGAATGACAAGGAAGGATCCTCGAAGGGTACAGGCTAATTTCAATTTATAAATTGAAATTAGCCAATTGCCCCTATATGTAGCGCGCCCCTATATGTAAACATGTTGGGTAACCTTACATTAACAAAACCAAGACGGTTTCAAGGAAAGACAATAAAGATAGTTCTGTGCTATTAATACGTATCTGAGTTGTTTTCTGCCCAAAACAGGCCCGTATAAACTATTTCAACTGCCAATTTGCCCCTATATGTAACGCGCCCCCATATGTAAACATGTTAGGTAACCTCACATTAACAAAACCAAGACGGTTTCATGGAAAGACATTAATATTAATACGTATTTGAGTTGTTTTCTGCCCAAAACAGGCCAGTGTAAACGATTTCAACTGCCAATTTGCCCCTATATGTAAACATGTTGGGTAATCTTCTATTAACAAAACCAAGACAGTTTCACGGAAAGACATTAAAGATAGTTCTGTGCTGTTAATACGTATCTGAGTTGTTTTCTGTCCAAAACAGGCCCGTATAAACTATTTCAACTGCCAATTTGCTTCAATATGTAATGCGACCCTATATGTAAACATGTTAGGTAACCTTACAAGCCAAGACGGTTTCAAGGAAGACATCAAAGATAATAACACAAACAGCGGTGATAAACATTGTATTCCAACGCATTTTTATACATCAAAGATAGTTTTGTGCTATCAATACGTATTTGAGTTGTTTTATGCCCAAAACAGGCCCATCGGTAAACTATTTCAACTGCCAATTTGCGCCTACACGTAACGCGCCGCTATATGTAAATGTCTTGGGTAAGCTTGCAAACATAACCTGAGACGGTTTCACGAAAAATATATATATAAAGACAGTTCCGTGGTTTTAAGACGAATTTGATTTGCTCGCTGGCTATCTTCACTCTGCATTATCCCAATCTTTGAGTTTTCCTTCATGGTTTTGCCCGAAAAACGCATCCACTGCGTAGATTACAATTATGAAAACCTCCGAGTTTCGCTACGAAACGGTGTGCCATGATTTTTTTGTTGCGTGACGGCTAGTGAATGACTGCATGTATCGTGTTCCAACTCACCCCTATATGTGAATCACCCATATATGTAAATCGCCCCCATATGTAAGGTAACGTTACCAACCCCGGTCACCTGGAGAAAGCACGAGGGCTGACGAAGAACTGAACTTATTGGCCGTAAATATTAAAGTAAAGTATTTAGTTTATTTTATATTGTCGTTTAAATATATATTAGCACTAAGTAAATCTAAGTAAGATTAGTTAATTTAGAGGTATAACTGTCGTAACTGTTATACTTGTAGTTAACTTATATCTTTAATTAAAAGTCGTACGCGTTTTCTTAAAATTTATGCTGTGTTGCGGGTTTGTGGGAATGGGTGTGAAGTACGCTGTCTTACCCTTACTTTTCTCCTGTTTTCTTCTCGCAATCTTGCCCCAGGGGATCGCGAACAGTCACACCGCCAACACCGCCGCCATAGTGAAAGCCGCGAAGACTCTGGGAACGAGGCTGCTGAGAGACTGAGGACAAGTGAGCCGCTTTACGTCCTGGTCAGCAGTCACCAGACTAGAAAAGCTAGGTACCTCACATATAATACACTATAATGTACCGATATTTAGGCGGTTGAATTGGCGGTTGATTCGAAGGTTGATTTCAGTAGTTTCACGCTTAAAGAAACACGCGGATCAAGAAAAGATAATCGATAATAACAAGTCCTTTACAAGAGGTAAGCCTTACGTATGAGAAGATAAGATTAACTTGGCGGAGTAACTGTAGAATACCCGTCCACAATTATTTGTGTTCTTGTAGGGGAATCGATCGATCGAAGAACGCGGGATGCCATTTATGACAAATAACAGCAAATAACAGGCCGGGTATACTGCATTAAAATATGTGCACAGCTTAAAGTCTTAACAAGAATTTCCACAGCATTATAATACAAAAGGTTAAACAAATGGCTCTCCCATGATGTCCTTTTTGGTTATTGCTACCCATTAAACTATGGCTTATGCATAGAATACTACGTTTATGACTGAGATAATGCACTAGTCATTTGTTTCCCCCACCCTTTGACCCCCGGGGATGGGTAGTGAAATTACATTTGAATGGTTGTAAAGTAGGTGTATTTCCACTGGGGACTAGAGCAGACAAACACACGTAATTCCCCCACCCCTCTGTTCCTAAAAGATTCTGAGTCATCAAGGAAATATTAGGGAGATTACCACAATGTACAGTTCTTGCCATTTGTGTGTGCCACATGAACTATATAAGGAACGAAACAAAAAAAAAAAAAAAAGAACTGGATAGAAACAAGACAGGAATAAGCGACCAATAAAGAAAACGTTTAGACATGATTGCTGTTCTTTATTTTTTACTGCTGTAGTTTCCACTCTGGGCAAAACCAGACTTCCTCTGGGGGTTTCCTCTTAAGTCCCACACACTGGAGATGGAACCACGCATGCATGCAGTCAGATTCCTCTTAATCAGTTTAATTTTTAATCATTGATATTAATGTATACGTTTTGATTTTCTTTCTGTAGACAGATTTAAAGCTTATTTTTGTCTAAGTGATACTGGTAGAAAATACAATCCAAACACCTAATAATTTTATTAGGTAACACAATAAATCATTGCTTTCATGTCTGTGTCCTGTTTTTGTCTTAAGTGTGTGGTAATAATAATTAAAAAAGAAGAACAAATGACAATACAAATTTTTGTATATAAGACACACGTCAAACAGTTTTAATTATGCTGCTCAAATGTAAGTCACAGTGTTTGTTCAGTCGACTACTGTACATACATGTACACGTATATCTAAACGTTTGTTAATCTTTGCTTTATTTTTCTTTTCTTTTTTATGGCAGGAGTTAAAGAAAATTTGGCAAAGATTACTTTTTGAAGAAATGGTGATAATCTATCAGTCATTGAATCAAGTGCCTAGTTTCGAAACATAAAGTAGAAAAAAGTAGAAGTGATTAGTGAAAGGCTTACTGATTTATTATTAGTGTTTAAAGCATGATCTTTGGGGGAGTATCACTATGAAATAATTATGGATTTTCTGGTATTTTCAGTATTTTCTGGTTTACAAGCAACAGAGAAAACAATCTCTTGGCACTTTTATTACATTAAACTTCCATTTTCATTTTTATGATGTAGGTAGTTTTGTCTTGGAGAAATACTGGCAAATATGTCTCAAGGTTGTTTCTACCAGCTATTAAGACCACATGTGTTGTCATAGGACTCATTACAGCCAAATTCATTGTACTGTATATCACCGCACGCATGCAAGTTGTAACTTGAATAATCCTGCCCCATTCTGTGATAAATGATGGAAGAGAAAATCCCAAAACATCTTTTTAAGTTTTCAAAATCTAGAGGATGATACAATGTACTTCAAATTTCACTGTAATAATTACTGATGCAAATAGGAGACAAGTTTTATCTCACTCTCTTGAACATGTGCTTGAAAGTCTTAATTCAAACTTTACAAAGTGGATAAGTATTTTCTGTTGACATCATCAAAGTTGATTAACACTTACATAGCATAAATGATAAGAAGACATGATAATAAATTGTTCATAAAGAGATTTTTCAATTTTGATTATATTGGTTGAACAAAGCCCTAATCTTCACCTTAGAGACTGAGCGTCGACATGCCTATAAAGACAGGTTTTAGGTACATGTACATTTTCTTTCCAAAACAGACTGAAATCAAACTACTGGGAATAAAAGGAGAATTATTAAATTTTAAGTGTAGAAGATTAGTAAGATCTTATTAGAGTGAAGTAAGAATCTTACAAGATCTTTTAAGATTTTAGTAAGAATATCTCCCAAGGTTTACATAAGAATCTTATAAGGTCTGTGTAAGAACCTTGTAAGAATCTTCAAAGATCTTAATAAGAACGTTGCAAGATCTTAGAAAGAACCTCAAAAGATATTGTAAGAATCTTGTAAGATTTGCATAAAATCGAGTGAGATATGATAACTAAGATCTTAACAGATCCTATGTAAGGTTCTTACAAGATCTTGTAAGGTTCTTGTAAGAATCTTACTTAAGAAGTAAGAAAAGATCTTAATAAGAACTTGATAAGAATCTTACTAAGATCTTAATAAGATTTCCACCTGGGTTGGGATACAAACTGTAAGATGTTGTGTTGATTATTGAGGAGAAAATTTGTTTTGGAAACTCAACTGAGCACTCTTCACCAAAGATATCACACATTAATTTTGTTATCTTGAAAGACTCAGGTTGTGAACCATTGTTATGTTAGATTGAAGGTCCCATTCTTGTCTGTAATCAAGAGATAAATATTTTGTGAAGTACATGGCCTTTCAGTTTATTGTAGTTTACAACCCCGTATATCAGCTCTTGGTGGTTCTCAATGATACAGAATTTTTGAACCGTTGCTTACTCAACTTTTAAGGTTAAGGTTAAGGTCCTTATTTTTACAAGGGTAGCGTGGGACAGTCAACTAGAGTTACTGATAAACTTGTGGCCCTCTGTGCGCATCTTTCACCCCTCTTCCTCCGTCATTTCTCCATTTTATGGGTATTCAAAGCTACAGCTACACGAAACAGAGGAAAGTCGAAACAGACGTTGATCGAATGACAGGGATCAAACTGGTGACCGTCTAGCTCAGACGGCCACGTACTAACCAACCGAGCTACTCTTAACCTTTAAATTAGATGTGCAACTCACATGATTGAGCATATAAAATTATCTTAAACTTGAATTGATGCCTTCTTGTCTCTGATGGAGTGGTTAAACCTCACACTGCTTGATATTAATTTTTGATTTTGGTTTCTTGAAAGGAGGAAACTTCTTAACCCAGGATGTGATTTCCAGATTTTCCTGAAGTAAATTGAGTTATTGCAGGTATGCTACCAAATCATTTATGATTTTGTTGTGACAGTCATGAACAATAAATATATAATAATGATGAAATAAAAATAATAACATGCATAAAATAAGATAATGTGGTGTTTTTCCCAAAAAACTACCTTAATGACAGGATTATCCACAAACTGAAAAAAGGAAAAAATTGTCTGGTTGTGGGTGCAGTATTTGCAAGATTGTGTTTAACCCTTTCAGGCCCGATAGTGCCAAATGGCACTTATAGATTTTACTCTGTCTAACGCCAGACGATTTTACTCGTCAATGGGGAACCCCTCGGGCCTGAAAGGGTTAAGCTAACAGCATCCAAAAACTATGTCCCCGTTTAACCCTTTCAGGCCCGATAGTGCCAAATGGCACTTATAGATTTTACTCTGTCTAACGCCAGACGATTTTACTCGTCAATGGGGAACCCCTCGGGCCTGAAAGGGTTAAGCTAACAGCATCCAAAAACTATGTCCCCGTTTAACCCTTTCAGGCCCGATAGTGCCAAATGGCACTTATAGATTTTACTCTGTCTAACGCCAGACGATTTTACTCGTCAATGGGGAACCCCTCGGGCCTGAAAGGGTTAAGAAACAGTCCAGATAAGAATGATAGCAACAACGGCAACAAACATGTTGGAATTCA